>NC_072795.1:113918409-114221439 GCF_028583425.1 Eublepharis macularius
CCGAGGTCTCCTTCAGGAAGCTCTGCTGCTGTTTCTCCACTGCCCACTCAATCACCTTGCCCCAAAACAGAAGATTTGAGACTGGGCAGTAATTGAGCGGGTCGGCAGGATCCAAAGATGGCTTTTTTAAAAGGGGCCTCAGTACTGCCTCTTTAAGCACCCTGGGAAAACCCCCGGAGCCCAAGGACTTGTTAATGATGGCCTCCAAAAAATCCCATAGTCCATCAACACTGGCTTTCACCAACCACGATGGGTCCAGGAGACAAGTGGTAGGCCTCACCACCATACTGTTCTGCCCCTTTAAACTGCAACTCCTGAAGCTGCAATCTGTTTTTGTTTTTAAGAGAAAGGACTCAGGGAAAATAATCACAAAAGTACTCATAATGTGTAGCTCTGCTCTCATTTAAGCAATAACCAGGAAGTCAATATTTTTATTTATTTACTTCACTTATACCCCACCTTTCTCCCCACTGGGGACCCAAAGTGGCTTACATCACTCCATTTTAACCGCAACAATGCTGTGTGTGTGTGTGTGATTGGCCCAAGGTCACCCAGAGAGATTCCAGGCCAAGTACGGATGTGAACCTGGAAGGCTATCGTTTTCAGATGGTTCTTTGGCACCAGGAGGCCCATCTTTCCTGGTTTATCTTGTCACCTCTAAAAAAATTATTTTAAATGCAGAATTTTCCTTTTCTTATTATTCTGCATTCCAAGAAAGAAACTACATTTTGAAAGCTGTCTGGTTTGAAAGTTTGAAAGTTTTCTGATTTAATTCAAATATCCCCATTTTGATTTTGTTTCTTCTTTGTGAGAAAGGAACCTGTGAGTATTTTCATGTTTTTATCTTCATGCAAAAATGTCCACATTAAATAACATATTTTTCAATGTTATTTTTGTGCTGGCAAAATAAGCCATAGTTTCAAATCATGGTCTGAGGAGCAAAACCTACGAGCATTTGGGAATATATGATTTGTTCTTTCCAGTTAATTTTAGAGCAATTTCAGACTTCTACTTCCACAATTTTCCTAATTAAAACCATTCCTTATTTCCTATTAATAACCCTTTAATAAGACAAGATGGGTGGGAGCCTGCTTCCGAGCTGGGTATAATGCCATACAGTCCACCTTCCAGAACAGCCATTTCCACCAGCAGGAACTGATTGCTGTAGCTTGGAGATCAGTAGCAATTTCAGAAGATCTCCAAGCCACACTTGGAAGTTGGCAACCCTAACTATTTGTTTTAGGTGGGTAGCTGTATGGGTCTGCAGTAGAACAGCAGGATTTGTTGGTCTCTAAGGTGCCACGAGATTCTCAAAACCTGCTTTTCTATCAGTTTGTATTATTTATATAAATGCCTATAAATACATCTGTAGATGTATGGGGGCTGCAAAGAGAAGATTTCTTTATCTTACTTCCTTCTTCAAATGGGTATGTCATGTCTGTGCCCCATCCATGCTATTATTTTCATGCTGAACCAGTGATACTGATCTGAACCAATGTTTCCTTATGTAATTTGATGTCATATTACCAATGCCATAACTGTATTGCATTCACAGGCTTATAGAAGCTACAGGTGTCTTATTTAACGGACTGTAGAAACTCTCAGTTCTTGTGACCTTGTATCCCGCTCACTCCCATGAACTGCGATGTTACAACTTTGATCTGCTTTCTCAGAGTCTAGACTTGATAGTACAAATATGTGAGATGTTCTCAGGACGCATTTGCGCCAAAAGTTCTGTTTGGCAAAAGGGAGGGAGAAGGAATAAATGTGTGAGTTAAGAGGAAGGGTTTCCCCACATACTGTCATTCCTGTCAAATTGATCCTTTTTTTTTTTGAAAAATTTTTTATTGGGTTAGAATCCGTTATATTTACATTACATTCAATTTTCCCCAAATTTTTCATTTCTAACCCCCTCCCTTTCCCCCCCTTTTGCTGACTTCCAACAGCTTTCCCACCCTTTGTCCCTTTTCCCTTACTTCTATTAAATTCCTCTATCTAAAACAAATATACATTCTCCATTATGCTAAGCAGTACATCCTTAACTACTTTTCTTGTTATATACCCAAACTGTAAGTCCTTGTTTCCATCTTAGATAAACAATTTATCCCATTTTCCAGTTTTAAATATTTCTATATATCATAAACCTATATATCATAAACCATAAAAATCTTACATTTAAATCAAACAATTTGACTTATTCTCTATAAATTACTCATTGTATCTTTTTATGGTAATTCTATATAGCTCATCACATAGTCAATCAATTTGACTCTTCTGTACATTCAGTTTGGTGCATTATACAAATCTTATCAAAGAAAGAAATTATTGTTGGTTACTCAATCCTTATATTTAAACCTTATCATTAATTATTTTCTATCAATATTCTATCTATTAACCTATATATATCTATATATATATCAATCTGTTAATCTAACTGCTTATAAATTCACATTTATCTCTTCCCCCCCCCCCGGTAAAGTCACCCCCCTCTACATTTTATTATACTTCAGTAGTTCTCAAACTGCCACAGTTTTCCTCCCACCTCCCATTTCTTCTCCAGATATTGTTTCAGCTTCTCCCAATCTGTGTTAAACTGCCCTGAGTCCAGATTTCTCAGTTTTCTTGTCATCTTGTCCATTTCTGCCATGTACAGCAATTTGTAGATCCAATCTTCAATAGTTGGCACTTCTTGTACTTTCCATTTTTGCGCATACAAAAGTCTGGCTGCTGCTGTCATATAAAATATCAACGTCCTATGATGGGCTGGAATTCCCTCCATTCCCAAGTTTAGTAGCAGGAGTTCTGGGTTCTTATTTATTTGAAATTGTAAAATTTCACTCATTTCTCTTATTATTTCCCCCCAGTACTGCCTAGCTACATCACACGACCACCACATGTGATAGAGGGAGCCCTCATGCTTCCTACATTTCCAGCATTTATTAGAAGTGTTCAAGTTCCCTAGCGCAATCTTCTTTGGTGTCATGTACCAACGATAAATCATTTTGTAAATATTCTCTTTAATATTTGTACATGTCGTTGTCTTCATTGTAGTCTTCCACAAGTATTCCCATGCCTCCATTGTTATCTCTTTATTAAAATTTATAGCCCATTTCACCATTTGTGTTTTAACTGTCTCATCCTCAGTATACCATTTCAACAGTACTTGGTATACCTTGGATATTCTTTTCTTGTCCTCTTTAAAAAGGGTCTGCTCTAGTTCCGAATTCTCTGTTCGTATACCTCCCTTTACAGAGTCCGAGTTATACAAATCTCTGATCTGTCTATACTGGAACCAATCGTAGTTCGGTGATAGTTCCTCTTGCGTCTTTATTCTAAGTTTAGATGCTTCTATTTTAGTTATTTCTTTGTATGTCAAACATTGTCGTTCGTTATCAACAGCTCTCGGGTCTATCACCTCATATGGAACCACCCACCAAGGAGTTCCTTCTTGTAGGTAAATTCTGTACTTCTTCCAGATTGTGTATAGACTTCTCCGTACAAAATGGTGCAGGAACATCGAGTTGACCTTTACTTTGTCATGCCATAGGTATGCGTGCCATCCAAATATTTTTTTATATCCCTCTAGGGCTAATAGTTTCTTGTTCTTTAATGTCATCCACTCTTTCAACCAAACTAGGCAGATTGCATCATGATAAAGTCTCAGGTTGGGCAGTTGCATTCCGCCTCTTTCCTTTGCATCTTGTAAAACTTTCATTTTCACTCGAGGCTTCTTGCCTGCCCATACAAAATCTGATATTTTCCTCTGCCATTTTTCAAATTGTTTAGAGTCTCTGATGATTGGTATTGTCTGTAGCAAAAACATCACTCTTGGTAACACATTCATCTTAACCGCTGCAATCCTACCCAACCATGACAGATTGAGCCTATTCCATTTAATCAAGTCTCTCTCAATCTGAATCCACAATTTTTCATAATTATTCTTGAACAAATCTATATTCTTTGCAGTCAGTTCAATTCCCAAATATTTCACCTTACTTGTTACTTCACAATCCGTTGTTTCCATTAACAATTGTTGTTTCTGCTTAGTCATGTTTTTGCATAGTATCTTTGACTTCTTTTTGTTAATGAAGAAACCTGCCAAGTCTCCAAACTCCTTGATCTTATCTATCACTTTTGGCATGTTCTCCAGTGGGTCCTCTACAATTAACATTATGTCATCCGCAAATGCTCTGACCTTATATGAATAGTCCCTTATTTTTATTCCTCGAATTTCCTCGTCTTGTCGTATTTGTATCATCAGAATCTCCAATACTAAAATGAACAACAGTGGAGACAACGGGCAACCTTGTCTTGTTCCTTTGCTTATAGTCAATTTCTTGGTCAATTCATCATTTACCGCAATTGCTGCAGTCTGGTCTCTATAAATTTCCTTAATTGCTCTGATGAATCTTTCTCCTAATTGTAGCTTTTCCATAGTGGCAAACATAAAGTCCCAGTTTAAGTTGTCAAATGCCTTTTCAGCGTCAACAAAGAAGAAACCAACCTCTTTATCACAACGCTTATCATAGTATTCAATAGCATCAATCACTGTCCTTAAATTGTCTCTTATTTGTCTGTCTGGCAGAAAGCCTGCTTGCTCCTCCTCTATAACTTCCGAAAGCCACCCCTTCAGTCTCTCCGCCAGTATCTTCGCAAAGATTTTATAGTCATTATTGAGTAACGATATAGGTCTGTAATTTTTCACACTAGTCAAGTCTTGGCCCTCTTTTGGGATCAATGATATGTTCGCTTCAGACCAAGTGTCTGGAATCCTTTGGTCCCTTAAAACTCCATTGATCACCTCCTTTAGGAATGGTGCCAGCTCATTGGCCATAGTCTTATAAAATTTAGCTGTAAGTCCGTCTGGCCCTGGCGCCTTTCCTAAATTTGCAGATTGTATTGCCTTACTTATTTCCTCATCCGTTACTTCACTGTTCAATTTATTTCTCCAAGCGTCCGAGATTTCTGGAAGTGTCATTTTCTCCAAATATGACGCTATTGAGTCTTTATTTACTTCTTTCTTATTATACAGTTTAGCGTAGAATTTATAAAAGGCTCTACTAATGGTATTCTGTTCCAAATACGTTTTGTCATCTTCACAAATTTTATTTATTGTTTTCTTTTCCCTTCTTTTCTTCAGTTGCCATGCCAGGTACTTCCCAGGTTTATTTGCACCCTCAAACACTTTCTGATTCAGCCTTTTGAGATTCCACTCCAATTCTTTATTACTCATTGCTGTTAGCTGTTCTTGCAATATTTTAATTTCCTGGTATAATTTCTTTTTCCCTGGTCTCTTTTTTAACTGTATTTCCTTAGTTTTTATTTTCTCCTCAATCTCTTGTCCCTTCTCCTCTTTCTTCTTTCTTGCTCTACCATTTAAGTCCATTAGTATGCCCCTTATAACCGCCTTGTAAGCATCCCAAACTTTATCAGTTGGTACTTCTTTATTCACGTTGTATTGAATGAAAAACTTTGTCTCTCTTCTCAATATTTCCATATTCTCTTTTTCCTGTAACAAATCCTCATTTATTCTCCATGCTTTCCTTTTCCTCCCTTTCCCCAGCTTCCACATAATTGGGTTATGATCTGAGCCTACCATCGGCATTATTTCTACATCTTTAGTCCATAACGCCAAATCTTTTGAGGCCCAGATCATGTCAATTCTTGATAACGTGGAATGCCTTGCAGAATAAAAAGTAAACTGCCTACTTTTAGGATATTCTCTCCTCCATACATCTTCAAGAGTCTCTTGTTGAATCAACTCAAAAAAGAGCTTTGGTAATAGTCCTCTTTTCTTTTGTGTCATTGTAGTCTTTTTATCCAGTTCCAAGTCTGTCACTCCATTGAAGTCTCCAGCAAGTATTATTTGGTCATATGAAAGATCATCTAAATGCTTCCTCAAATCCTCAAAGAAGCTCTCTTTTGCGCCGTTGGGTGCATAGATTCCGACTACCAACACTCTCTTTAAATTCCAAGTACATTCCACTGCTACAAATCTGGCTTCCACATCTTTCATTATAAATTTTGGTTGTAGCTCCTCTTTTACATACAACACCACTCCTCTTTTTTTTTTACTTGAGGCCGCTACAAAATCTTTGCCCAATTTTCCCAGTTTTAGATATTTTACATCCTGTTTTCGAATATGAGTCTCTTGCAAACAAACAATGTCACATTTTTGTTTTAATAGCCAGTGAAAAATATTTTTTCTCTTATTCGGTGAATTTAGTCCATTTACATTCCAAGATAATACTTTACACTCCATATTCATAATCTTGTTGGTAAGTCTTTTTCATTGTCCCTTATAAATCGCTCCATCTCCCGCTCAGACCTGATACGCTTTTTAGCTCCTCCAAATTCGAAGGACAAACCCTCTGGGAGCTCCCATCTGTACCTAATTTTCATGTCCTTCAGCATCTGGATTAGCCCTTTATATTTTTTCCGATCTAGTAACACTGATCTGGGTAGTTCCTTCATTATGATAATTGTCTTGCCATCGATCTCCAATGGATCTTGAAACTGTTTAGTCACAATCTTCTCTTTCATGTTTCTTGTTGTAAATTGTACAATCACGTCTCTTGGTAGTTTCCTCTGGGTTGCAATTCTCGAATTCACACGATATGCCACATCTAGGATAGCCACAACATCCTCCTCCTCCTTCCCCAGGTATTCAGCTAACACCTCCGTCATCTGTTCTTGCGCTGTCTTTCCTTCCACTTCCGGCAGGCCGCGAAATCTGAGCTGCTTCTCCATATGTCTGCTTTCCGCAACCGCCATCCTTCCCCTCATCTGCCTCATCTCTGTTTGTTGCGTATCTGCTAGGTTCTCCATCGCTCCTTCTACTGTTTTGACTCTCTGCTGCGTCCCTTGTAATTCACTTTGTATTGTTTCCATACCTTTCTTCACTTCTGACAGCTCCGATTTTACTTCTGACAGCTCCGATTTTACTGTCTGTTTAACCTCTTTAATCAGCTCCAATTTCATGTCTTTAAATTCTTTAATCACCTCCAAAAGTTTTTTATCCAGGTTTTCTATTGCCGATTGCCACTCTTTCTTCGACATCGTGGGGCTTGCTTTAGCTCGCTCCCACGAGTCCGCTCTCTTCCTTAACTCCGTGGCGTTAAATTTAGTACCTTTTTTATTTCAAATGTCCCGGTCTTCTTGCATTAATTAATTTTAAAGGGTCCAAAATGTCGGGCGTCTTTTCTCTATGGTCTCTCTATAATTTTATAATCCAATATGGCCTACTTCCTTTTCCGCTGAGGCCGCAGCCCTTCCCCTCTCAAAGATGGCGATTCCCTTCTTCCTGCCCTCCAGCCAGGGCCGCTTCTCTCCAGCCACTCTATTGCCGTTACGCACTTCCTGTCTCCCGTCTTCCCACAGCAGATCTCGCGATGGTGTCTTTTTCTCACAGCTCCAAAGCCACAGGTATTCAAAACAATAGTCCGATTTCTTTAATAACTTCTTTAAACTTAGTCTCTTTTCTAATACAACTCCTGCCGAAGCTTCCCCTCCTTTTCACTAGTCTGTTGCAGTTTAAAAGTCTACTTTTTTTCCTCTCTGTTTTTATCAATCTGTCCCGTATCGGAAGATAGTGATCTTTACCTTCCCTTCACTTTTCTCGGGTTGTAATCGCTGTTTCGATTTCAGATTCTCCTTTCCACTTCTTCCCCCAATCGAAGCTTGGGTATGTAGGTCTTATGCCAGCCGAGTTGGCCCCAAAACTGCCGCAGAGATTGTAGCCGACCCGTCTCAGGGTGGGACCTCAAGGATCGGGAGGGGACCCGTTGTGTAGAGCCCCCCCTCGTCCGAGATCAACGCGCCCTAGGGTCTCGAGCGTTCTTTGCCTGCTCTCCGCCTGAGAGCAGTCGGCCGCGGGCTATTTTCACCCCGCCGGCCGCTTAAAACGGCAGTCCGGTCAGCTCCGCAAATGGAGCTGCGTTAGACCTCCATAAATCCCAAACCGGAAGTCCCCTGTCAAATTGATCCTGACTGCTTAGTAGCTTACCTTGCTTCTGAGTAACCCTATGGATATATCTGTGGAAATGATTTGATTTCTGAATAAAACCATTTAACCAAGAGCCTGGATTCTTGCAACAATGGTACAAGGATTTGTCTGCCATAGCCTGTCATCCATAACCTGACAGTGTATTTACTTTTGAGTAAGTGTCAGATTTCTCTGACCAGTCACTTTACTCTTGACCTGAAAAAGGCCAGGCTACATAAAGAGGTCTTCCCAAAAGTATACCAGTGTATATGTGTGTAGGATTTCTCTATGCAAAAATCTCCTTGCATTCAGGAGTATGTGTCAGTTGATTTGTAAACACAGAGGCATGAGAATCAACGGTAAGGAAAGAGTTTACATTTGTTGCCAATATAAATGACAGTCTAGCATGAAGATATCCAGGCCTACCTTAGTAAAACACTGTCTGATCTCATACCATATAGCTAATGGCAGGCATATTTTGTAAAACCCGGGCCATAGAAAGCATTCTTGCTTTACAGAAACAGAGTTTAAAAAAGAATATTATCAAAACCTTTATAATAGAAATTTCAGTTCCAGGGAGAAAAAAATAACATCTTTAATTTAAAAATGAAATTAATTTGTATTGCCAATTCAAATGACTGATTCTGAAATGTATCCTTACCTTTTCACCATCACGTCCTGGAGGACCTGGCAGGCCAATTTCTCCCTAAGGTAAAGAAACCAAAAATAAAAAGAATTTCACCTATTTGTATACGAAGTTTGGGATTTGGCTAACAAATAAATGGCACCTGTCCTCTGCAATGTGACATCTACTTGGTCTCATGAATAAATCTACAATGCACCTATTAGCTGATTTACATACAAAGTTCTCAGATTGCAGTCAGGAAATCTATAATGTATCTTCAAGTTCTCTGATACAGAGCAGCCCACCACCTGTTATGCAACCACACTGGAATCCCACTAGTTAAATAAACTGGAGGAGGGGGTGAATGAGAGAATCATTTGCTGTTGCATCTTCAGGTTGTTACTGGGCAAACCTATTTACATTGCAATCAGGGTGCCATAGCAGTCCCATTACATAGAGAAAAATAAAACAGTTCAATGTCACCTTAAAAATTAACAAAATTTACTCCAGTTTAAACTTCCATGAGTCAGAGCTCACCTCATCAGATGTGTGAAGTTTTTTTAAAAGAAATTGCTGAATTGAGATTTATTTATCAAGAAGTTTTCACACACGCGCACACACACACACATCTTAACAAGACCTTGGAATTCCTCATTCAATATAGGTGCTAATATCTTGCATAGCCTATCCCCTATATATATTAATTAGTTCAGCTATATCCCTATAACTTTCTAATTCGATTCACTTATCATATTTCACTCTCAACTTTTCTAGGTTAGATTTTATGTTAAACCTACTTCGCTTATCTATTAATCGTTGGGACTTAGGAGTAGAGATGGGCATGAACTGGAAAAAATCCGAACCATGCGGTTCGTGGTTCGTCACGTCTCACGAACCACGAACTTTCACAAACCTGCCCTGGTTCATGAACTGGTTTGTTTGGTTTGTGAAAATGTCATTTCTGGGTCAGCAAAACAGCACTTCTGCGTCAGCATAAGATCTGCAGAAAGCCCATCCCTCATTGCCTAGGAAACTGATTGATTGGTGCCAGGCTGTCAGCAGTGACAAACTGAAAAAACAAATGAACCGGTCTAAAGTTTGTGACGGTTCGTCAGAAATGGGCTCTGATAAACCAGCTGGTTCGTGACAAATTTTGGGTTGTATTTCAGTTCGTGCCCATCTCTACTTGGGAGTATTCCTCACCTACTCTATTTTCAACAGGTTCCACTTTTGATTGCATCTTTTAAAAAACTGGCCTCTTTGCTGCTATGAAGTACCTACCCATCTAGAATTATCACTACACATCTGGAATTATCACTACATAGACTCATTGAAAGTCATTCAAATTTTTGATCATCATTACCTATAGGAGAATGAAAGTGAAGAAATGCAACTTGTTCCCCAACCTATATCTCAGTGCCCACTATACTCATCCAACGGTCAGCAGCATATGTAGTTAAATTCAATAATTAATTCTGTAGTATACTTTCTCTGTGGTATATGAGGACAAAGTAGTTGTTAATTTAATTCCTACCACCGCATGGTGCAACAATCTCACACAAAGCCATGACCTGAAACTAATCTTAGGGGTGGGCTTGCATATGTTAAGTTACTAGAGTTATTTCATTTTTGGTAAATTAATTTTAAAACAAGATAACTGCCATTATCCCGGTTACAGTTTCCTGATTTAGTGTGTGTGGGGGGTCATTTAGGTTTGCCATTAAGCAGAAAAGTATCAATTTACACTGTGTAATCTGCCTTGAGTGAGAAAGGTGGATGATAAAGTAAATAATTTTTTAAAAAGTAAAGAAGGTACTCACTCCCTCTGATACCAGGGAATAAAAATACCATTTATAATCTGTCTTCAATCTTTTACTGGCCAGTGGAATGAAACAAGCTTACACAGGAAAATGTGGGATGTGTTAAATGGATGGCTCACATTGGTCCTAATGAAGGATTTCTTGGGAAGGGCAGAACCATTGTTGAGGAGAATGATAATGAAAGCAAAAAGGAGTATATATTATGCCTAGGTTTTATTATCATAAAATGATAACGTGAGCTATGAAGAGCAGAAAGAAAAGATTTACAACAATTACATTATAAAATTAAGGCAACTACAAAGGACAAATAGCCCTACAGGTTGTGTAGTTCAATTACATTTTAATTTTTAATAGATCTACAGTGAAATCATAAACTGAATTACATCTGTCTAAGTCCACTGATAGCTCGAGTTGCTGGTTACCTGCAGGGTCAGGGGGTGGGACATAGGGATGCCATGTACTCCAAACTTCCTGGCAGGAGGGGGGGCGCTCCCATGCCTATGCGATGACATCACTTCTGGGAAGTGACGTCATTATGCAGGTAAGAGAGCACATACATGCTTCTCAGTGGGCTGATTTGGGCCCCAAATGGACCTGATTCAGTTTGTTTGGAGCCAAAATCAGCTCACTGAGAAGCACAGGAGTGCTCTCAAGGGTGGTGCGATGTCATCACTCTCAGAGGTGATTTTGTCGCACTGCCCCAGCAGCAAGCCCGGGGCAATGTTCCCTGACTTTTCCTCCCCCGCTGTCCTGGTGAGTAGAAGTGGGGAAATGGTATCCCTATACTCCCAGCTCCCATTACTCACTGCTGCTCTGGCAGCCAGAAGGAGAAACAGCAAAAAATTGACAGTACTGCCCCATGACTCCCACAGGTTGCCAGGTGGTGGCTAGCAACCCTACTAACATCAATGGGCTTAGAAGAGTGTAACTCTGCTTAGGATAGCACTATTAAAAAGCAACCCAAAGCTAAGCAATTTTTTAATCTAATTCAGCTAGATGGGAAAGGTACGTACATAGATCTTTTGAAATCAGAAATTAAAAGCCCTTAATTCTTGCTAGATCAAACCTGTGTCAATTTTTGTGAATCACAAGAAATAATTGTAACCTTTTGTCCACGTGGTCCTGGTGGACCTGCCACACCTGGCAATCCAGGAGGTCCCTGGGAGGGGGGAAAACATTATCTTTAAAATATGGAAATAACAGCATGCTTTCATTTAAAAAAACATGTAAACTCTGTTTTCCTCAAAACAACTGTTCTCAAGCTCAGTAAAAGCCAGACATATGTTACAGAGCGTACTGTTAGTGACAGCTAAACAAAAATGCAATTTTGTGCATACCGCTTTTATTGTATGATACCCTGAAAACATGGTGGTGAAAACAGGGTTAACATACCTGTAACTTATGTTCATCGAGTTCTTCTGTGCTGACACACATGGGGACTGCGCAGGCGCAGGCCAGCCGCCGGAGAATTTTCTAGAGCTTCCATGGCTCCGAAGGGGCCGTTTGTCGCGCGCCTCAGCGACCGTTTCCCGCCCAAACGGTCACGTGATCCTCCAGCGACCAACGGCCCCTTCCCTCAGTTCTCCCTTGCCGCCGCTTGACCAACACACTTCAGCCATAACACCTTAAAAACACCAATTTCCGTTACAGCCATTACATTATCGTGCATTGGAGTTCACAGCAGGGTAGGAGGGAGGGTTGTGTGTCAGCACAGAAGAACTCGATGAACATAAGTTACAGGTATGTTAACCCTGTTTTCATCTTCGTTCTTCTGTGCCTCCACACATGGGAGTGTACCAAGCTTCACACAATAAGGAAGGCGGGGGTGAAGTCCAACACAATTTTATTGAACAAACAAGCATAAACAAATAGATATGCATATATACATCTATGTAAAAAACTGTGTAAGGACACATAAATACTCAATATTTACATATATACACCCCAAGGTACATATATACACTCTTTCACTCAAGGGTACCCAGCAGGTACGCCAAGAAAGTCATCCCAAAACTCCTTCAGGAAAAAAGGGAGTGTAGGACAGCCCTAGCCACAGATACATCCTGCTCCGCATTGACATCAATGGCGTAATGCCTGACAAAGGTGTCTGCAGAGGACCATGTGGCTGCTTTACAAATGTTAACCAGGGGCACCCCCCTGAGGAGCGCCGAAGAGGACGCTTGGGACCGCGTGGAGTGGGCCCTGACACGAAGCGGGCAAGCCACCCCTGCCAGGGAATAGGCCTTGCCAATGGCCGTCACAATCCACCTAGACAGGGTCTGTGAGGAAGCCCTGTTACCCTTGTCCTTGGCCCCAAAACACACAAACAGGTGAGGACTGGTGCGGAATCCCTTTGTCCTATCCAGGTAATAGGCTAGGGCCCTCTTCAAGTCTAGGGAATGAAGGGCCTTTTCCCCCTTAGAGGAGGGTTGAGGAAAGAACGCAGGTAGTGAGATATCCTGCGAGAGGTGGAAGGCGGACACCACCTTGGGCAGGAACCCGAGGCAGGGACGCAGGACCACCTTGTTGGGATGAAACACAAGAAAGGGAGGGTCAGACCGCAGCGCAGACAGCTCACTGACCCTTCTGGCCGATGTGACGGCCACCAAGAACACCACCTTGTAGGATAGCATATCCAAGGGGCAGGTAGCCATTGGTTCAAATGGAGGCAACATGAGACGTGAGAGCACTAAGGACAGTGACCACTGAGGCACTGGCGCCGACACAGGTGGGTAAAGATTGTACATGCCCTTAAGAAACTGGCGGGATTGTGGGTGAGAAAACACCGTAGCACCCTCAACTCGGGTGTGAGCAGCTGATATCGCTGCTAGGTGGACCTTGAGGGAGGACACCTTCAAGCCCTGGCCACGCAAGTGGCACAAATACTCGAACACAACCCCCAAGGGACTGCTGTCAGGCACCACTCCTCTGGCAAGTGCCCAGAGCTCAAACCTGCGCCACTTGGCCGCATAAGCGCGCCTAGTGGATGGCCGACGAGCATTCAGGAGGACCCTCTGTACCTCGTCAGTAAAGCCTATCGGGGAGGAACGATCCGCCAAGCCGTTAGGTGCAGCTTCCTGGGATCGTGGTGGACTAGGCTCCCGTTTAGGAGAAGGTCTTGCCGAGGGGGCAGACTCACATACGTCCGTTGGGACATCCGCAGGAGCTTCGGGAACCAAACCTGCCGTGGCCAGAAGGGGGCCACCAGGATGCAGTCCGTCCCGTCCTCCTCTATCTTGCACAGGACCCTGGGAATCAAGGGGAACGGAGGAAACATGTAGTGCAAGCCCTGCGTCCACGTAAACTGGAAGGCATCCCCAATAGAGAGGGGGTCGCTCCCTGCCCTGGAACAGAACGTGTGGGCCTTGGTGGTCGCCGCAGTGGCGAATACGTCTATCACTGGATGACCCCACATCTGGAAGATCGGCCCAACGCACTCTACGTTCAGTTCCCACTCGTGGTCCAGCAAAGGGACCCTGCTGAGGGCATCTGCCCGGGCATTGTCTGACCCAGCCACGTGTATAGCACGGAGCGACACGCCGTTCCTGATAGCCCACTGCCAAGTGAGCGTGGCTTCCCGGCACAGGGCCATAGACACTGTGCCCCCCTGCTGATTCACGTAGTACATGGCAGTCGTGTTGTCCGTCTGCACCAAGACCTGACGATTCCTCAGCAGTGCTGTAAGAGACACAAGTGCGAAACGAATGGCCCTTAGTTCAAGCACATTGATATGGAGGGTCTTTTCCCTCTCAGACCAGACATCCTGCACAGATACATCACCACAGTAAGCCCCCCATCCCAGCAGAGAGGCATCAGTGGTAACCGTGACGTCATGGTGCTGATACCCAAAGGGGGTCCCTCTAAACAAGTTGTCATCAGACAGCCACCAGTCCAAGGAGGAGAGGATGACCCTCGGGATAGAGAATTTGAGGGACGGAGGGTGCAGCAGAGCATCGTACCTCCGCACAAACCAATTCTGGAGCGGGCGCATACGCAGCCTAGCGAAAGGCACCACAGAGGTGGCCGCTGCCATATGCCCTAGTAAGCACTGGATAGTGCGCACAGACTGGAATCGGTTCCTTTTAAACACGGACACTAGACCCCTTAGGGACCGAGCCCTCTCCAAGGGGAGCAGAGCCTTACCCTCCACAGAGTCTAACAGTGCACCAATGTAGGACACCTTGCAGCTGGGCACCAGTTTGGATTTCTCAAAGTTTACCAGGAGTCCCAGGCGTTGGCAAGTGCTAAGTACCAAGCCAATGTCCTGCACCAGCCTAGACTCCGATTCAGCCACGATGAGCCAGTCATCGAGGTACGGAAAGATGGTACAGCCTTCTTCCCGTAGGAAGGAAACCACAGGGGCCACACATTTAGTGAACACACGTGGGGCAGTGGACAGGCCAAAGGGGAGCACCTTATACTGGAAAACCCTTTGCCGGTAAACAAAGCTCAGGTATTTCCTGTGCTCCTTCCGTATGCCCACGTGAAAGTATGCGTCCTTTAAGTCAAGAACCGCAAACCAATCTCCCTGTTTCAGCAAGGCGATCACAGCCGCCAACGTAACCATTTTGAATTTGGTCACCTTGAGGAAGGCATTAAGGCCCCTCAGATCTAAAATGGGACGTAAGCCCCCATCCTTCTTGGGGACCAGGAAGAACCTAGAGAAGAACCCCTGTACAGAATCCTCATAGGGCAATTCTTCCACAGCACCCTTGGCCAAGAGCGACACAATCTCCGCATCCAGCTCGGCCATAGTGTTATTGACAGCTGTCAGGGGTGAACTGCATCTAGGCAGCTCAACGAACTCCAGCCCGTATCCCAGTTCAACAATAGTTAAGACCCATGAGTCAGATGTTATTGACTCCCACTCAGAGAGGAGTGGACTCAGTCTGTCCGAAAAGTTCGGGGATACGGCTGGCGTGACCCGTCAGTACTGCCTCCCGGTGCCCTGCTGATCTTTCTGCTGGGCCGGTTGTTGTGCCGGACGAGGCTTGAAGGGCCGACGCCTCCTCTGCTGTTGTGCGGGAGGGTAAGGCCGCTGCTGGTATGCAGGATACTGGTGGTAGCCCGGCCGCTGTTGTTGGTATCTGCCCTGGTAATGGTAAGGGCCAGACCGGGGGGCGTACCGTGACCTGGAGGAGGGCTTGTCCGCTGGAGCCAGACCCAAGGACCGCGCCGTCTGCCTGTCCTCCTTTTTCTTCTTCAGGGTCTCGTCGGTGGACTTGGAGAACAGCGAGTCCCCTTCAAAGGGCATGCTCTCCACCCTGGAACGCACCTCTTGGGACAGGGCCGTCGACCGTAACCAAGAGTGGCGCCTGAGGACCACCGCCGAAGCCATCCCTCTAGCAGCAGTGTCAGCAGCGTGGCTCCCAGCATTCATTTGCTGTTTAGACAGCCGGACAGCCTCTGTTTGCAGCAGGGACACCACAGCCTTCTGCTCAGGTGGGAGGTCTCGGGTATAGGACGCCAACTTCTCCCAGAGGTACAGTTGGTACCCTGCCATGATGGTCTGGTAGTTGGCAATCCTCAGACCCAGCGAAGCTACAATGTACTGGCGCCTGCCCATGGCATCAAGCTTCTTGCCCTCTTTATCGGCAGGCACCGAGGAGTGACCCGACCTCCGGGGATTGAACTCCTCTGTGACCAAGGAGGAAGGTGGAGGGTGCTTCACCAACGCCGGCCAGGTGCCCTGCTTGATCTTGTAAAGCTGCTCGATGCGCTTGGATGTTGGAGGCTGATCACAGGGCACCTGCCACACCTTCTCCACAATCTCCTCAATACCCTCGAGCATGGGGAAGCCAACGGACGCCGGATTATCCCCATAGATACGCTTGAGGAGCTTGTCCTTGGTCTTGGGGGCTGCTGAAGAGATGTCCATCTCGAGAGCCTTGGCCATCCTTGCCATCTGGTCGGCGTAGATGCGGAGGTCCTCGAATGGCGAGTCCGCAGATGGCACTAGCTCCTCAGCCGGCGACGGTTCGGACCAGGACTCCGACTGGTAGCCGCCAAAGCTCTCCACATCCTCCTCATCGGAACCGAGCTGGGATTCCGGAACCTGGAGTGGAGGGGGAGCCCACGCCGGCCTCGACGTCGATGGCCCCGGTTCCGACATGGAGAAGCCGGCAGGTGCCCCTTCCCACTGGCAACGGTATGGCGAGGGGAGGTAGGAGGCCTGTCGATGTTGGGACGCAGTGGACCGGGCCGATCGGACACTGTCCCCAGACCGACGTCGCTCACGACCAGCAGCTGGTGGAGATGGACGGGCAGGGGAAGGACGGCTCCGACGAGGAGACGGGCTCGGTTCCAGCCTCGGCGACTGAAGAGCAGGCGATGGTCGGCTCCGACGGCGCGGGCTCGGCTCCGGCCCCGACGAGAACTCTGCGGGCACCGTCTCGAAGGCCATCGGATCCGGCACCGGCACGGCGAGTTCCTCTGGTTCGGGGGAACCCAGATGAGGGGAAGGCGTGTGAGGAAGCACGATGACCTCCTCTTGGGGAGCGGGATGCGGCGACCGATGATGTTTGGTCTTCTTCTTCTTCTTTGCCGGTTCCGAAGAAGACCTCGGAACCGACGCGCTCCTCGCCTTCGAAGGGGACCTCGGCTTCGACCTCTTAGACTTCATCGGAATCGACCCGGTCGTCGGTTCCGATCGGGGACTCGGTACCCGGATCCTCGGTTCCGATGACGGTCTCGGATCCGACCTGGTGGAAGATGCGCTACGGGGCGGCCGCACCGGTCCCTGCGCTGGAGAGGCCGCTCTCGACGCCGAGGCACTCGGGGGACGCGGTTTCGACCCCGACCTCGCGGAGGCCACTGAGCCAGCTCTTGATTGCCGTTCGGCAGAGGGGCTAGGGCCGGCCTTGGGGGAAGGTAACGGGGCGCCTCCGGACATGACCTTCTGCCACAGGGAGGAGTTCAGTCGGGCCTTGCGCTCCTGCCGGGCCTTGCTGGTGAAGCCCTGGCAAATCCTACAGGCCGACACATTGTGGGTCTCCCCCAAACAAAAGAGGCACAGTTCATGGCCATCGGTCTTGGCCATTTTTGTGTGGCATTGTAAGCAATGCTTAAAGAGAGCCTTTGAGGCCATCTTCAGGGGCACGCTAGAGAGAGGTCAAACAATCCGGGTCGTATTTACCGAGTCCAGTCAAAGTCCAAATCAGTAAGCCGAAGAGTAGTCGAGGTCCGAAGTCCAAAGTCAAAAGCCAAAGATCAATCAGAAGTCAGAAAAAGCACAAAGCACAGAGCAACGAAGCTCACGTTCTCTCCAAGCGGCGGCAAGAAGAGAACTGAGGGAAGGGGCCGTTGGTCGCTGGAGGATCACGTGACCGTTTGGGCGGGAAACGGTCGCTGAGGCGCGCGACAAACGGCCCCTTCGGAGCCATGGAAGCTCTAGAAAATTCTCCGGCGGCTGGCCTGCGCCTGCGCAGTCCCCATGTGTGGAGGCACAGAAGAACGAAGATGAATAATATATTCTATTATCCTACATGAAGGAAGCAGAGGCACCTCACCTATTATACAGTGTAGAGTAAATGCCAAGTATTTTTTTAAAAAACCCAGATTACAGTTCTGCTTACCAGTTCCTAAAACTTAACCCTTCTTTTCTAATGGGAATACAATTTCTCTTTCAGCAAATGCTTGTGCCAGGCCACAGTAATCTTGGATCAATAATGATGGGGTTGCTAGTAGAGTCCCGGGGTCTGATTAGACAATACTTCAAATATTAGTTGGGTTGGGGGAAGCCCTAGCCCAACTCACATTTAATGTATGACCTGATGCTTATCTTTAAAATAGTTTGGTAGGGCGCGGGGGCACAAATTGGGTGCCAAGTGTGCAGAGGCAGGAGAAGCATCATCATTCCCTCTGTCCCTCCTGCCTGCTTTCACTAATAGAAAAGTGCTCTGGGGGGAGGACTATTTGTCTTACTGCTGGCTCGACATGCCTCCTGGGCAGACTCACGGAACTAGCAGTAAGCAGTAAGACAAATAGCAGAATTACACTTTTACAGAGAAGTGTAATTAATTTCTGCATTGCTACGTTTGTTAAGTACCAAACTCCCTTAATTTGACTTGGCTTTGTAGTCAAGCCCAATATTTGTAGTTGCCACTGTTACTTCCCTTCCCAAAGTCTTACGGCCTGAAGAATGGAGAAGACTTGAGGAATGGAGAAGTTTATTCTTCTGCAAGGCTTTTGTAGAAAGTGCAAGCAGCTCCTCACTGCAGTCTTCTATTAAAGAGTTGGATTTTTTCCCTCAAAGAGATGGTGGTGGAAACAGTGAAGCATGTCTTGTATTTGGGCTGTGGAGATTTTCCTCTGCTTTGGCTTCTAAACTTACAGTTTCCACACAGTGTTGAAATGTAATTGTCATGTTCAAAGGTTTCTCCCCTCCTCAACACACTCTTTCCTAAACCTGCTTTATTCCAGTATTTTTGGAAAGAACACAGCACTTCATCTTAAAGGAAAGGTGTATATTTTCCTGCTCTACTGAGGTACCATATTGGCATCATTTTCTTATCAGCCCCATGTGAGTACCACTTTCCTACCAACAGACAGCTTTTTGAAGTCTTTTTTTAAAAAAACAGTAATGGTTATATCATGTTGTAATTTACTGTCACTTTTAAAATTTCTATTCCAATTTTTAATAGATGCATTATGACTCTATAGCGCAGTCATGAAAAACGGGGGGAAATCAGAAATAAGTACATTAAAAAACTCCCATGTGTGGAAGCTCCATTACCAACATGTATGCCTCTGCATTAACAGTGGTGATGAAAGCAACATGATAAATTTATGCCATTTGAAAGCAATCTTGCAAGAGGAAAAATACCTCTCCTTTCCTCTATAGAAAGAGAAGAGAGGGTGTCTCTGTTTAACACTGTCAGAGAGGACCCTTTCTAGTTGAGGAAGGAGCACTTGATGGCAAGTGAATTTATGGACTCTAATTAATTAGGAGTTAGGTAATGTTTACTGAGATTAAGTACATAGTATGTGTGAAGTGCTTTCAGCATTCAGAGAATGCTGTGTAAATGCATAGCCCACATGTCTTTTTTAAAATGGAAATTTTGCTGTTTTTATCGTGCTGTTTTTAAACTGTACTTTCTAGCTCCAAGCCTTTGAGATGTAGTACAGCAGAAACAGAAATAAGGCACAATTACTTCATCATCCCACCATAATGGAAAACTTCATAATGTGACTTTTGTTCATGAGATGTTTGAGTTCCCTGGCCAATGTGACTCAAATCTTAAAATAAATTTGCCATTCTATCTATATAATTAAAATTGAAATTTGGGTATAAATCATAATGTATACTTACCATGAGGGCCAAGTTTTGTATTTCCTGAGGGGGAGGGGAGAATAAATATATATGGAGGTTAAAGTTTCCTGTAGCAGTATATCTTTTTTGCTTTTCTTTCAGCATAAAATGGGTTAAAGTATTTATGCAATACATTAAAAGAACAAATCAAATATATGTGAAATGTAAGCCATTGGACTAGGAACTTGAAAGTGTGTTTTACAGGGCAATTTCTTCTTAACAGAGAGAACCTCATTATGTCCTGTGACAATTTTTGTATTTATTTACTTCATTAATACCCCACTCCCCCCCGCCCCGCAATTGGGAAACCATAGCCTATAACATCCTCCCTGCTTTCATTTTATCCCCACAACAACTCTATGAGGTAGGTTAGACTGAGAATATGTAACCGAGGTTACCAAGCAAGCTTCCATGGCAGATTGGGGTTTGGCTCTCTCAGATCCTAGTCTGATACTCCAACTACTATACCATTCTGGCTCCAATTTACAGGCATTATGCATGAAGTTAAGGAAGCACTCAGGCAAGCAGTCCTAATTCCAAAGTAACAGCATTTTTGTACCCTGTAATCAAAAGCTACTTCTCCCTTGAGCTCTCATGTTTGCATGAGAAAGAAGTAATAATAGAAGTAAAATAGAATTTATTAAGTAGGAAACCCAAGATCCCCACCAAGAGTAAAAACTCATTTCAAAGATTAAAGTTTCTATCAAAAACGTTATGTTTGAAGAAGTTTTCTTCACTGACTCCTACAATCTAATGCTTACATCAAAGTATACTGTACCTAGATCATACCCTGGAACTAATCTAAAATACCTGCAATATCAATTCAAAAAAAGGGGGGAAAGGATCTTATTAAAATGTGGCTGCATAACTCCTGCAATAAGTGATTGGTTTGCAGGAGCTATACTGTCACAGGTTTAAAAATAAGGTTCTTTTTTTTTCTGAATTAATGCTCTCTATGTAGTAGCACAGAATTTAAAACTAAGTGTGGTGCAGTTAGGCTACTGAGAGATATAGTGGGGGCTTAAGCATTTAACAACAGAAAAAAGTGAAATGTCTCAGGAACTTTATACAGTTAGAACTATTTTTTTTAAAAAAACTGACTGAACAGTACTGATCAATACTGATCAATATCAACCTAACACCGGCAAAGGAAAACTGTATGTAGAAGCAAACTTGCTTTCTCACCTAGATCTGCCTCAGAATTGGGATCTTAATCTGGTCCCTAATGGTCTGGATTCTCATGCCCATCTGAGACTAGTAGTAGTTACATACAACCTGATCATCAAACTAGAGCTGGACTGGGACTTTTGTACATTATCACCAGACATGTTCTTGCTGTTTGACCTATATCAGTTAGTATAACAGTACAGCACATTTGTGCTGCCAATAATTTTCTAATTCCATTTAGGATTATACTTGTCATAAAATATTTCTTCTTGGTTACAATCAACCATGAATTCACAGTGAAGATCAAAAGACAACAAATCCATGAACACATCTTTGAAAATCTGAACTTCCTTGTATATGTCTGAGTCCAGTCTCATATTACAGTGGTTGCAGCTGCTGCAGTCCATATGCTTAACTGTCCAACTATGTGCAAACAATGATGGAAATTAATTTTGTGAGTAATTTTGTGTGGCAAAACACATTACGCTTGACTGACTAAAAAGGTCGCTTGAGTATTATTACTATTACTATTGTATTGAGTATTATGACTATTATTTAGCCTATTTCCATACTGCCTCTTCAGACTCTTGCTTGAAGAGGCTTACAATTAAAAAACATATAAATAATCCATTAAAAACAAGCCATTGGACATAAACAGCATAAAACTATGCATAAAACAGAAGCAGACCATTAAAAAACTGGTAATATAAAAACCCCAACCCCCTAAGTTGTATATGTTAGGGTTTGATTGTTCATTTGTTTTACCTGTAACGCTTTATTGATACTACCATTGTAATCCACAATTTCATTCTTTCCCGGTTCCCCTTTAGGACCCTGAAAAAAAATCAGTCACATATGTTGTTAGGTCCTAGAAATACCATCTATAGCTACAATATTTGGGATATAGTTGGTTTCTCTAAACTAGGTGAGGATTTAAAAAGTCAGAGATGTTTGCTAATATTCCAGGATGCTCATTTTCAAATCAGTGTTTGAGATCAATATTGCCCACAGCAAATTTTTAAGTGCCTGTTTTTGGAGACTGGCGCATCTTAAACTAATGGTAATGCTCAGTTTCATTTGTCTACTTTGAGCCATTTCTGCATTGTAAGCTAGAAGCAGATGTGCTATACCTGAATAGGAAAGTCGGGTAGGTCAAAACAAATCACAACCTATAGACTGCTAAAAATCTTAATGTAGTCAGTTTTCCTGAATATAAACAGTAATGCAGTGCTCATCCTTGAGGCAAATTAGCACTGCTGGCTCCAGATTTTTCTTCTAATGTGGAGATTATTAAGTATTACATAGTTTAATTTATCCAAATATCCTTCCTTGATTCCTTATGACTGAGGACATGCATAATGACTCACACAGAAGAACTGGGCAATATTTCGAGGGTTTAAATGGATTTTTCTCAGTATTCCCATTTTGAAAATCTGAACTGGTATGGCTGTACTCTATGCAATATATACCTTAGGTAAGTACAAAATATAATTTACTTTGTCAAACATGATCACTTGGATTTTAAGCAATGATCGAAAATTTGCATTTCCTCATAGGTTATAAATACTGTGGGGAAATGTGCTGTGTATTTCCATACCTTCAATATAACAACCTGTTTGAAAAAGAGGAATTTTGATTAACTATTTACTTCAAAAAGACTACAAGAGGTAATGTTTATTTCCTTATGGAGTAGATTGTTGGCTTTCAGTGATTAAAATAGGAAATTCTAGGCAGTTAGCAGTTCCATCTTACCCTTTTAAACCCACTGACTTTGGTGGATCTAGAAGGGTACAATTATCCCTAGGATGGCATAGTACATGCCCTACTGAAGACGGCATTCATATGAAGACCTCACAGCACATAGCTATAGGTACCCACTCTGGAATATTCATTACACCTATAAAATGGTAGAGAAAATTATTTACCTTTGGTCCTGGAGATCCAGGTAATCCTGGTGGCCCAGGTTCCCCTTTACCTCCTCCAAGTGAATTGCCACAATCTCCTTTTTCTCCCTAGGTACAGAGAAAGAGGAACAATTGTTCATTATACCTTTGTCTTGCCATGACAAGACCTTCATTGGCAGGCAGAAACACATAGGGACAAGGCTGCCAGTGGCCAAAGGCACACTCCCAAATGCAAGAGGAAGCCCAACAGAGCCAAAGTGAATCAAGGGGACCAACATCAAATCAAAGAATCATGACAGAACAGAGAATTCCATCCAAACCAAAGCTAAGCAAAAAGAACCAAAGTGAATCAAGGAGCCCAACATCAAACCAGTCACTTCCATTCTTCCTGTCTCTGCCTTACTCCCCCCTACCCCTACCCCTCCCTTCTTGGAAAAAAGCAAGAGAAGCCCAGGAAGGAGCCAGCCAAAGGCTGAAGCCATGTTTCTCAGATTTAACCAGATTTATTTGGGGGTCTGGATCCAGTTTCCTAGATCAGACCTCAGATTCTCTGATTTGATTCAGGAGAGCTAGATTTAGCTGGATCAGCAAAAATCCGCCTTACCCCTAAATCCCAGATCTGGATTGCACACCCCGAGCAGCCATGACAACCGTGCCCTGAAAATAATGCAGCGTTTCTGCTGAGCACATATGGAAAGGGTCAGAAATGAAGAGTCGGAAAAAGATGAAGTGCACAGAAAACGCTCACATGTGGACAGTCAGCATGGTGTGGTAGTCAGAGTGCTGGACTAGAATCTGGGAGACCCACATTCTAATCTCCACTGTACCATAGAAGCTTTGTGGGTGACCTTGGGCCAATCACTCTCTCTCAGCCCCATGTTCCTCAAAGGCTGTGAGGATAAAATCATGCAAGAGGATTGTTATAATGCAGTTTAGTCCTCGTGGGAAAAAGTGGGATATAAATAAATGAGCTCAGTTGCCAGTGTGCATGCTTCTGCATTCAGAGGGGTAATGAAAGCAATATGGAAAACACCTGCTGTATGGAAGCAGCCCATGTTGATATTCTGATAAATGTGTTAAATTCAGTCTCAGTTCTGGCACCAGGGTGCCAATTTTGTAATGTTTGCACCAGTAGTTTTGTGTCTCAGTGGTGGACTGCATGCTTTGCAGGCAGCAAATTCAGTCCCTAGCATCTCAAGTTTAGAAGAATCTCAGGTAATAGGTGTTGGGAAACACTTTTCTCTAAGTGAGACCCTGGAGAGCCACTGACAGTCAGAGAAGATAACAGTGAGTTAGCTGTACCAATGGTTTGACTAATAGTCAATAAGATAGTATGCATGTGTATATGGAGAGAGATAGTGTGCATGTGTACATGGAGAGAGATTGTATTCAAGTAATGGATTATCCAAATTTTTCAGGGTCTTCAAAACAACACATTCCACACCTAATCCTCACCAAATAACTGTAAGAAAATGGACCATGCTTCATGGAACCATTCCCCTTTCCCTCACTTAACTAAACAAACCTTTTGTCCTAAGGTTCCAGGAGGTCCTGGATCACCAAGAGTTCCTTTTTCACCCTGTTGGCCAAATATAGATATGGTAAGATATTGGCTGCAATGATCTATTGGGTCAACTGAATGTTAGTAAAGTTGCCTACAAGCACAAGCAGCAAACATGCCTAAAGTTCACTCCTATTTCCTCTAGTTTTTGTTCTGAAGGTCAAGGCTTTCAGGATAGGTGTACTCACGTCTTCCAACAGAACCATCTTTTTTGTATCACTCTGGCCATATGGCCATTATCTGATTATGTCTCAAGTAAGGTTACAAAGAAGACACCAGGTGCTTCCATAAAGTCACAGTCTTTAAACCATTTTGTTCAGCATTGTTTTATTAATGTCAACAACTGACCATGCCTGGCAAACTCAGAAATTTCTTCTCATGTTGTTAAGGTAGATCACATTGTTACATGCTAGCAACACTCTCAATAGAACACTCTCAATGGAACAGGCATCGTTAGTATTATATGGTGTGTAGCTATGCTATCCATCCATTTCTAACCCAACAGAATTAGGAGAAATTTGTAGATGTTACTAGTGGAGGAACAACCATATGACAGCTGCAACTATAGCACTTTAGGTAATTTATGAAGCAAGTATGAGAGTCCACTGGAGCAGGCTTTTCTCTGTGCCACAATGCACTGAATGGTCATGAAAGTAGGTCTTAAAAAGAGAGCAGAATGGAGAAAGGAAGGCAAAATGGGCAAAGGAGGGCAGAATGAACAAAATGGTAGGAAAGAATAGCCATAGACTACTGAACACTGAAGTCCATACTCCTTGGTCAGTGCCATATTCTGACCACAGAAAGTTCTGCCTGCCTTCGCCTTCTAGCAGTTGAGCTTCACTACATCCAGTAAGCCAAAATAAAAGTATTAAAGTTGAAATGCTTAAGAGTCTAATTTCTGTTCCGGATAACTATTCTTTGCATGATATTTGGTATGAAGTACATAATATACATGGTCATGCAAATAAAAATTTGAATATTAGTATAAATTATGTATTCATAGTGGCATCTTGAGCTACTATTTACATCTGACCTGGCCTATTTCCAAATTAACACAAACCATTAAGCAGAGTGCTTTATTTTCAAATTATATAAAAAAATATAAAGAGTTAATGAACTATAGGAGCTATTACTGATCAGATGCATGGATTTTGTCATCTTTTAGGTAAACAGTGAATACATTTCCTCATAAATATTTAAGTGTTCCAGCAATCTTCTGAATTTCCATGGTCCTACCATGCCTATCTTTTTGACTTCCCAAGGGTAAAGACAGACATAATATAAAAATAGAGCTCAGAGAATATGTCTCAGCCTGGCTTTGTAGCTAAAATAAAATACATGCATACCAGAAAATTGAAGGCCTCAGCTTAGTCTTGCTCCACCTCATGCTTCAGGCAGGCTATCTGGCCTTGCTTATTTTAAAAACTGCGTAAATGTTTGTCATGGAGGTTATCTATTATTTATTTTAAAATGAAAATGTTAAAAAGTCCAAAAGTGCTTTATAAAAAACTTGTCTTAGAGGATAATAGGTACACTGAATGCAATGAAGCCACTTCCAACCCAGAGCTTTTTACCTCAAGAGCTTCAGTGGCCACAATCCAGAAGGGTAATCATACATAATAGCCTAAGTATTCATTCATCTGTACTGAATTCTAATTTCTGACCAACATGTTTAAGCAGTAATGACGAGTTACACTTTATATTATGTTTATATTTAAATGAGAAGCACTGAACAATGGGTTTAGTGAATTGCCAGCCAATGGATGAATGGACTGGTATCATATATCTAATTTCAAACCAGACCATAGAGTATGGCTCAATAGATCCACAAAATGGATCTTGGGACAGACAGTGGAGAACATCGGGAGATTAAACCTCCCTACAAGAACAGAAGGAACATTTGTAGAATGCCCACAGGGCTCTCAGTGGCCATTTTGAAAGTTGCTAGGCAACCACAACCATATTACTAGCCTTCCAAACCTTCATTTTTGCAACTTAGAATCCAAAACAGCCCTGGAAATGTCACATGCCCTTCCACTGTCAGGTCCCCTGATGGAGGAGGACAGATTCAGCAGCAACCCCCAGAGACTCACACCACCCGCACAACTGGCCCAGGCCTGGGATCAGTCAATGCACAACTAGGTCCAGCAGCCCCTACTGTGCAACTGGGTCCAGCCCAGTGGCAGCTTCCACCCCACAACTGGGCTGAGCTTTTCCCAGGGAGCTGCTGCTGCAAGGAGGGAAAGCTAAAGATAAGGGGGCAGATAAAGGTAGGTTGATTGGGTGGGTGGGAAGGAGAGAAGGAAACAGGAAAATGGGAGATACTATGGGGACTGTCAGGGAAGATAAAGAGGAAACAGTGGGAGCAGGCAATACAGGAGAAAATTAGACACCCCTAGACAAGTCCTTGCAGGTCTCCTGCTTGGTTTCTTTATAACTCTGATCAGTAATCCTGCACTCAGAACAGGTCAAATCAATCCATTCTGTAGCCTAACCCTAAAAGTACTGGGAAGCTGTTCCCATACCCCTCTGCATTGTGCTAACTTCAAAGAACACCATTAATTCTGTAATGAGACATTTGTTCTGTATTTCTTTGATAAGAAAGCAGATGTTTTGTGTATTTTCAGTAGCAATACTTTGACTTATAATGGCTGAAATCAGGTCTCTAATTTATTTCACACCTTTTTTAAAAAAACTGTTCATTTGGCACACACACATAGATGTAAGTAAGAGATTGGAAGTATTCTTCATAAGCATGGAAATGCAGCTCAGAGCAACCAGAACAAGGATAGGGTTGGCAGACAAGCAGTGAAAATCAGAAAACCAAGCCCAAACAGTCTACAATGCCCTACCCTTTGCCCCCTTTTCCCCGGGAAACCTGGGGAGCCCGTCTTCCCTGCAATTCCACGTTCTCCCTTTTTTTTAAGTGAGAGAGAGAGAGAGAGAGAGAGAGAGAGAGAGAGAGAGAGAGAGAGAGATTATGTTACACATGACATACACTTCTGCTTGTATAGGAAGTGACATCGTTGCATTGCTGGTGACATCATGGTATCACTTGAAACAGCCTGCTGAGAGCCAGTAAGTCCCCCAAATTCTTCCCCTGCTGGCCAGGGGGCAGGGAATCCTCCACCCCTGGCAGGAGGCTGGCAACCTTATGCTGTGCCCAGCAGCTCATTGTGGTGGATGGCCAGCCCAACATAGTCACATGTTATGGCATCATCAGTCAGAGGCCTGCAGTGATTAGGGTTGCCAAGTATCCGGTTTTCACCCAAGGGCTGTCTATTTCAGATACATTATCTTATAGGATCCCATTTTTTTCTGTCTTAATGTTTTGCCTTGATTTAAAATTGATTTGAATCAAGTTTTGCACTTTTGAACACACAGCTGTTGCCTAAACTATAGGACCTAGTGGTCAAGAAAAGTAGTGACACATGATTTGGGAATGCTCTGGTTCAAATCTTGTGCCCCTGTGAACTCTCAGGATGGTCTTGGTCAAGTCACTACCTCTTACTCCAACATCTGCAATATGAGGATAATACTAATTTGCTTTATAGCCCAAGGAACTGAGAGTTATCTTTCATATTCAAAAACTAACTAGGAGGATTGCCAGGCTTTGTGCAGCTTCAAAATCCCTAACTCCCATTGCCCTACCCTCCTGATATTTCTCCAAATTTAAAAATCTCAGAGAAGTGATCCCGCATGAACTTTATTGAGACCCAATAACCTCTCATTTGTTATACTATTTTTTCCATTTATAGGTTACATTTGATTTAGACAAAATGGATACAAAAATAAACTTTAAAATTGCATATATTTAATGGGAAAATGAGAAAACAGAAACATGACCATCACCTTGACTTGCACCAGGGAGAAATGTGAAAGAAATAGGGAATTCTTGACTTGAAAGTAAGAATGCAAAAAGTGGTTGCATTTCTATTTCTTCGGGTTCTAATAAAGTTTGGATTGTGAGTAAGGATGTAGGGAAGAAAATAGTAAATTGGGGATGAAATTTCATTGTCAGGCCATGACAGGAGGGCAAATGTGGGGAAGGGGAGAGGAAAGATGAATATAAACTACTTGCATCAAACAAACTGATAAAGAATTTACTTAGTGACCATAACACTAGCAATCTCCTTAACAGAATGAAATTAAAATACAGACAAAGCAGTTTTAGTAAGTCATTTTCATTAAGTGCAATACCTTTGCTCCTGGAATCCCTGGTTCACCCTGTGATAGAAAGAAAAGAGAAAAATGAACTGTAAAAAAAGTGAGGGTGACTCTTTTCCTTTCAGAGCTGACAGGCAAAGCAAACAAACTTTCCTTATCACTTGAGAACATTATTTGAATTGCTCTTTACATCTGTCTGAAGAATTCCACCAGGTCTTACACACTGGGTGTCTGTGTACTGATGCAAAATTCGCTAATGTAAAATTCTACTGAGCTTTAATTGAACTAGAAGTATTGGAAGGGAAATTTCTAGAACTATAAATGGAAATATAGTTGGGAATAGTCAGGTTTGAGGGTAGATCCAGAGTGAGATATAAGGAAGGCAATTCAGGAGTCCCAAATCTCTGTTCCTTTTGTAATGCCAGGATGGGGAAGGAATTTCTTTTTCCAGAATTACAACTACAAGGGCTAAAGTTTCAAATGGGTTAATTGATTTCTCCACAAAGAGAAATCCCATTTTTAACACAGAAAAAAGAAAGTAAGAGAAATCATAAAAAGTGTTTATTATCTTTTTTCTTTTAAAACAGGGATTTCACTTTCTTCTTTTTTTTAGGAGAAATCAGTGCACCCCTTTGAAACTTCAGCTCTTGCAGTTGATTTATGTTTCACACCACAGGGTGGTGCTCTAGCAAGAAGCAATGAAGGTGTGGGAAGACATCGTCTGCTTCTGATCATATACAAAGTGAAATTCTGAAATTTGGAGAATCTCCCTTCCTCTTTTTGAATTTCTCTTTGATCAGAATGGAACTGATTAGAAACTAACTCCTGTTCCTAAGCAAAAAATAAAGAAATTGGTCGTTGGATTCCAAGGAGAAACTAGGTAAAAAAGAATTTTGTAAGTTTTTTCCCCTCCAGCTAGATGCTAAAATTAGAATTTACTCAGATTTGGGGAAAACAGTGGTAAGGTAGGGATGGGGTAGTGTACACTTGCAGAAGGAAACAGATAAATGCAAGAGTGGTTTAATGTCTGCTTCACTAATCCTCTCCCTTTAGTGCATCCTGTCTTTTTATTCCTAGTGTCTCTATGAACAAAGGTTAGAGTCACAATTAGAGATGGACATGAACCAAAATATGAATCAAAGTTCATGATGAACTAGGCTGGTTCGTGGTTCGTGAACCGGCAGTTCATCAGAGTCCATTTCTGACGAACCACCACAAACTTTAGGCTGGTTCGTTTGGTTCATTTTTTGGTTCATCACTGCAGACAGCCTGGCACTGATCAATCAGTTTCCTAGGCCACAGAGGATGGACTTCCTGCAGACCTTCTTCTGGCCCATGAACTGGGGCAGGTTTGTGAAAGTTCATGGTTCATGAAATGCGACAAACCACAAACCGCACAGTTCGTTTTTTCTCTGGTTTGTGCCCATCTCCATGTCACAATAACTTCTCAATACATCTCAAAAAGAGCTAAAACAAAAGACTTTCCTCTTATTCGTGGTGTATGGAAAAATGAGCAGGAACATTTAAATGTGTTAACAGAAGCTTCAAGTAAATAAAAATAAGTAGACTAAGGCTAGAGACAAAGGGTAGTATCAGTATAAATGTTTTGGCTGAAATTGTCATGATTCATTCACTCAGTTTTAACAGAAACTCCAGATGATGTCACTGTCAATTTAAGGTGTTTGAATGCATTTCTGTGTTGTTGTTCATGCCTAATTTGTGGTCATTTTAAACATAAAATACAGTATCATGCTGTCCACATCTGTAATATCCTCTTAAAGTTTCCTCTCTTTCTTCTCTAGCTTAATTAACTATTTATTGTTTTCATGTTACCAGAGGAATCAATTGTAAATTGTCCCTTTTGGGGAAAGGGAGCTTAAATACTGCTTTTCACTTTGTAGACAGCACAAGCTGATTATCATTTTTTATTTCTTTTTATTTTCACTATTTCATAATCATACTACTACCATCATAACCATTAAAAATATAAGCATTGTCTTGGAGGGGCTGCAAGCTGAAAAATGGTACTCAAGCCTGCACCTCTCAATGAAACAAAAGCTGCTTCTTAAACATTGATATGAGTGCCATGAGAGAATTGATCATCAGTGAGAGAACAGCAATTAATTAGGCTACAAAAAAGAATAAAAGTAAAATTGCAGCAAAAAGAAGAATCTTTGCTGAATGGGATTTACTTCTAAGTAAATATATAGCCCATGAGCATGGATTTAGTGCTACATTATATGCCTAGAGGAAGCCAAGTTACAGTTCTGCTTCCAGATCACTGAAGTAGAGTAATCCTTCAGCAGTTGGAAATAACCCATGTGTGGAATAACACCTGAACAGCAGTCTTCTCAGAGAGGAAAGCACATCCCGTTCCATTCTTGTCAGTGATTAAACAAGATATTGTAGTACATTAAAGATGTGTAAAATCTGTGTGACTATAGTGGGACAAAGATATACATTTACTACAAGAAATTCCTATTGGCTCCATCTCTTACAAGGGAGGAAGGCTTGGAGCAGAAAGTGCACCCTGCACTCTTTCTGCTCCAGACTTCTCACCACTGCCGTCCAGCTGACTTGGGGAAAGATTGGCATGGGAAGGACTTCCAACCTGGATACCCATCATGACCTCACTAGTGGGGTGGGCTGCTTGAACCAGAAAGCATATATGGTGTGATTTCCGCTTGTTCCCCCACCACCACCTTTATCCAACAATGTCCTGAGATCTTGCAACACTTATGAGTGCCTTAGAATCATTCATGAATAGCAATTTCTGCACTAGTGTAGAAATTACTTCTGTTTTTTAGAGGTTTTTTAACATCCCTGTTTTTTAAAAAGGTTTTTAAAAAATTTCTGCAAACCTATAGTCAATAACAAATTACATCCCTGATATTAAATAATTGTCCTGATTCATTCACATACAACACTTAAAATGTCTCTGTAACACCAGCATATTTCACGCATTATGGCACTTTACTGTAACAGCTTTGGGCATACCTCATCCTAAATTCTGGTTTATTGGCATATGAAAGCCCCTTTTGGTCTCTAATTTTTAAAGAAACTTGTGAATGTTAATAGGGTTGGAATCAATTATTTATGGCAATTTATTTAATCTGAGGGTTGTACATTATGCTTTTATTCTGAACAGATGTGAATGTAAAGACGTGTATTTTGATGTTTGCAAACTTTCTGTGAAGGAACTAAATTATAACTTCCTGAAATTATAACTTCTTCCACATGACAAAACAACACATGGTACTTCCAAGAATATGAACATTTGAATAATAGTAGCTGGTATGATATCACAGTCATGGGGAATTTTAAATTTTATGTGTTATGATGATTATCATTCCACTTGTCTTCCAAAAAGGAGGGCAACATACATGTTCTCCTACTTTTATGAAAGCTATTCAAACCTTAGGACAGCAACACAGATTTGTTACAACCATTATTTAAATAATTGTCTCTTCTGCCTAGGATTTCCTCATCCCTTGCCACCTTGGGGACCCCAAGCTGAGCGGAAAGGCAACATAAAATGTTTTAAACAAACAAATAAATAATACAACAAACAAACCCTCATTCTGGTTTACCAATCTGGACCATTTCGTACTTCCCGGTACATAATTGGCTGCAATTGCCCATTGGGTGTGCCTCTGCATAATGATGAAATGATTCTGAAGGCAAATTTTTATTCCTGTTTTCACTACTTCCTAAAAATTACTATGTGGCCCTAGATTGATACTATAGTTCCAGTTCTATCTGTCATCACACCTGTAGGCCCTTTGTTCCATGTAGCGCCCCCTGAGTAGAAAACTAACCTTCATCCCTGTCATTGTAATTCCAGGAACTCCCTGACAAAGAAAAAGGAAAAAAAAAACACCTTGAAGGAAGCAAAATCAAGCGTTCTTTGGGAAAGAAAGACTTTGGAAAGTAAAGGTTTAAATTTTTTTCCCAAAGCACACAAAAGATAATATAAAGCAGAAGACTGAAGCCTTGGAACTTATCAGGGCCAAGCTAGATATGTCAGCAGTAGGTAAAGGTAAAGGTAGTCCCCTGTGCAAACACCAAGTCATTACTGACCCATGAGGGGATGTCGCATCATGACATTTTCTTGGCAGACTTTTTTATGGGGTGGTTTGCCATTGCTTTCCCCAGTCATCTACGCTTTACCCCCAGGAAACTGGGTACTCATTTTACCAACCTCAGAAGGATGGAAGGCTGAGTCAACCTTGAGCCGGCTACCTGAACCCGGCTTCCGCTGGGATTGAACTCAGGTCGTGAGCAGACTTACTGCAGCTTACCACTCTGCGCCACAGGGCTCTTATGTCAGCAGTAGATCTTTTATTTAAAACAAGGTCTACCTCAACCAAATATAAGGTGACATTTGATGTTTAGAGCAATAAAGGATGTGAGAGTCAGTGAAACTGAAGACTATACAAGCCGCTTAATTTCTCATGTTCTCTATTTGCAAACACCTTCCCATCAGCATAGTTTACTACCACTACCTGATTGAGGAGAAAAGTGTCTAAGGAGAAAGACTGTTGGGAAGTAAGCTATGTCTGAGGGAAGATTTCTGTTCTCCTTTTCTGTATGCCCTATTCTAAAAATCATCCCCTCCTACTTTATATGTCATTAGAACAGGCTCAGCTTTAAACAAATAGGTCTACTCCTGTTTCACTATTAAGCACACAAGGGCTCGCTCATGAGGAAATTAATAATGGTGAGAAGATCCCCTGAAATTTGTTTATACTATATTGTTCAGGTAAAGCAAAGCTGTACAATATCTGGAAATAATGCCCCCCACCCCCTGGATATCTCTGGAGGGATTTTTCACATTAGTTCCACTTCAGAAAAGAGACCAGATAATTCAGAACTCCAACTTTCAAAGACAAATTCAGATGAAAATCCTCCATTATAGTAGATGTTCTTAGTGTGAGGTAATAGCAAAGCCAAACATACTTGGTTGGTTTATTGTACGGGGTCTTGCTAGATGAACAGAACAACACTGCAGGGGGAGGCAAGGCTCCTGACCTCTCTCTAATGCTGTTTTCTTGCGTGAAAACTGTGCATGAGGGAAGCTATTTCATTGATTTTGCAGTTCCACATGCAAAATAACTCCTCCCATGTCCTGTTTTAGCACAGGAAAATGGCTTGGAGGGTGAAGGCAGGAGCTCTCTCTTCCCTTGGAGGTGATTTGTAATTAACTGAGCTTCAGTGCTACCCACAGTTCGCCTATCATGCTGAAAAATGACATCATTTTCCAACTCTATGGGAGAATGCAGGCGTATATTTCTTCAGCCAGATGACTGGGGCTGGGGGTGGCAGGTGGAGGCAGGGGGCTGGCAAGCCTATCCTTATGACATTTGCCATCTACATGGGATGGTCAAAGAGGGCTTAGGACCACAACAAATGTCATAAGGATAGGCTTGCCAGCCCCCTGCCTCCACCTGCCACCCCCAGCCCCAGTCATCAGGCTGAAGAAATATACGCCTGCATTCTCCCATAGAGTTGGAAAATGATGTCATTTTTCAGCATGATAGGCGAACTGTGGATGACATTTGTTGTGGTCCTAAGCCCTCTTTGACCATCCCATGTAGATGGCAATTCAGTGGTGCTGCTGTAGAACAAGTTCACAGAATGAACCAGCATGCACAAATGGGATCTGCCTAGAGACAGAAGTATAAAAGAAAGTCTCTGGAAAGACAACTGATAGAAATTTTCTAGGTACAAACATAATATTCAAACAAGCCTTGAGATGAGTGTTCATTGGCTTTATGATGAAGGTGGCCCTGTGGGTAAGTAGGCTAAATATCTGCACATTCTACATGTTAGTATCTGTTAGGTTCCTTGGTGAGAACATCTAATTATAACAGCAAGTGCAAGAAGAGAAGTGAGAACATATTGAAAGATTATTAGAAATGGAACAATGCACATTTGGTGAATTTAGTGCAATACATGAGCAACAAACAACCTGAAGAAACAGAATCAGATCATAATCAAGAAGGGCTTGCAGACAAGTTCAAATAAGGAGAGGTGTGAAGCAGTTGGGGATTGAGGAAGAGGGAGAAGGATCATACCTCTCAACTTTCTGAAACAGAAATCAGGGACAAAGCTAAAAAACACAAGGACAGAAGATGGAAATCAGGGATTCTATGTAATAACAGGTGAAAGAAACAGTCAGAAATGCACCAGATGTGAGTAATGTTTAGTAACTGTAGGCTAGAGACAAGAAGCTGACTGTATGCAGATAAATATATATCATTGAAGAGATGGCATGTCTGTCCTTTATAAATGAATTTAATTTTTCAGTCATTGCAAAAAGTTTATTCTGTTCTAAAATATGCATACTGTAAGAGCCAGATATGCAGAAGAATTTAAACTTAAGCACAGTCAGGAATTTAAACTTAAACATGTGCTTTGATGTTGCTTCTGTATTCCTAAGGATTTAATATGCTTGAACCTTGATTTAGCAGCAGTCTCTCCAGTTTCATAAACTATATTAACTTACTGCCTTCTAGTTACCTTCTGATTATGATTACTGATGATGCACTGGAGTTTTATCTTGTTGCATAGCAATTTCAGTGAATATCTTGTAAGTACATCTTCTCTGTTCCTTGTAAGTTCCATCAGGCACATAATCCAGGCATGCCATTTGTTCAGGAAAACATTTCTTCCTGAATCTACCTCCTTTGCTAAATTTGGCTTTATGCTATTTTATATTTTAAGAGCAGGAAATAAATGTGAAGAACATGAAAGGAAATATTATGGACACCACAGTTGTATAATCTTTGAAATTCAGGAAGCTAGTTGAGAGGTATGGGTAAGTGCAGCTGGACAAATTAGATGCCATTCCTTGCAGAATACCTTAATTCCTTGTTTTCCTGGTAGCCCTGGCATCCCCCTTTCCCCCTGGAAGAGGAAAACAAAATAAAGAAGATGAAGAAGCAGAGGGAGGGAGGAAATGTAACTCTCCCATATGATCATTAAACCAACATAAAACTTTGTACTATATAAGATCTCAAGAACCTCTGATGCTTTAGAGTAGAAGTCAACCTTTCCTGTGCTTATTTTGAAGAAGAAAATGTCTCATACAGCCAAATCTTTATCCTTGATTCTAATACTGAGCATCTGATATATTAAAGCCACCACATTTGTAAAACAGGGTTGTACATACCTGTAACAATTATTCATTAAGTTCTTCTGCGCAGGCACACATGGGCCTGCGCATGTACAGGCCAACCAACAGAGAATTCTACAACGCTTCTTAGAGCTCCTTAGAGGCCATTGCTCATGAGCCACAGCAAGTGTTTCCCGCCCAAATGGTCTTAATGGCGAGCAACGGCCCCTTTTCTCAGTTCTCCCAAGCTGTTGCGACTCACAACTGGACTGAACCAGGGAGTTCACAGTGGGGTAGGAGGGAGGGCATGTGTGCCTGCACAGAAGAACTCGATGAACAATAGTTACAGGTGTGTACAACCCTGTTTTCATCATCATTCTTTTTTGCAGTCCCACATGGGAGAGTACCAAGCTACACATAATAAGGAGGCGGGGTGAATCTCCAACTCAGTTTTATTAAGACAAACAGTAAACATACACTGCAATCAGCAAGTATAATATAGACCATCAATGAAGTTTAAACCGCAACACTGATAATAATTCAGTAAGTCAGACATTTGACAGTTAAGATTTATTAATCAGTGAAGATAACATCCACACCAATGAACAATATGTTCAACAACTAACACACTATAAGAGCATCTCATAATCTTATATAAGCAATATTAATGTCAACAGTCAAAGATGCAGCGTTACCAATATTTCACATTTCCCTTTCAGTCAAACAAGGACTGAAGAATGGCTCTTGCAACTGTCACATCCCGATTTGCATTAACATTCACAGCATAATGCTTCACAAATGTATCAGCAAAGGACCATGTCTCTGCCCTACAAATATGTGTGACCAGGACATCCCTAAGGAAGGCAGAGGAAGCCACTTGTGATCTTGTTGAATGAGCCCTTAAAATGAATGGACACTGTACCTCAGCCAGAGTGTATGCCTTCTCAATGGCCAACACAATCCATCGTGATACTGTATGAGAAGATGCCTTTTTACCATTGTCTGAGCCCCCAAAACATACAAAGAGATGTGGACTGTTATGAAAGACCTTTCTCCTATCCAAATAAAAGGCTAAAGCTCTTTTCAAATCTAACGTGTGCAGAGCTTTTTCTCCTTTCAACACTGGGTTAGGAAAGAGCACGGGCAGAGAAATATCCTGTGCTAGGTGGAAAGCAGTCAAGACCTTTGGCAGAAATTAAAGACTGGGCCTAAGTACTACCCTATTGGAATGGGATTTCAGGAATGGTGGGTCAGCTCTAAGTGCTGCTAACTCGCTTACCCTCCTGGCTGAGGTGATGGCAATCAAAAACGCCACTTTGTAAGACAGCAAGTCTAAAGAGCACATCACGAATGGCTCAAAGGGCGGTAGCATAAGTCGTGCTAACACAACCAACAAGAACCACTGGGGAACTGGTGGTGATACAGGCAGATAAAGATTAAACGTTCCTTTAAGAAACTGGTGGGATTTAGAATGCGGAAAAGCTATCTGCCCTTCAATCAGTTGATAAAAAGCAGAGATAGCTGCCAAATGAACTTTTAACCCTAACCCTAATAGCTGCCAAATGACCGTGAGCCTTTACCTCACAAAGGTAATCAAAAACCAAATTTAAAAGACCATCAGTAGCAGCAACACCCTTAGACACTGCCCAGGCAGAGAACCTCGTCCACTTAGCCTCATAAGACTGCCTAGTCGATGGCCTTCTAGCATTTAGAAGGACCTGTTGCACCTGTATAGAGGAATTTAAAGGCAAGGTCGAATCCACCATGCTGTCAGGTGTAATTTGTCTGGCTCATGGTGGAACAGTGTCCCATACAGATGGACATCTGGTTGCTGGGGCAACCTAACATATGTCCATTTGGACAGCTCTAGAAGTTTGGATAACCACACTTGTCTGGGCCAGAATAGTGTTATCAGGATCCAGTTGGTGTTGTCACTCTCTATTTTGCAAAGTACCTTTGCAATAAGGGGAATTGGAGGAAACATGTAATGCAGCCTGTCCATCCATGCGACTTGGAAGGCATCCCCAAATGACAGAGTGTCGCTTCCTGCCCTGGAACAGAACACCCTGGCCTTGGCATTCTCTGATGTTGCAAAGACATCTATCTCTGGTGTACCCCACTGATCGAAAATGGGAAGTGGGTAAATGTTGTTCATGGACCACTAACACTCTGTTGAGTACATCTGCTTTTGCATTGTCTGAACCTGCGATATGTATAGCATGGATAGGCACACTGTTTAAAATTGCCCATTCCCAAATAAGCATACCCTCCTTGCAGAGCATCAGGGATACAGTGCCACCTTGTCGGTTCACATAATACATTGCTGTGGTGTTGTCTGTTTGCACCAAGACATTTCGATTCTGTAGGAGAGCTGCAAATGAAACAAGCGCAAAACGTATAGCTCTTAATTCCAGTAAATTGATATGCAATGCCTATTCCCTCTCAGACCAGACATTCTGTACAAACAGAGAATCACAATGGGCACCCCAACCATGTAATGATGCATCTGTTGTTATAGTAACATCATGCTGCAGACAACCAAAGGGTACACCCTTAAATAAGTTCCCATCATCGGTCCACCATACTAGGGACCTGATTATGCAACTTGGCGCAGAAAACTTAGATGGAGACTGTACTGCAGGCCTAATGAACCAATTTTGCAATGTTCTCATGTTGAGTCTAGCAAAAAGAACTACCAGTGTAGTGGCTGCCATGTGTTCCAGCGAACGTATCTTATGAACAGTTTGATAGCGATTCCTAGAAAAACTTGAGCTCATAGATTTGATTGTCCTTGCTCTCTCCTGAACAGCAAGGCTTTAGCTGCATTAGAATCTAATACCACTCCAATATATGAAACAGTCTGACTGGACTCAAGTTTGGCCTTGTCACAATTTATTAGCAATCCCAAATGCACACAAGTGCGCACAACAAGGTCCACATCTTGTACCAATTTTTATTTTGAACTTGCTGTAATCAGCCAGTCGTCCAAATATGGGAATATGGCACACCCCTGCTCCCTGAGAAAGGCCACAACTGGTGTCACACATTTAGTGAACACTCGTGGTGCAGTTGATAACCCAAAGGGGAGCACTTTATAATGGAAAATCCTATTTTGGTATAGAAAACCAAAGGATTTACAATAGTCTCTTCAAATAGCAATATGAATGTGTCCTTGAGCTCAAGGACCACAAACCAATCACCACATTTTAACAAGGGTAATACAGGTGAGAGAGTAACCATTTTGAACTTGGAGACCTTAAGAAAGGCATTTAAGCCCCTTAAATCTAGAATAGGACTGCGTCCCCCATCCTTTTTAGGCACCACGAAGAACCATTAAAAGAACCCTGGTACTGCCTCTTCAGGTTGTATTTTCTGAATAGCACCCTTACCCAAGAGAGTCTCAATCTCGGCTTCCAACACAACTAAAGTATTGTTGACAGCCATTGATGGCCAACTGCAATCAGGGAGCTCCATGAACTCTAACCCATAACCACAATTAACAATGGTTAAGACCCAAGAGTTGGATGTTATTGACTCTTATTCAGGGAGAAAGGGTGACAATCTCTCCGAAAAGTTCAGGTTAGAGTTCGTAGGAACCTAATCAGAACTGCTTCCCTGTGCTCTGATTGTCCTTTTGCTGAGAAGCAGATTGAGGTGGTTTCGGCCTATACAACTTCCGTCTTCAAGTCTGTTGTGACAGAGTGTACTGGTGAGCAGTTGAAGACTGCTGGTAGTACGGACGCTGCTGTCTGCCAAAGAATGGATAGGGGTTACGTCGAGGAAAGTACCTCAGCTTGTAAGCCAGTCTATCCGAAGGAGTGATTTCCAATGGCTCAGCCGTTCATCTCTTTTCTTCTTCAGTGCCTCATCTGTTGTTGCAGAAAAATAGGGCATCCCCCTCAAAAGGCAGACTCTGGACTTTGGCTCTGGCCTCTTGCGACATAGCCGTAGATAGCAATCAAGAGTGCCTGCAGATGACAACAGCTCCAGCCATGCCTCTGGCAGAAGTATCCGCTGTGTGACTCCCTGCTTTCATTTGCTGCTTTGAGAGGTGTATCGTTTCAGTTTGCAGAAATTAAACATATGCCTTCTTATCTTCAGGTAAGTCAGCCACATAGGAGGACATAAGTACAACTGATATCCTGCCATGATGGTTGATAGTTGGCAATTCTCAAATTCAGTGCTGACACTGAATATTGACGCCTTCCCATGTTGTTTATCTTCCGGTCCTCCTTGTCTGGAGGGGCTGAATGCAGAGTAGACTTACGTTGTGATACTTCTCCACCACTAGAGAGGATGGGGATGGATGCTTCACGAGGGACTGCAATGTATCCTGTTTAATTTTAAACATCTGCTCAATTCGCTTGGAGGTAGCAGGTGGATCTGTAGGAGACTGCCATAGCTTGTTCACTATCTCCTCCAATCCTTCCAACACAGGGAAGGTGACAATGGCAGGGAAATCATTGTACAAGTGAGAGAGTAATTTATGTTTGGTCTTTGGACCAGCAGCAGATACATCAATATCAAGTGCCTTTGCAATGCGGTTCATCTGCTCAGCAGAAATACATAAATCCTCAAATGGAGAACTCAAGCTGGGGCCCACATTTTTGTCAGGCAACAGATCCGACGCCGACTTGGATCTAACATCAGAAGCAACTAGCACACGTTCTTCTTCCTTGGAGTCATACTGTGACTGCAGCTGAGCAGGGAATGGGGGTGGCAACCGACCTCTCCCAGTTGAGGTAGAAGGCCTCAGTTCAGACTCACTGTACCCTGATGGCCCCCCCTTGCCGTGACAGTGATAAGGTGGGGGGATACAACATGCATGGTGATGTTGAAGTGCATAGAATTGCCTCGGATCTGATGGACACGTTCTCTAGGATCTGTGCCTGCTATGATGAGATAGTGCTGGAGACAGGACCCGAGGAGATTGGATCTGAGGTGGTATCATATCCAAAGGCATATTCTGAGCTGGGCATGGAGAATGATCTATGTCAGTTCCAGACTCAAGACAGCAGGCACGCTCATTTGACGATGTTGTGTGCAACCCCACAGGCTCTCAGATTTCACCCTCTGAAGCAGAACGGTCCAGAGAGTCCAGATGAGGGGAGGAGTTCTTGGCGTTACAAGGATCACTGCCTGAGTCCCGTCATCTCTCTGTGGTGATCCACTCCAAGCCAATTGAGAGACTGACTGAGACAGATGCTGTGATTTTTTAGCTTTTGTTGCTGGCGGTTCCAATGAAGACCTCGGATCCGATGCGCGCTTGTGTGAGTGCGACTTTTTCCCAGTTGGATCCGACCTTAGAGTTGATTTAGAAGAAATCACCGACCTGGCAGTAGAACATTTCTCAGCCATCGAGGAAGCCATAGCCACCTTTGGAGTCAATGGGGCCGACCGCTCCTTCCCAGCAGAATCTTTAGCTGTGGGTACATCGGAGCATTTAAACACTCTTTTCCAGAGTGGGGCTTTCAGCCATTGGGCCCTCTCATGTCTCGCATTCAGGATGAACTGTTGGCATATCCTACAGGTAGGAACATGCCCTTCACTCAGACAAATAAGGCAGAGCTCATGCTCATTTGTGTGCATCGTTTTTGTGCCGCACGACAAGCATTTCTTAAAAAGAGCTCGGTGGGACATTCTGAGGGGATTTTACCTTAGATCGTAGTCAAGCCAAACCAGGTCAAATACAGCCGAAGACAATTAGCACCAAATCAGAAGCCGGCGGTGAAATCCAAAACACAGTCCAAGATAAAAAGCCAAAAAGACAATCGTAAATGAAAGTGAAATAGGAGCTACGAAGCAAAGTTCTCCCCATGGTGGCAAGAAGAGAACTGAGGGAAGGGGCCATTGCTCGCTGTGGCTCGTGAGCAACGGCCCCTAAGGAGCTCTAAGAAGCACTGTAAAATTCTCCATCGGCTAGCCTGCGCATGCACAGCCCCTGTGACACTGCACAGAAGAACTACAATGAATAGTTATTGATTTGTTTAGATTTGTATGCTGCCTCTGTAGACCTGCTCAAGATGGCACTAAAACAAGAAAACAGAACAAAGCACACACAGCTTCAACCACTACTTGCCTAGAGATTAAAGAAACTTTCTCCTGAATATCACAAATTAATGTCAGAATTAAGCCAACATACAGCTGTGCCAGCCAAATAGTACTCTGAGTGGTATGCGTTTGCTGTTGTATTCGTTCATAGATTGTGGAGTTATGCAGTGTTAAGACAATTAGCACCAAATCAGAAGCCGGCGGTGAAATCCAAAACACAGTCCAAGATAAAAAGCCAAAAAGACAATCGTAAATGAAAGTGAAATAGGAGCTACGAAGCAAAGTTCTCCCCATGGTGGCAAGAAGAGAACTGAGGGAAGGGGCCATTGCTCGCTGTGGCTCGTGAGCAACGGCCCCTAAGGAGCTCTAAGAAGCACTGTAGAATTCTCCATCGGCTAGCCTGCGCATGCACAGCCCCTGTGACACTGCACAGAAGAACTACAATGAATAGTTATTGATTTGTTTAGATTTGTATGCTGCCTCTGTAGACCTGCTCAAGATGGCACTAAAACAAGAAAACAGAACAAAGCACACACAGCTTCAACCACTACTTGCCTAGAGATTAAAGAAACTTTCTCCTGAATATCACAAATTAATGTCAGAATTAAGCCAACATACAGCTGTACCAGCCAAATAGTACTCTGAGTGGTATGCGTTTGCTGTTGTATTCGTTCATAGATTGTGGAGTTATGCAGTGTTAAGACAATTAGCACCAAATCAGAAGCCGGCGGTGAAATCCAAAACACAGTCCAAGATAAAAAGCCAAAAAGGCAATCGTAAATGAAAGTGAAATAGGAGCTATGAAGCAAAGTTCTCCCCATGGTGGCAAGAAGAGAACTGAGGGAAGGGGCCATTGCTCGCTGTGGCTCGTGAGCAACGGCCCCTAAGGAGCTCTAAGAAGCACTGTAGAATTCTCCATCGGCTAGCCTGCGCATGCACAGCCCCTGTGACACTGCACAGAAGAACTACAATGAATAGTTATTGATTTGTTTAGATTTGTATGCTGCCTCTGTAGACCTGCTCAAGATGGCACTAAAACAAGAAAACAGAACAAAGCACACACAGCTTCAACCACTACTTGCCTAGAGATTAAAGAAACTTTCTCCTGAATATCACAAATTAATGTCAGAATTAAGCCAACATACAGCTGTGCCAGCCAAATAGTACTCTGAGTGGTATGCGTTTGCTGTTGTATTCGTTCATAGATTGTGGAGTTATGCAGTGTTGCAGAGATATTATATGAATGCTCCAAAGAGAAGGTGGCAATCAACTGATATCCTTCCATGCAACTGGCTGGTGCTAACTATCTTTTCACTCAACAGCTTCAAAGGGTTTATTTGTGACATCTGAAAATTGTCCCTTACAGAAAAACATAGATAAATGGCCTCCTTCTATAAGAGTAGTGTTCCTATATTTTCCTGGGACAGGTGAATTGCCTCTAGTTTTATCACTGTACAGGACAGCTGGTAGCACAGACTGATTTTACAAATTCTGAATGAGCATTCCTCACTAATTATAATTATGGTTTAAAGGCTTAATGGGATTTTACTGCTTTGTCACAAGTGAAAAAAGTTAATGAAATGTTACTCTGAAAGGCAACTATCAGTCTTTTTACAAACTGAAAGCCCAGCAGAACCCTTAATCACAAACTTCCTATGGCACATATTTATAGTGCAATCTTATGCAGCATTAAGCTCATAGATTTCAATGGAGTTCAATTGAAGTAACTCCGCAAAGAATTGCAGTGTTATTGATATTTCCTAGATCACCTTTATTTTGCAGATTTGTTCCACTGTAGAGAAAGTCACTCCAGCTATATGGTGAGCCACTCAGCATGAGCACTTTATAATGTGATATGAAGTACATGGGGAACTATTTAGAGTTGCTTTGGTTTGGCAACCATAATACATGAATTGGCCCTTTAGTCATTTTCATTGTTAGGTTGGAACTTTATTTCATTTTATTTGTTGGATTTATATCCCACCCTCTGCAAGCGGGCTCAGGGCGGGTCACAACTAGACATGGGCACGAACAGGAAAAAAAATGAACATGGAGTTCGTTGTTCGTGAGGGCCAGCAGGCTCTCCTCCAGCCATCAAGATCCCTACCACACCACTCCCAGAACCCCTACCTGAGCAGGCAGCAGGAAATGTACCAATAATAAATAATAGCTTGGCCCCAGAGCCTGGCAGCAGCCCTGGAACCTGAAGGGGCAGATCCCTACTGCACCACTCCCAGAAAACTAACCTGAGCAGCCAGGAGGAAAGGTACCAGTAATAAATAATAGCTTGGCCCAGAGCCTGGCAGCAGCCCTGGAACTTGAAGGGGTAGATCCCTATCCCACCACACACAAAGAAAATTCAAGCTCCAATGCACTCTCCCTGTCTCTCTCTCAAAATGCCAACAGCAACTGTCTCTCCCTCACTGTCTGCAAAACCAGAGCTGGCAGCCCCCCTCCCCCTGCTCTTTGCTTCCTTGTAACAAATTTGGAGCTCCACACTTGAAAGGAAGACCTGCCTATCAAGCTAAATTGGGCTTAGATTGGGGTTTCCAGGGCAACAGCAGGAGTTCAGACAGAGTTTAGGCAGTCCCTACCTTCGGTTGCCAAGGGAATTGATTGCAGGTGCCAGACTGTCTGGCTTGACGAACAGCAAGTAACAAGGTTTGCAACGACCACCTGTTTGTTTAGAATGGAGCCTCACGAACAGCTTGTTCGCGAACAACTGATTGGGCTGTTCATGGCTTTTTTTAGTTCGTATTGCTGTTCGTGCCCATCTCTAGTCACAACATCATAAAACCACAATGTTAAAAAGATATACATACAATAAATTACAGTTTAAAATAATATAAGAATAAAATATCAATACATATTAATTCAGGGTAAGCATTATGTGCCATGCAAGGATGCTGCAGAAAATGTTCTCTCTGATTTCTCCCATATAATCTATAGCAGGGATTTTTTTCTGGCAAAAGAGGTGGGGGAACTCAGTGGGTTGCCCTCAGAGAAAATGGCTACATGGCTGGTGGCCCCGCCCCCTGATCTCCAGACAGAGGGGAGTTTAGATTGCCTCTGAGCGGCTCAGAGAGCAATCTAAACTCCGCTCTGTCGGGAGATCAGGGGGCGGGGCCACCAGCCATGTGACTATTTTCAAGAGGTTCCGGAACTCCGTTCCCCCACATTCCCCCTGAAAAAAAGCCCTGATCTATAGAATCATTTACCTATTCAGTGATACAACATTATCATATTGTGTATTTCCCTGGCTCTACTCCTCTGTATTGACTGTAGCTCATGAGGGTGGGAAAATGCACAAAATTGGATATCTGATTTTATATGCTTCGAAGAAGATGAAGATAACTTGATCTGGGGATGGCACCACTCTTTATACCTAACATGCATAACATCCACAAATATCCACATCTTTTACCCTGAATTAGACATTCTTCTAAAATTAGATGAATTTTTGTGAATTCACGTTCTCTAAGGCCACTTCTTATATTTAATGTATTTATCTACTTCATTTATACCCTATCTCCCAATGGGGACTCAAAGCAGTTTACATTGTTCTCCTGTTCCATTTTATTCTCACAACAACCCTGTCAGGTAGGTTAGGTTGAAAGTATATTACTGGCTTTTGTACTTATGTTGTATTGCCATATCTATACACTACAGAAGCAATCCTAAGAAGAGGACAGTATAAACAGTAACGTTAGTAATAGTGTGTATAGTAAGTGTATATTAATTAATTGATGGCCCTTCAGAGAATGTGTGTCCCATTTTCTAAAATTATCTTCAAGTTAGAACATCTGGATGAATACAGAACTGCTTCTATTAAGTGTTCTTCTCTAATAAACTTGAGGGTACATAACCTCACAAAACCAACAGCCTGACATTGATAGGTGCCAAAGCAATAATCCCTGCAACAATACTATACCCACTATCACCTCAATACAATGTTTCAATGTTTGCACATTTACAGAACAGAATACATGACTTAATATGCATAAACATATAGGAGGTTATTTAAAAATAACAATCTGTTATGTCCCAATATCTTAGGGGAAACAATTACCCCACTAAGAAAGAACTGTACTATAGCGGTTTCCCTGAGGAATTGGGACTATAAATTGTTTTCCCTAAGATATTGGGACATAACAGATTGTTATTTGTAAATAACCTCCTATATGTTTATGCATATTAAGTCATGTTTATGCATATTAAGTCATGTATTCCGTTCTGTAAATGTGCAAACATTGAAACATTGTATTGAGGTTTTTTGCCTGGGACTAGGGGCTTGTGTATGATAAACATAAGTAGTTATACTGTTGCATTTGCATTTGTATGAAGAACATTGATTGATAGTGGGTATAGTGTTGTTGCAGGGATTATTGCTTTGGTTGTTATTCTCTACCTGTAACTGCCCTTTGTATTGCTTGACATTGATAGGTGGGACGCATCTTTGGCTTCTAGGGATTCCCCTGGCTGGTGCCTCGCCCACTGGGGGCTGTGCCAGTCCGACAGACTTCCCTGCTGACGTTGGAGTGGCCTCAGTTACTCCTCCAAGCCTCTGTGGTGTGGCCGGCACCACCTTTGATCCCTCACCTTCGATCCCTCCAGTCTCCCATCATGCCCGGGAGCCTCATACATCATGGCTGCTGCTCCTCCCGGGTAGATCTGTCCCTGGATGGGTAAGTCCATGGGGAGTGGGCTGCCAACCCTTGGACACACACCCCCTCTGGACGTCGACACCGGCATAGCCGTGTCAGGTTCAAACAGTTGGGACATAGTCAATGTGTCGGGAGCTGGCACGATACTTGACAGTAAACCTGAAGGGAAGAAGAGAGACATACCACCTTAGAATTCTGGGATTATGGTCTTTCATACAGTGTAGCCATTGTAGGGAGGCATGGTCCGTGACCAGGATGAAGAGATTGGTAGTGAAGTAGTATTGAAGTGCACCGATGGCCCAGTTTACGGCCAAAGCCTCTCTCTCCACAGTGGTGTAAGGCTGCTCAGCCAGCTGGAGTTTTCAGCTCAGGAAGAGGATAGGGATCTCAGACCTATCTCATTCTTGCATTAGAACTGCCCCCAGGCTGGTGTCGGAGGCGTCTGTGTACAGGATGGAAGGCCAGTCAAAGTTGAGGTTCCAGAGGGCCATGTTCATGGTTAGGGCTGTCTTGAGCTCCTGAAAGGTGGAGGCCCGTTCAGGAGTCCAGTGAATGGGGTTGGGCATCCCCTTCCATAAGCAGTCAATCAAGAGTGTGGCTTTGGAGGCGTAATGAGGAATAAAATGTCCATAATACCCTACAAGTCCCAGGAAGCGGCGCACCTGCTTCTTGGACGTGAGTTGTGGGATATCAGCCAGGGAAGCTACCTTGTCAGCAGGAGCCTGCAGCCGTCCTTCACCTACTACAAAACTGAGGTACTGCAGCTCCTTGAACCCAATGCATCTTTTCTTTGGGTTGGTGTGCAGCCATGCTTGCTGGAGTACTCGAAGGACTGTCTCGAGGTGCCAGAAGTGGGACTCCCAGACAGGGCTGAAGATGATAATATCATCTATATAGACTAGGGCGAACACTTGATGCCCCACCAGGACCTGTCCCCTAGGCATTGAAAGGCATGAGCTGGAATTGAAAGAGCCCTTGGGGCATCGCAAAGGCTGTTTTTACCATGTCTTCAGGCTGAACAGGCACCTGCCAGTATCCTTTAGTTAGATTGAGTGCCAACAGGTAGCAGGTGGCACCCAGCTGGTCATTTAAGATGTCCACCCTCAGCATAGGGTAGGTGTCAAACCAGTTCACAATAGTCAATGCAAAATTGGGTTGTCCCATTGGGCTTGGGAACAAGGATGATGGGGCTTCACCAAGCGCTGTGTGAAGGCTCAATTACCCCAGGCAAAGCATTTCCTTAGTCTCACAAGCTACAGTATCCCACTGTTTGTGGGAGACAGGCCGCTACGCTAAGCAGGCTGCCTGTTCTGGTTTGGTAGTGATTGGGTGTTGGACCACGGAGGTTTCCCTCAGTAGGTGTGAAAAGACACCTGGGATGTAGCACCAGAGAACCTCAAACTGGGCGTGCTGCCCTGCGTCCAGGTAGGTATTCAACTGAGAAGCTTCCTCTCCTGGGGCTTCACTGGACCAGGGGAGCTTGTTGTCCAGGAGCTTAAGGGAGTCAGCTGCTCTAGGCAGCATCCTACCATGGGGCAAGGGTAGCAACATTTAAGCAGGTTTATGTGTAATGTCTTGCAAATCTGCACCTATTCCCACACTGTTCCTCATACATCAAGGGGGCAAAGACGTGGGTTGCTTTCTAGGATCCCTGCCACACATCTTCTCTGGCTCCTGAGCAGTCCATTTGGTGGACCAGGACCAGGTCTCTGGCTGTTAAGGTCCGTGTCTGAGAGCTGCAATCAGAGGCTGTCTTCTGTTGTTGCTGGGCTGCTGTCAACCGGTCAAGGGCCTCTCTGCATATATGTTCTAGCCATTCCTGAAGCTGCGGTACATACTCATGAGGAGGTGCAACCGGAGCCATCGGGTGTGCTCTCCACTGGTCTCCCAGTGGGTTCAGCATTCCTCATGGTGATTGGCCATATAACAACTCAAAGGGGCTGAACCCTGTGGAGGCTTGGGAGGTTTCCCAGATAGCAAAGTGGAGTGGGTCAATGTATAGGTCCCATCAGTTTAGGTGAGCTCTGGCCAGCTTGTGTAATGTCTCCTTTAAGGTCTGGTTGAAGTGTTCCACCAGGCTGCCTGTCTGTGGTTGGTAGGCTGAGGTGAAGATCTACCTGATTCCCAGGGACTTACAAATTGGCCACATTAGCGTGACCCTAAAGGGCATTCCTTGATCAGTAAGGATCTCAGTGGGCAACCCCATCCATGAAAAGAAATGGAGTAGTGCCTTGGTCACCCCTGCCATCTGCATGGTCCAGAGGGGTATTGCTTCAGGGAACTGGTTGGTGTAATCGACCACCACCAAAATGAACCGGAATCTGCCTGGGGTGCCGGGAAGAGGCTCAATGAAATCCATTGCGATCCAGTGAAAGGGGGTGGCTACCAAAGACATGGGGGACAATGGGGCCTCCTGGGGCCATCTGCTGGAGGCCCTCTGACACTCTGGGCATGAGCAGCAGTGAGCCTTGACATCAGCCACCATGGAGGGTCAAAAGAATTGCTCTAGTACTTTGGCTAGAGTCTTGGCAGACCCCTGATGCCTGGCCCAAGGATGTTCATAGACAAAGTGGAGAACTTCGTCATGTTAGCTCAGGAAGACCAGGAGTTGGTGCACTTCATCCCCTTGCCTCTGGGTCTTCATGAGACAAAACCACAACCCCCTTGCCTTTTCCACCCAGGGGATTCGGGTAACCTGCTGGGCATCCAGGACCTGCCCCTCACTCACTGCAGTGGAGTCTCGCAGCTTGTGCAATGTGTCGTCATCCTCTTGAGCCTGCTGGAAGGTAGAGTTCTTCACCCACGCTTCTCCTGGATGCCTTTCCACTTGCTGCGAGGGGCCTGCTCCGAGCTTGTCATTGATTCTGATGGCACACATAGGGAGTTTTGGAAAGTCAGGCCTCTCCGGAGGAGTCTTGGAAAGTTGGGGGCATCCTGCCCCAGCAGGACTGGATAAGGTAGGTTGGGGGTGCTGGCCACATCCATTGAGTGTGTGCTCCCACCATACTTGGGCATGGCATGTACCATGGGCCACCTGTCCATGTGCCAATGTACACAAGAAACCGGAGTCCAACTTTGCACCGGGAAGTTTAGAGGAATCATGTGAGCCTGTACCATGGAGATAGTGCTGCTGGAATCCAGCAGGGCTTGTATCCAGCGACCCTGCAGGATGACTGGGGTCAGAAGTACCAGGGTCTGTCCTGTGGTGGCAGCTGGTAGGGCGACCTCCCACCTGGCATCACACTTCATTAGTGGGCATTCCTGGAAGAAGTGTCCCCATTGCCCACAGGTGAAACACAGTCCTTTGGTGGTTTGGAGGCTTTGCCCGGGTGCTGGGGCCTCTCACAGGGGTTCCCTGCCTCTCAAGTTGCTACAGTGAAGCTCCCTATGCCTGGTGGGGTCAGTGCCCAGGAGAAGGAGGGAGCTAACGGACTTCCCCACTGGCATTGGAGCAGCCTCAGTCACTCCTCCGGACCTCTGCAGTGCGGCCAGCACCACCTTTATTACCTCAGTGGCCTCCAGTCTCCCATCATGCCCAGGAGCCTCGTCAGTCGTGGCTGTTGCTCCTGCTGCTTCTCCTGCTCATCCCAGCCTCCATGTCACTACCGGCGTCATCCATGTCACTGCCAGGCTCCCATCTGCCCCTGGACTGGTAAGTCCATGGGGAGGGGGCTGCTGACCCTCGGACAATAGGTAAGGCAGACATATTTGTTATCTTTTGTTTTATTCTAAACAAAACACTCATGCCTAAATCAGAATCTCCCAACACTAAAACATACATGCAAGGCATAGATATCACTTCACTCATTTCACAAGTTTCCTTCAATGGAGGACTTTGTGAATGACCTATATATTGAATCCATGGAATCCAGCACCCCTGACATGTACAAGCATATTAGAATTGTACCAATCTCTGTACTGACTAGCAGAATCAGAGCAAGTAGTACAGCAACTGGTACTCAGACAGCAATGATATATTACCACTTTTAAGACTGCCTCCGACATGAGACATACTATTTGTTATGGGTGGAGACCCACTCTGTGTTTCCAGCACTGTTAATTAAATAATTTAGCCCTCACCATCTATTTTCATAAGTGGTGGTGGAGAGTGCCCTCAAGTCATAGCTGACTTATGATGATCCCTGGTGGGGTTTTCAAAGCAAAAGGCTAACAGAGATGATTTGCCATTGCCTGCTTCTGCAACCCTGGTCTTTGTTGGAGGTCTCCCATCCAATTACTAACCAAGGCTGACCTTGCTTAGTTTCTGAGATCTGATGAGATCAGGCTCACCTGCACTATCCAGGTCAGGATATGTTCATAAGTACAGAACACTAAATACTTCTCATGCAATGAACTTACAAGGCTACGTAGCAAGGAAGATGAGCAAAAGGCAATTTCTATTTTGATCTAAACTTGTAAAAAGCTAATAGATTTGAAACAGGGATCTGCTGCCTATTTTTTAATTTCAACATTTGCTTCAAAATTGGCATAGTTTATATAAATAAATTAAGTACTCAAAATACTTGCCTTGCCAAACATTCATGTTTTAACATTGTTTGGCACACTCCTACCTTCATTACTGCTGCTGCTTGACACTTCCTTCACCTTTTTGTTTGCCCTCGTTGCTGTTCAATCTGATCGACTGTGACACGATCTTCAATGGAGGCCTGCACTGCCATCAATTCTCATTTAAAGTGAAATCCTCAACACAGTTACTCCGGTCTACGCTCACTGTAATTCTGTTTAGGATTTTACTATTGCTGTAGTAATGTTATCAACAAGCTCAAGCTAATTAAATCACAATGAAGGCAACATTTAAAGTAACGGTTTAAAGCAAAATGATGCTGAGAGGAAGCAACAGCTAAGGAAACAAAAGGGTGGTGATGAACTGTGTAGAAACAAAGCAAATGTGTTTCCAAAAGGGTCATAGATCACCAAAAATGAGAATATTTTTTGAGACACAACAAATGCAAGCATGAAACAAGTTTCAGCTTAACTTTATCTTGGAATATTAAAACGTGATGTGAACAGGCCATCTTACAGCACTCCACCAGAGGGCAGTCTCCAGCTTCGGTTCAAAATGAAGAGGAGAAAAGGAAATAAATAATGCTTTTCAGTTCTGCTCACCAGGAGAATCTCCTGCTGGTATCCTCTTTAGATCACAAATTTTACAGAGTATTTATTTTTCTTAACATGAAATTTAATGCTTCTTTCTGATCATTAGCTGATAGGAAATCCTGGATTAAGAAGTTATAGATCTCTAGAGATTAATGAACTGGCTGCACTCACAGCCTGTGAAACGTTTGATGAATAATCCGCGTCCACTTCTGAGAATGTATACGTGATGTTTTGTTCAGCTGCATGCTCAGGACTGAACGGAAAATAGCATGAAACTTCTAAGTGGATGTGGAGAACAACATTGCTGTAAAGCATACATTCTCCTTGCCAATAATTACATGCTTTACCAATGATCTTAATAACCAGTGTCTTTGGATGAAGACAGATATAACATATTTATAACTATGGGGTGACTTGTAAGTGCCTTCACTGCACTGTCAGAATGTGTTGGTGCTGCAATCCATTTAATGGTGACACTGTGCTTTCCTAGACATACCCTGCCTCTACCGTCACCAAACAATGTCTACTAGTGTGGGGCTTTCCTCCTGAAATAGGCAGTCACTTAAGAGTGCATTTAAAGAATACATGTGATGCAAGCCATGTTGGGGGTTCCTAACCTGTCTCACAGTCACATGTACTCTTGGGCACTCGTTTAAAAAAACTCACTTGGTTGCTTGACACAACTCCAAGCACTGCAAGGAGGACAAGGGGTTTCCAGCTTCCTTCCTGCACAATTTTTCCTAGTAGAAATGGCCATGGGGGCTAGACATGACCTTGATCACATGATCCCAGGACAAGTAGTAACAAAGAAAGCGGCAAGCAGCGTCCCCCACAGCCATTTCTATTAGGGAAAACAGTATGGGGTAGGGGAGTGGAAACAATGCAGCAATTTTTAAGGCAAGTCCTGTGTGACAGGTCAGGGACTACGAACGCAGCTTGTGTTACATGTATTATTGGCATGCACTAAATATCTTACTACGTACAATGTCACAAACTGTTAGCCATAAAGCACCTGTGAATTATCTCATATTAGGATGTAGCATGCAACAATGTACATGTGTGTGATTCTGGCCTGTAGAAAGTGTGAACCAAAAAAGCCCATAAAATTCAAGGAAACAGGACACCCCTAAAGTCCACTTACCACCCTTCCACCTAACAAAACACCAAAAACACAAAGGAAGTGAACTGCACCCAGAATTAAACAAGATTTTGCTCAAAGATTCCAGAAAAAAATATGAAACCCTCCCTTTCCAATCAAAAAGAAAATCTTATTAGTTTTTAGGGACAAATAAGAGGAAAAGGGGTTCCTAGAATATTGTGAAACCATGGAACTTAAAATGAGAGTTTATTTTCCTTAAGGAGGCACAGGTAGGCATGTTGCTCTCATTGACTTCTGGCATGCCATGAACATTAGAAGAGATAAAGGCTGAAAAGTGTGTTTGACAGATGCAGCAATGGGAAAACCCTTCTCCAGGAACCTAAAATCAAACTGTCCCATACTCTGGTTGTCCTACCTGCTTCCCCAAATTGGCATCAAGTACCACCAGAGTGACTGCCACCACATCAGCTCTCCTTTGGACAACTTCCCATCTTACTTTTAAAAGTCACAGCTGAACCACACTCCTGAGTTCTAAGGACATGGTTGTTGTGGATTTTCCGGGCTGTATTTCTGTGGTCTTGGCATTGTAGTTCCTGACGTTTCGCCAGCAGCTGTGACTGGCATCTTCAGAGGTGTAGCACAGAAAGACAGAGAGATCTCTGTCATTTTTAGGCCATTTTTAGACAAGAGGCTGGTACAGAAGATCGTATAGACACTACAGTTCTTAATCAACAAATATATAACCAAGGGATTCTTACTGCTGCCTTCATGAATTTGTACCCAATGCAAGACTGTGGCATAAGCTAAATCAATATCTAATGACAAGAGACTTTTGGCTTTGACTAAGGGCAAAGCTACAAGTGACGAATGACACTTGAACGGCAAGTGTATTTCTCCCTGTTCACTTGCACTCCACTCAATCCACTTGCCGTTCAAGTGTCCTTCGTCACTTGTAGCTTGGCCCTGAGATTCTGTATTCCATCTGCACTGCACAAGTAAGCTATGGGTTAGACTGACAGCTTTCCAATGTAATTTCCCCACACCAGGGAATACATCAGGTGTGTGTGCTGGCCCCTTTATTGTTTAACCTGTATCTTAATGATATAATTTCTACTGTCTCCACCCAATATTGCTATTCTCCATCTATTGCTAATGTGAAAGTTCGTATTTTACTCTTTGCTGATGATGCAGTTCTCCTATCAAGAACAACTTCAGGACTGTCCTCTCTGATAAAGACTTTTCTCTCTTATTGTCTAGAAGAAAGCCTGATACTTACTTATAAAAAACCAAGGTAATTGTCTTCAATGAAAAATTACATGCACATCGTAAGTGGCAAATTCATGATAAATCATCAAAGAAGTCCCCTATTTTAAATACCTATGAGTTTGGTTTGATCAAAGATTAACTTGGTCAGTGCAAGCTGCTCATGTTAAAAGATTGGCTACAGTAGTAAGAGATATCAACTGTCACTTCTTTTATTCATCTGGGGCTCAATACATTCCAGCTGCAATTAAACTCTTCAATGCCAAGGTGGCTGCAGAAAATTTATATGGGACGGGTATTTGGATCAATAAAATAGGTGAGGCCTTTGATTCAATCCTTCTTAGATTCCTACGATTCATCTCTGGAATTCTGAATTGTGTAGTGATGGTGGCCCTCTGAGCCAAATTGGGACAATGATCTCTGGAAGCTGAAGCTTGGATGAAGGGTTTTCCCATAAAAGTTAAAGTCATATACTCGGACATCCAAGAGGGCTACCTTGGTTTGATTAGAGAGAACTCTTTTGTTGCCCATTGGGATAAACTTGTAGAGCAACAACTTCAGCTCCTTAATCTTTCCTTGGGCTCCTTCCATTCAGACAGGAAGCTATGAGCATGATTAAGAATTTTTTATTTAGGTATGATTATAACAGCACGATTTGTAGAGCACGACATGTTTGCTCTACTCAGTTTGTTGGTATTCTTCCATCTGATCAGCTTCCTGACTATTGTTCATATCTGACTGTTCCTTGGTATAGGCATGCCTTTATGTTGGCATGCCTAAATACCTTAACATCTAGAGTTTTGCAAGGGAGGTATTGTAGGGCACCATACTCTGACGGACTCTGCGACTCTGGTGTAAGTGGTATGGACACTCTATATCACCTGATTTTTGAATGCAACTATTTTTCTGAGGCTAGGAATCTTTTAATTTTTCCTTTGCTCCAAAATATAGATCATAACATTACCTCTTTTATTAGAAGATAATAGTAGACCCATCACTCTTAGAGTTGCGAAATCGTATGCATTTGAGATGGATTTTCACAACTCTTTAAATGTGGTCTAGTTTTTATATTTTAGTACTCTGCTTAAAACTAGTAAATTAAGAAGCAGTATGAGGTAGAGAGAGAGAGATAAGATGTACATTATCAAAGGCTTGGAAAGTGACCAAAGCAGCCTCAATGTTTATCTTATAAAAGGGATCATTGTAAGAAAGGGTTTCCAGAATTTATGAGCTTATTGTCATAAACTTCCTTATATAAATTGGTGGAAATATTATTAAGGTGACAACTGTCAAATACAAACTATACAGATATAAGAACTAGCCTTCCTGCATGGTGATGCAATACACATTAATTTCTTGAGCTTACAAAAACTTTGACAAAAGTCTACCCCAAAGCCGGAAGTCATCCAGTCCAATTCCCTGCTCAATGCATGTCTCCCATCTAAGCACAGACCAGACCCGTATCTGATTAGCTTTATCAATGTTGCTGTATCACCTGCACTCAGAAGATCTCTCTCAGTCATGGAGTATGAAAACAACTCTTACTGGTTGGCGTTGATGGGGCAGAAAGTGAAACCAGAAGCCAAGGTACAACGTATACCTATTAAATCAGGAACCTATGGCATTGGCAGGTAACACTTTGATACTGGAAGGATACTGAGACTGGAAACATGCCAAGAATCATGCTGCTAGCAGATATAACCCTCAGTGTATATCATTGCATAGCAGACACACAACACAGTGCAGTTTGCTCTGGTTAGGTGAGCACTAACACATACAGACAATGTAAAACCAATCTATAGATTCATTCTCTAGTTATCAAAATGTTATTACCACATGTTTCTTCCTGAAAGTTTCAAAGGCAGCTAACAACAATAATGTATTGTTATACAGATTTTTGTTATCCAATATTAGGGGCTTAGGGTTAAGCCAATGTGGAACCTACTTAAACTAGGTTTCACACATGCCACTGAAAGAACTTTTTAGCTCTTCTCCCATTATTAGTATGCATGTGAGAAAAAGAGAAAAACAGTTCTAAAGGGAAAGGATCAAATTTCTGATATGTGAAAAATGTAACAGTATTAAATGTGCTTGTACTGGGTTTCTGAATCAATTGATGGTCATAGAGGAAGACTGATTTAAAACTGCTTTCCATTCTTACTATTTTTTTTAATAAAGTACATGTGATTTTTGGTCTTTGATTTCAGTATTAGGCAATTCAAGGCAGTTGTCTGTGATTCTACTTTGTAAAGGGCAGTTCTTTTGCACTGCAGATGGTGACAAGATATTTCCTTTCCTAGTACCCCCTTTTTATTTTGCTCATGGGCACTAAGAAATAGAGGGTCTATGCTAATAAAATCAAGGACAAAGAAGAAACAATAATTCATATGTAGATTTTTATCCAAAAGCATGTGTTGAAATGCCAATGTAGATCTAAGTATCCTGATATATATACATGCACATAGCCATTTTTACATTAGTTTATGTTTATTCTCATTTGTACGAAGTAATCTGAGAATCAGTTAAAATGTACAGCATTATGCAGTTTGCTTTGCCTATTGTGTATCTAGGCTGAAATTATAATAACTTTAAACAATAATTTAAAATTTGTAGATTTAATACACATTTTAATTGAATAGGTAACATACGGGCATGTTAACTTCTCAAAAAGGATCTGAAGAGCAGCGAAAGAAATAGTATACGAGACCATAACCTCAGGATCTGCTGACTTTGAACTGATTTGATGTGTCAGCTAAGAAAACATTTAAAAGAAACCCCAAACCATCTCACCAGGCACCGAAAAGCAAGAAAACTAGCTTGGGTAGTCAAAAATGTCTTTGGTAAGAGTCAAATTCCACCAGGTTCATAAAGGTAGATTGTATATCAGTGTGTGTGCCTAGCAGAGCTGGAACATGGAATGTCTGCTTGTGGTTAATCACCACACAGATGTATATGACATTATATAGGCCACAACCCTGTCTTGGACCCAGAGTAACTCAGAACAATACATTGTTGTTGTTCTGAGTTACAACATTTATTCTGAGTTGTTCTGAGTTACAACATTTTCCAAGCCAAACTGTCACAGAAGTATTTTCCTTGCCTACCTTCATACCAGGTTCGCCCTTTTCACCCTGTGTAATAAAAAAATGCAGAAACAAGAGATGAAACTTAGAGAAAAATGGTGAACATAAAGAGAAATTAGGAAGAATTAGAAATTCAGTTGCAACAAATGAAATGCAAATTTAATGGGTTATCTGTTTAGAATCATAAAGGTTTTCCAAGCACTACAAATCCCTCCGAAAGGTGTTAGACCAGAAAATAGAACACAGGGCTTAATTTGTGCAATGGCTCATCCCTGGCATCTCTTTCATATGCCAGGGAACAAATGTGGAACCTTTGAGGTAAACAGAAATGAAAGGATTTCTGAGCAATTGCAGACTTCATTTCCTGCACCAAAGTATGTAACTCTAGAGGGCTCCTGCACATGAAAGGGGTAAAAAATCTGGATTGGAGGCAATGTTTCCAAATAGACTTGCATCTCTGTTTTTACAAATTAAGTACTGTGATAGAGGAACGGCGAGGTGGGATGGGGGTGAAGCCTGTGCAATGATCATTTTTACCATATCACATTTGAGCCAACTGTTTTGGGGGGAAATGTTTCCAGCCATACATGTGCAGACAATTTACTGTGATTATACGCTCATATAACTGAGGAGTTTGGGAATTCTGCTGTTTTGTACAACCAGAGAACAAGTGCTGGGCCAACTCCATATTCACAGTTATTCTGTCAAGAGGGAAATATTATGAGAGGAATCCCATGGCCTTACAAAACAGAACACAAATGGGTGACCAGGAAAGATGCCGCTCTGTGTGAGCACTGGCATCATGTGTTTATGTGTATCTGTTTCAAACGAGGAAATACGGGATAGAGGAGACAAAATATTTTGTAAAATGTAAATGTTTTGTGCTAAAAAGTGAAAGCTAAAGGTTGTTATGAAGAGACTGGTCTTTCATCATATCCAATGAGCAAATTATAAAAAAGAATAAAATGTAAGTTAAATATTGGGGAGGGGGGAACATTCTAATTTTCAACATGATTGGACACAAAATAAAGTTTACAACTATATTTGGTTTACATTGGTTTAGTCATGGCTTTCTGGTAATTGGTTGAAAAGGGTACTAAATATTGGCCATCAGATATCTCTAACTCTTCCTCACGGAAAGAACAGTTCCACAGTCTTCCTAGGAGAAAGAATGACTAACTAACCGGTTTAAGCCTCAGGCATACATACACCCCACACAACCAGCAACAAAATATCCTTTTCTGAAAGATTCTCAGACAGGTTCAAAAGGACAAATACATTTTAAAATTACAATTAATTTACCTATTTGCACGCTGATCACCACATGCATTAGTGCATGAGCAAATGTGTTACCATATTAAGGGTAGAACTGGACGTTATGCTTGCCAGGAGCTGCTGCTGAAAATGCCTGTTGCTGAAAATGGCTGCTCCTTCTCTGGCCTCCATAACACTTAGGCAACTTTCCTGTATTGTGACATCACCATGTTGTATATTTTCCTGCTGCCACCAGCCAATACAGGGCTGAGGAGACGTACAATATGAAGATGTCAGAAAGGCAGGTGTGCCTAATGGGAATGGGTGGGGAAGACAGAACAGAAGGACATCAGCTTTGGCAACAGCCCCAAAATATGCATGACATTTTGTTCTGCGTTATGAGTGTCTGCCACATATGCTACTGCAGAAATGAACTAAGGAAAGGTTCTGCTACCTTTCATATTACACTACATCTCGTTCAAAATGGACAGCTGCTCAACCTTCAGATGATTTTCTAAACACCAGTATTTTTTTTTGTTCCTCAGGCTTAATTAAATACCCTCCAAACAGCACTTTTACTGAGATTCTTGAATAGTCATAATAATTTTCATATGAAGCAATTCATTAGTTAAAAGCAAGATACATTGTCAGCTACCATGACTAAATGCAAAGGAATGGGAGCACTTCTGTGCCACCTTTAACAGGCATATATCACAGGGAACTTTAATGGGAGGAAACAACCTGCATGCTAATGCTGAATCTGCCAAAATGTTATTTTCAATACATGGTAAACAGATACAGATATTAAAGGCAAGGGAGCCTAAGACTCTCTTGTATCTATTGACCATGTTATCATCTTTTTAAAAAAACCTCTTCCAGTTGCCACCTCTTAACATCTGTATCACCTGCACTGTGAAAATCTGTATATAAGTGTTCAAGCAGCACATGCTGTAGTAGTATTAAGGTGAACTGAGAATATGGGAGGTTGGTCGTGCAATACAGAAGTTACCTTTGGGCCAGTAGGTCCAGGGATGCCAGGGGCACCAGGTAAGCCAGCTTCACCCACCTCACCCTGAGGATAAGATGCAAAAAAAGCAAGAAGCAGAGACAGAGAGGAGCAATATTTTAAAAGCCTTATGGATAAGAATAAATGTTATTAAAGAGGTGGTAGATAGAAATCCCATGACACACTTGTTGTCCTGCCTAGGTAAATGTTGCTAAATGTTAGAAAGAAGGAAGGAGAAGCTATAGGAGAAGTCCTACAAATATCCTCTCATTCTCAGTACTTAAGTGGTATCACAATTCTTCTTTGCCTTTATTTAGCGATTCTTCCTTTTCACAGTGACTGATCAAATATTGTCTTTACTTTTTCCTGTTGTCTTGCCCAGATATTTAAACATTATGATGTTGGGATTTTTTGTGCCTCATTGATTTGGGGGTTGGGGGTAGGAGGGAGTTGCTTAAGTATGTTGGAAGCCTGAAAACTGTTCCCTTCAGATGCATTTGTTTGGTTATTATTTCACATTTTGATTAAGTTTTCTTGGCATTTTTCAAACATGAAACCTTTGTTTGAATGTATGAGCACTGTGCAATAAAAAGGTGTATATGAGGGGAAGGGACACCAGTAAACATTATGGTCAGTGTGGGTTTTACAGTTGTTGTGCTATACAAACTATTAAGCAAAAACTACTTTAAGGCCTGATGTATGAAAGCATACTCAGACTCCTGCATGTAATGGAAAACAAAGTAAAATTTTGCCTGCCTGTTAGATGAAGGCATAGAAGTTTACCTTTCTCAGCCTGCCTTTGCCTATTTAGTGACAACTTCTGCTTCTAAATGGCTTCCGCTTCAGCCTTTCAACCTGTTCCCCATTAATGGGTACCAACAGCAGGACTCGTACAGGATTAAATAAATCCAGTTTTTTTAACTGATAAAATAATCAAGGAGATTAACTAATTTCCGTAAGAAAATATAATTTTTTCTTTTGTGCACACCCACACACCCTCATATCTGTGACATGATCTGTCCTTTGGAGAAAGAAGTTTCTAAATATTGCATGGACAGCTAATGAAGAAACCATTTCCATTAAAAAAAACAAGTCCATAAATTGTATGTGTCAACAGAAGAATACAATTTGGGCCACAGAGACTATGATTTTTCACTTCCTCACAGAAAACAAGCCTCTCAGATTATGTAGGTATAATGAGAAGGCACTCAGGTCTTGCCATTACAACCACAGAGTGCACATAAAACCATTCATGCGTTACCATTACACAATAAGTACAACTGCTGGCAGCTGAGAATATTTCCATTTCAACTATTCTTTTTTATTTTTCCGTCTGCTATCCTCTTTCTTAGTATTTTATCCCTCAGCTAATTTCTTTTCGCTTTCTTCCTAGTTATTCCACTCCCTCATTTAAATGCTCTTGATTTGACTTACCTTAGATACTTCTAGCTGCACAAAATCCTTGGGAATTTTCACACAATCAAAATCTTTTTCCCACAATGGGATCTCACTGTGCCCAGGGATGCCTTCCCATGCAGAATAAGACACGGCCAGGACTCTCCATGGATACAGTCAGTTCCACAATGGCAATTTTCCTTTCAAGATACAGAACTTTCTTTTTAGGACGTATAGTATGGAAGATTTTAATTGTATGAACTGGACGTGGGTGGGTCCAGGGCTTTTTTTCAGCAGGAATGCAGTGGAACAGAGTTCTGGAACCTCTTGAAAATGGTCACATGGCTGGTGGCCCCGCCCCCTGATCTCCAGACAGAGGGGAGTTTAGATTGCCCTCCATGCCGCCGAGCAGCGCGGAGGGCAATCTAAACTCCTCTCTGTCTTGAGATCAGGGGGCGGGGCCACTAGCCATGTGACCATTTTCTCCAAGGATAACCCACTGAGTTCCACCACCTCTTTTCCTAGAAAAAGCCCTGGGTGGGTCCACATGAGTTGTTTAGCCTGTAATTGCCATGATTAATTTGCTCAGCTTTTATTTACAAACTAGATGATCTAATGGTTAGCCAATTGCATTTCAGTACCCCATTTCGTTTCCTTGCATTTTTTCATGACTAATTTGTAGCACTTTTTAAAAAAATTTAAAAATCAATTGTAGTGTTAGGCTGTCCTATGTAGACAGTCAACTCACCATTGAAGCTTCTAGGGCTGCCGTTCCTCTAAAATTTCATCTTATTCTTTTCCTTCCATTGTGATTAGTTATTTCATATTCCCAGCTAGCTGACAGTTCCTCTTGCGGCATTCATTAATAAATACTTAATTTTCTGCTCTTGTTGGGGAGGTTGAGACTTCTTTTATCACATTGTAGCAAGCCAAGTCATGGACTTCCCCCTCATTTCTTATTATTGTAATGTTGTAATTGTCATGTTATTATGAATAATGATTTTAGCTTGATACAAAGTAAAGAAAAAATAGGGCAGACCTTTTATCCCTGATACGAGCTGATATTTATTCATGTTCTATGAGATAAATAGCCAGCTGGGAAAGAACAGGGAGTAACTAATTTGGCTAATAACAAAGGGGAGGAAACCCCACGAAAAGCAGAACCTTTGCTGGAGATTTTCTTTAGAGTTGACATATAGTAGACTCTTGCTGTGGAGGCAAGCATTGCCAGATTTGTAAGGGGAATATAGCACTACATTACATGATGTTAGGAACCCTCATTTCAGTCTTGCTTCCATTATGATGTAGAAAAGGGATCCTTCATAAGTACCAAAAGATCATTATAACAAGCCACCTCTTTATGGTATACTTCGAAGTGTAAAGGGTGAACTGGCAAAATTTTATTGAGGAAGTGGAGCCATGTGGTACAAAACAGGATTGCACTTACCTGTAACTTGTTCATCAAGTGTTCTGTGCAGGAACACATGGAGACTGTGCATGCGCAGGCCAACAATGGATGTTCTAAAGCTCCTAAAGGCATGATTCACTCACCTAGCCTTTTGCATGCTTTTCCTCAGTCATGACTATAAAAGGTGGAGCAAGTGGCTCTCTCCCTCAGTTCTCTAAGCCACTGGTATAGAAGGAAGGTAATAAAAAGAGCACATGGTGGGGAAGGAGGGAGGAATGTGTGCCTCCACAGAAGAACACTCAATGAACAACAGTTACAAGTAAGTGCAACCCTGTTTTCGTTGTGTCTTCTGTGCAGTCCCACATGGGAGATTAGCGAGCTAACTTACCCAGGAGGTGGGCATGATGCTCTTTATTTGAAGAGACTCTTCAGGCCTTCTTTGCCTACAGCTGCGGCCCTTCTGGAGTCTATGTCAATGGCATAATGTTTGATGAATGTGGATGGCATAGACCAGGTGACTGCCTTACACGTGTCCACTAGAGGAATGCCCAAGTTGAAGGCTGACAAGGTGGATTGAGCCTTTGTAGAGTGCGCTCTTATGTGCAATGAGCATAGTTCCTTAGATTGATCATAACAATCCTTAATGAGACAAACAATCCAACTTGAGATGGTCTGCGTGGTGAACTTCAGACCCTTATTGGGTCCTTTGAATGACACTGTGACGGATAGTTTTTGCACCCAAAAAAGTAGAAGGGAAAGGGTTTAAAAACTGTCTGAACGGAGAATGATCGACAGGCTGCTCCCCCCTTCTCTGTGACTGGCCAGTGAGAAGGTAACAATTGGTGCTGACAGAATTGTTGAAGGAGTTGAAGTCTGGTGTCTGACAAGGAGGGTCAGACTAGTAATCCTCTGTGTGAAGAAAAAAAGAAGTTTGCCCTAACTGGCACAGCTTTAGGTTTAAAGAAGACTTTTAGTTAAAGTACAGAAGTGTAAAAGCCAACACTAATTTACACAGACAAGATAGAACTAGGGATGTGTTGTTGGTAGAGGAAGTGGGTAGTGAAAGGAGACTCCCCTTCAGCCAAGTGATCGGTGTAATGTCTTTTGGAAAAGAATAATTCCTGCTCAGTGTCTAAAGGGGGGGGGGGGTTGGCTCTGAGGAGGACCCCCTCAGTCTAGCATAAAGGGAAAGCAGTGCTGTATTGAAATCAGAACACCTAAGCTGTAAAGTGAAATCTATGAAGAAACCTTGTTAATCTAAGTCTGAAATTACCAACATCTCACTTTTAAGATCTGTAACTACTAAGCTTAAACTAAGCTTTAAGAAGACTATTGTGCTTAATGTGCCTTAGGTTACTTGTTAAGGAAGAGGTCGGAGTGGAGTAGGTCACCTCAATTTCCAGGGATCTCACCATACAGACTAATTGTTTGGTTTATAAGCAGAGATCCTCACTTGAGGATACAACAGAGTCCTCCATTAGAAATTCTGGTGGAGAAGGTTCTGATGCAATATCCAAACCGACATTGGAGTCATTGTCTGAGCGTGTAGTGAGATTCAGGGTCAGTTCTGGAACATCATTGTCTTCTGGAGCTGTGGGTGGAACTGTAGGTTTGTCCTTACTACTCCTTGCTTCCAAGTGAACGGGGACATAAGCATCTTCATCATGGAAGAAGTAATGCTTGGCAACTCTTCAAACCTGTAAGTGTAGTAATGGTATGGGGAACCTTATGGAGAGTAGTGGAACCAATGGTATCTCTGGTGTGGAGCCAGTTCCAAATAATTGTCATTCTTGGACGGATCTGAAGAAGCCTTCTGTCTTTCCACAGGCTGCATAGGAGAAGGAGGCAATGGGGAAATGGCTGTCGACAATTCTACAGTCTTTGGGATCTTGCCTTCTGAGAGGGATGGTGCTGAAGTGGAACACCATCTAGGGGTTGGAGAAGGAGGTCTCGGAACCCTGGGCAGACTTGACATCACTAACATAGTTGGAGCCTAAGAGGTGAAGTTTTTCCTCTTCTGTGACTTCAAAGTTGATAATTTATCAGCGTGTTTCACTTTGAGCTTAGCCTTTTTCGAAGACGGCTCTGACTAGCACCGAGGTAGAACCGTCGAGTGGACAACTGGAACCAACTGGAACCCTTTAAGCAGCAAGAGGCACCAAGCATGCTGGAGAAACTGAGGAGGCCCATTCTGGGCACTGTAGTCCTTTTCTGCAGCATTAATATCCTTGGGATTTGTAGCACTCTTCATGGCTGACTCCCAAAGAGCCACTTTCAATTGCAATGCCCTTTTATGGCATGCCTTCAGCATAAACTGTTATAGACTGCACATCACAAGTTGTCATGGCCCTCTCCCAGACATAACAGGCATTTGTCATGCCCTTCCTGGTTCCATAACATAAACAGTTCTTGAAAAGAGCCTTCAAAGTCATGGAGTTAAAGGCCCAAACTTGCATCTATCACTGGAATCAAGGAGTGCAGCAAAGAACTGAGAGAGGGAACTGCTTGCCCTACCTTTTATCACTGTGCTTGGGGCGAAAGCGCACAAAAAGGCTAGCGAATGTTTTATGCCTTTAGGAGCTTTAGACATCCGTGGTTGGCCTGCGCATGCACAGTTCCCATGTGGAACTGCACAGAAGACACAATGATGAGCACATGCTTTTCATTAATTAAGTTCCAGCTTCAATCTCTGGCATCTCCAATAAAAGGTGCTGGGAAAGACCTGAATCTGAGACCTTGGAAAGTGGCTGCCAGTTGCAGTAGTTGATGCCAAATTACATGGACTGATGGTCTGATTTGGTTTAAGGAAGATTTATATGTTGATATTTACAAACAAATATTTTATGCAGGTATCACTCTATGGAGAGCCATGATTGTTTGCAGTTCTTTGTCGAGTGTATACCCAATATCAAATGCAGGATTATCTCTGTGTAAGTTGTGGAATGGCCCACAGAGAAATGCTTCATACTCATGAATCAAAGCCAGATCTGCTAGAGCTCAGCCACTCTTGACGCAAGCTCTCTTATGATAACGAGGGCTTCTCTTATCTAAGAAAGCCAATGTGTTGTGTTATGGAATATACTGTTGGGCCTTTGCACCGGGAGACCTGGCTCAAGTCCAATCTTTGCCTTGGAAAAGGCAGCTTCAACTTTTTATCTGCAAAATGGAGACATTAGTGCCCTCCTTTAGGGAGCTTTACGCGGGCAAACTCAATAACAGTAGTAAAAAGCTTTATATATGACAATTGCTGTACAAATGAGGAATAGTTGCAAGGAAACCACGTTCTTAGCAACCACTGTAATGGAGGTTCTGCAACATCAGTTTAACAATTTCTCTCATTTTCAAATTATTCTTACAGTTAAGAAGCATGCCCCCAAGTTTTAACCTAAGTGCCCAGAACCATTGAGACTCAACCCTATCATTTAAACCTACTCATAAGCAATCAAAAAATTTAACAGTATAATATAACAAGGCAAGCATAATAAAAACAACAGAAGCATCAAACCAAATGCCTTCCCAAATATATTCTGGAATGAAAAGGCAAGATAAGGTCAAAGTAACCTATACCATGCAACAGGCTGATTCAAATGTTCAAGTGGGAGAAGTATGATGCAATCCTCACATGGGACTGTACCATCTTAGAAGACATATGGTAGATGGCTTCTTTGAAAACAGATATAAATCTCTCTGCACTCCTTCCTCACTTGTTAGTTTCAATGTGCATAAATATAGAAAAAATTCAAAGAACTGCCCTGCCCTTGCATGAATTCCAAGATGGTACAATCTCCACAGGCTCTACCATGTACCTATTTGAAACAGGTGAGGCAGGAGCAGAGTTGCTAAAGGGTTGCTACATCTCATGACATTTTGCACAGGAGTGCAAATGTTTACAAGGAAAATATAACATCTTTATGAGTTTACAGTTTTTCCATCCCCAGCTTTTCCTAGCAAGAACTGTCCCAAGCAGCTAAGAAGCTTAGTTGCCCTTGAAAAGCTGGAAACATGTAGTCTCGCCGTCCTATAACAGGTGCTGCCCATGGGGAATGACAGAGGTTGAGATGGTTCAAGGGGAAGTCATGCTTACTTCAATCTCAGTCACTGCCAGTCAAGATAGGTAATGACAGAAGTGCTACAGCTAGGATGTGCTGGTATATATGCGTAAGCAGGAGAGGATGGTGTATTTTTCCAACACTTTCCCAAATGGCTCAGGTCTACTTTAATGCACTTAAAGTGCTTTGGTACTGATTTTTCTTCTTTGATTTTGTTTCTCAAGTGTTTTGTTCATACCTTTCTTCCATGGTATCCCTGAACTCCAGGGTCTCCCTGAAAATTAAAATAGAGAAAAAAGGATGGAGTTGAAGTGGACAAACTAAAATGTTTCTCCCCTTTCCTTCAGGAACAGGAATATAAACCAAATGTCTAAGGAAGACATTCAGTACACAGAGAATTCAAATAAAAGATATATCCCCCTTAGAATCCTCGAGTAAGAGCCAAATTACATTTGGCTAGTTGATTTCAAGATCATAGAACTCCCACTTTTTTAAAAGTTCAAAACGGATGTGAGGACAAATTAACTGGATTGTGTGATCATGGTATTGTGGAAGGAGGATTAATTCAAATATTTTCTTATCAAGACAAAGAGTAGCTGGAGGAAGGGTAATACTAGGAAGATGGTGGAGCATGGGAAATGGGGTAACCCTTTCCTTCTATCCTGTTTCCAAGATAGAAGTAGGCTTTTCTCGAGGCAAATAACTGCTCCAGGGAGCCAATTTTTATCTGGGAAACAGCCATCGCACTATGGTACAAATCAAGAACCCCAACAGCTGTTTTAAAATGCAGTTGAAGATGTAATGGGTCTTTTGTCCATCTCATCTAGTTAATCCACAACAAAATAATTCAGAATGTTTAAAAAAAATTACTTAATTCTTGCTGCTCAGTTGCACGGTTCTGGTTTTAAGATTGCCAACAAGCCTGGAGAAAAATGTTCTGTTCCTCTAATAGAAGCTTAATGTTTAGAAATGGGGAGCTGAAGCTTAGATGGTATGGAAGTAAATAATATCACCTGCTAAATAATAACCAATTAAGCCTCTTTTAAAGGGACAGGACATTTTTTTCTCTATGCAGCTGGCAGCCCTATCTGGTTTGTTCATTGCTGGCAAAACAAATCCCCTTATAACTGGGATGCTTGTCACCATCTTGATATCCCAATAAATAATCACATTTTGGATTTAACTGCATCTCACATTTTCCCACAAAAAAATATTTGAAATTGTAGAGGGAAGTCATATTACTTGGGATTTATTTTGAGTTGCTTTATTTACCTTTGGTCCAGGAAGTCCTGGCAAGCCCTAAAGATAAAAGCATAGGACATACTGAGCAAGTAAAAAACTGAAAAGCTGTACCATGTGTATGCTAGAGTTTAAACCATTTATTTCTGCTTAATCAACATGATACAATTAGCTTCTATTTCTTGAATGCAAAAATTATTCTAAATAGCAAGTCTCATGAAGACCTAGCAAAGAGAAGTGATTAGGAACCTACCTCCACCATAAGGCTGCTGATCTTTGAGGTTACATGAGTAGCTTTCTGCTCACAATCTAGTGATGGAGCATGATTACCCTAAAGTGTTGTCTGAGATACAGAGCAGAAGGAGTTTATTTACCCCTCTCTATGCTGTATGAAAGAGTGTGGGGGAGAAACTGGGATGGAGAGATATATGCCTCTTGACATGGTGAGAGGCACAGATAGTAGGGATCAGTGAGGAGTAGCAAGGGAAAATAGCTAAGGGTGGTGGCCTGAGATGGCATTCCTTTTTGAGCCATCAATGCCTAGGATATCTTACTGAGTAAATTGTCAAGATTTAGTTTGCTATGCCTAAAGTACACAGAAGCATGAACATAAAATGGCTGATGGACTCTGCAGTTTACTCATCTCTTCATCAGTCTATACCAGCATGCAACAAACACGCATTATGTTCCAGTAAACAGAAAAAAAGAATCTCTTTGTGCAACAATTTAATACGCACCTTTCCATCCTTCCCTGGTTTCCCTGGTTCTCCTGCTTTCCCCTAAGGGAGCAAAAATGAATCTTTTTTAGACACTACTACGTTATTTTAATGGTGTGATTTGGAAAGTGTTTACTGTCACTGGGAATAGCACTCTATCAGGACATCAAAGAGACTTCAGGGGCATTCAGGTTTGTACTGAGAATGAAATAACTGCAACCAAAGTATCCAAAGTATCACTTCCGCACTTGGCTCTTTGCACCTGCTGGGACAGAGGAAATGACATTCTTGCCTACCTCTCTCAAGCATATATAGGATGAGATAATAAGGGCTTTGATGTAACATCATTTTGTTAAACCTACCTTTCCCACGCAGTCCTCACCTATTTTGGCAGCCTGGCAGGAATCAGTGTTGCCAACGGAGATGTTAGATGGAGGATCAGAGAATAGTCATAAAATAATGGGGAAATTGTATTTATGCAGGGAGAAATGGAAAAACAGCATAAACACAAATAATCAAGAGACTTACAGGTGGACCAGTTGGGCCAGGTTGTCCTGGAGTTCCTGGGAGGCCTGGAGGCCCTGGGGGCCCTTGGATTCCTGCCTGTCCTTGTTCTCCCTGAGGTTTAAAAATAATATCAATTAAACAATGTTTAAAATTTGAAAAAGCAAATAATGTTTAAAATCTAGCACAATGACTCTAGAAAGTGATATATAGCAAGCACAGCCTGAGGAAAGGGAGAGAGCCAAGCCAAGCCAAGCCAACTATGGTAAGGAAGTATCTCAAAGGGGTTTCCAAAACGCAAGTAGTTCACCTACAGAAGACTGTTCCAAGTGGATTTCGGAATGTCTTAGTGGTAAAGACCCAATCAAAACTAATGAAAATTACAACCAGATCTTGGGAAGGGAAAGTAGATGCCAATATTCAACCACTATCAGATGTATCCTTACAATCTTTCTTAGGGCCCAAACTATACATTACACAAAAACACACGTGACTGAAGCCCAGTGGCCCTTTTTGAAGAGGAAAACTGCTTCCAGAGGATGATTAAGAGCTAAGAAATGACAAGAAGAGAAGTTCTTTTTTGATAGTACACATTTGAAAGCGATTTTGAGAAGGAAAATAGCAAGCAGTGAAAGGATTAAGCACCCTCTCCTGTCACATGACTTCTTTATTATCCTACTGGATGTAGCTTTTCCTAATCTAAAATAGCCATTAGGCTGCCATTTGCGTCCAATGTGTAATCTGATCCTAGTTATTTTAACTGAGAAGCTGTGAAGAGATGCCTCTAATGAATGACATGAGACATTCATTCTCTTGAAAGTGCTACACCTCACTTCTGCTCCATCTTGTCCTTGTTCTTTCCTAGTCTTGGTCCTTTGGAATTCTATGCTTATGAATATTCATTCTGCTCTTTCATATATTAAAAAATTCTGAAGAATCTCTTCATCAGGCTTTTCTATTCTGGTTTTCTTTCACTTCTGAACGTTTCTTTCTTTAAAGAGCTTTTAAAGCTCTACATATCCATAACATGTGTGAGAGATGTCTTTTAAACTATAAGCCTTTTCACAGGGCCCATTGGCCCCAATCCAGAGAAATATCCAGTGCTATCCTAAGCAGAGTTATAGTCATCCAAAGTCCATTGAAATTTTAAGCTTAGAAGATGGGAACTCTGCTTAGGATGGCACTGTTAGCTGGCACTGTTAGTTATACTGAAATCAATGGGCTTTAACTTAGTCACAAGTAACTTGTCCATTGTCACATATGACTTTTTTCTAGATTATGTTTTGAGTTTTTTCCAAATTGTAGAGTCTCCAGAGGTAGGTGGTAAAAAGAAAAAAAATGTCTCTTACCAGAAAACCCAAAATAGAATCTATAAAGATTCTATAAAGCCTGTCATCCTAGAAACACCTTCTTAGTAGTAAGCTCAATTTACTGAATGGACCAGAGAGAGATTTTGAATAGACCTTCTTAGGATAGCATTGTTAAAACTCCCTTTTTATGCCTACTCAACATCCTGTCCTTTTGAAATTCACCATTCAATTTTATTGATTTCCACATGTATTTTAACACCATGTCAAATTGGTTAAATTAGATGAACTTTTGTAAACGCTAGCAGAACATTAAACATAACAAAACTATATCACCAGTTACCAGTTAAAAATATTATGTGACATCTGATGTGTGGCATTTGGTCTCCAACTGACTCCCTCATATTCCAGATGAATCCTAGAAGGCCCTTCCATTCCAAAAGTATTCATAAGCATATCATTATGTGACTGTGTCAAAAGCACCTCCCTACTGGATTCTCACTGAAACAAACAAATGGCACTTTCCTGCACAGACATACATAATAGTGCCCCAAAATAAAGCCAAGTACACTGACTGAATAGATTAAGTACTGATGTGCCTTTTGAAGGATGTTGTAAGCACCTGAGTCTGTACTTGCCAGTGTACATCTGGATAACTCCACAGATTTATAAGTTAATTCATTTAAGTGCCCCAATACAAAATGTCCAGTGTTTCAAGATAAGGCTAGAGACAGTCAACAGAAGTCCCATTACAATTTTTAGTATACTGAACTGCCTGGAAAGTTGAAGGATGTTCCAGACAAGATTAGGGCATCAGACACATAGAGTCACTTCATATTTTACATAGTAGTTGTATTTATCATGGCTACATCACAGTAGAAGAACCCGTGTTTCCTACAATAAACAAATTAAGAATTAAGGGCAAATATACATCCCTAAACATGCTGTCAACTCATTGGGGAGATCTGCTAGATGAGGCTCTTTGAGAAGAATCCTAGCATGTTTAGGGATGGGCAACTGCTCTTGACACTTTTGTCAAACTGTGACCTACCAAGCTGAACACAACCTCCATCCATATACTGTAGGTTGCCAAATACTTATTTTTGAAGTTCAGGGTAGGCAACAAAAATAGTAAACTGCATTTTGCCTGAAGGGTCACAAATTCTGCAGGTATGGTCTATAAGTTTGCTCTAGGAAGCATCTGTGTAACACCAGAATATCTATAACAAATATGATTACAATAGCAAGTGAGAATCAGCTCTTAGATTCTGTTTTCTAATCTGTAGACAAGTAATTTGCTCTCTCTATATCTGAGGAAAAAAGAATAAAATTTTCCAGTGTATTCTGATAAGCTTGTGAAGACCTTGTTCTCCCTCCATCTCTTTCTACTTTTAAAAAGAGCAGCCAACATACTTGTGTTCATGCTTAGCCGCTAAATACAGGATTAATTAAAACCAGCTTGTGGTGGCATTCATCAGGAAGAGGCAAGTCAAATGGGGTGTGTGACTGAATTGCCAAAGAAATTGACGTTTTTCCTACTTTTAATGAAACCCCTCTGTGAGGAAGAAAGGAAGGTGGATTAAACAACAATTTCTGAAATGAAAAAGCTCAACACAGGAAAAGGAGGCAAAGGTGAAAAGTACCTGAAAGGTGCGTTTCTTTATGACTGGGGGTGGAGCCAGTCGCACTGAATTGAGAAGTGGCAACAGCTGAAGAAGACCAAAGTCATAGGGCAAGGGCCAAAGGTCACAAGGCAAAGGAAGTCAGTATGGCATCAAAGGTCATACAGAGCAGCCAATGAAGAAAACAGAAAGAGGGAAAGAAGGAAAACAATGAAAGGATATAATGAAAGTAAGTCACAATTGAGAAACAAGAATGAAGAACAGCAGAAAAGGTATTTGTCATTGGGTACCTTTTGGCAAACCTCTGAGCTCTTTTACTGTCCACTTACAGCATATTTATATAGGAGCACCCATAGTATTGATTTCACCTAGGGTTGCCAGCCACCAAGTGGTGGCTGGAGATCTCCCAGAATTACAACTGATCTCCAGATGACAGGGATCAGTTCACCTGGAGAAAATGGCTGCTTTGGAGCATGGACTCTATGGTATTATACCATTCTGAGGCCCCTCCCCTCCCCAAACCCCACCTTCTTCAGGCTTGACCCCCCCCCCCCCAAATCTCCAGGAATTTCCCAGCCTGGACCTGGCAACCCTCATTTCACCCTTCAGCTATTAGAGTACTCTAGCTTTAATGTACATTCTAATGATCTAATATGGAATATTCAAAGTAAAATTTTCCAGCTGGTTTTGCTGTCACTTTCTGCTATATCTCACTGTACCAAAACAAAACATCCCATCTCATCTGAAGTCCCTAGCTAGCGTACTGTTGTTCTCAATCACTTCTAAATTTGTACTTTTCTGGGTTTTTTACTTCTCCTAAAAGAGCTTTTTCTTCCTTATTTACTTTCTGCTTTTCTTATTGCCACAGATATTTTATCCTTCTAGACCACTTTCTGTTACCTCTTAATTCTATAGAAAATTTGCTAATTGCTGACAGCCTTGCTTGCAACAGTGACACACAAATATAATTTTTTCATCTCTAAATACTCTTAATCATATTATTCCCTACTACAAACAAACCATCTGAAGATCATTCAAACGGTATGCCTTTTTTGTTATCAGTGAAAATTACAAAGAAGATGACAACATTTTAATGACTAATAGGGTAAATGCAGAATAACATGGAGAACTCCTTTCAACAAAGGAATACAATGCTGCACTTTGGCTAAATTTTCACTCCCTGCCTAGATCTACTTCAGGCAACTCTTCTCAGAACTGATCCTTCTTATCTAGAATACAATCGCTGTGACTGGGGTCCTTTCACTCATTTACACCCCCCCCCATTTTTACTCCGTTAGGTCTCACAAAAGGCCATAATGCTGCCACATATTTTTTAATATAATAATGTTGCCTGATAGTGAACAACTCCATGCTTGTCCATTTTTAAACAGAAATCATGTATTCCACGGTAGAGGAATCAATTTTCTCACCAAAATGGTTCTCAAGACAAAAACAGTCATTCCTGTTGCCTGCAAAACATGCACTGCTTTGTTTCAACCACTACACAAGATTATCCATTAATAGAGTCAATCTCCTGATCTATATCTATAGGGACAGCCAGGTCTTGCTAAATCTACAAAATTCAGGTGCGTGTAAAGTTTCTTTTGAAGCAGAGAGGTATGCCTGCAGGTCTCCTATGACAGTAAGTTTGTACATTCCAGAGTTTGCTTTCCTCCCTTTAAATATGGCTGCTTGCTATTTAGTGCAAGTCAAGTTCCAGTCTTGTTGCAACCGAAATGTCATCACAATATTGCAGCACTGCAACTCCGTCATTATGAGCTGGGTTTGAAGAGATAATATGGCAATGTGATGGAAAAACTGGAAGAGTCAGCCTTGGTTTAGGAAGGTTACAATTAACGGTATATTCAAAGACCACAGAGGGGTACAGCAAACCACAGGGGGGCGGGGGATCACTGTGATCCTTGCATGAAACAACAGAGGCACTAAATCTGAGCACACATGACAATGGTGAGATACCATTCATAGAGTTGGACTGTATCAAAATTTTTCAACCATTATTATATCCAGCTTTTTTCTCCTAAGCCAAATCATCTCAATAGGAGCAACTAAACTTTTCACATGTGATACAATCAGCATCAAAAGCAATTCCTTCTAGAGCAAGATTCAAGATATACAAAGGCTAGTTGATATATGGCTATACTGTATTCATTTATTTATTTGAGCAAAACTCCTAGATAAATAATGAAGTACATAATATTAAAGAGTGTGTTTTTCTCTGTCCAACCCATGTCTGAAAAGCCAAAAGATGTGTATTAGGATTTGACCGTAGTGCTTGCTTCCTTTGCCTTCTCTCTCCGGGTTGAGGATGTCCATCTCTATGAATCTGACACAATTTCACAGAATATGTCAAAATATATTGTCAGAGGGAAAAAAAATCTATTTTTCACACACTGGTGGTATGTGAGTATTCTACTTGCATTTGGATGGCAGGAAAAGTAATACATGTTGTATTATCAGGCAGAGGTAGAACCTTAAGATCAATTCTTATTTTGTATTTGCTACTAGAATATAATTTCCTGAGCATGACACAAAGGTCTCTCATCCAGTATGAAGGGAATGTACCCCTAAAGTTCCTATCTAATATCCAGGTCCGAGTATATTAAAAGGACACTTTTCTGTCACTCTGCATTTTGTATAAAATGTCCAAGCTCCAGAGGAATTAAGATCCTTAGCAGTTACCAGAATTCAAAATTGAATTTGAATTAGTATGTTTATAATGACCCTCACCTGATGGCCCAGATTAGCCCAATTTCGTCAGGTCTCCGAAGATCGGCAGGGTCGGCCCTGGTTAGCACTTGCATGGGAGACCACCAAGGAAGTCCAGGATCCCTATGCAGAGGCAGGCAACGGCAAACCACCTCTGTTGGTCAATTGCCTTGAAAACCCCTATGTGGCTGCTGCAAGTCACCCGTGACTTGACAGCATTTTACACACACATGGTTATAATGTACTACATTTGCCTTTCCTCCTAATAAAAAATCCAGAGGCGGTTAGTAGCACATGAGACCCAGAGCCTGGATTCTCTATCTTAATCCAGGAAAGCCAGAATTAGCCAGGTCAGCATAAAGCCAGCTTTTTCCTCACTTCCCAGATCCAGATCACACAACCTTGTTTAAAAAATGAATTTTAAATCTATTCCTCCTTCTCCCACAACTGCCTCCCCAATGTTTCCACAAATGTGTTTTTACATTTTTGTTACTGAGAAAGTGCAATATTGGATCCATAGATTTGTTCTTTTGCAACAGGACCGGCTACAGTTAAACCATTTACCCACAAACCTTCAATGTAAGGATTTGATTAGAACGCAGAGCTGCAAGTGTGGTACTTAGGTATTCCTAAGGGGACAGTGAAGACACAGAGCTGGGTCAATTACATCTACCAAACCTTCAATAGCAAAACAAATTTTACCAGCCTAAAGCAACTCTGAGGGCAACCCCAGCAGACTCCAGACCTACACTTGCAACTGTCCCCTATTTACCTGCTCTGGTTACCTCATTTGTCTGCATGGCTTATTTTGTATAACTTGAATATTCTCTTGATGTGGTCAGTTCCTCTATGGAGTATTAGCTTTCCTAATTTGTTGCCCTTCAGAGGGAATATTAGTACTACATAACAGAGTGGTTGGATTTTCAGTTCCTGCTTTGCTGGCAGTGGATAAGGGCAACCCAGGCCACACACCCTTGTCATAAACACAGCAGTCGGAAGGTCATACATCAGAAATTCTGACTTGGCAAGAGACAACAGGATTTGAATACTTCTGAAAATGAAAATGTGTTCGGCTTTAACACCCCACCCCCAACAAAACTTATCATGAAGGCTCATGATAATTTACACAGCATTATTAACTTTAAGGACAACTACAAGGTTGGAAATTGTGATGATTCAAGACTTCTAGCTAGCATGAGAAATCAAAATTCTTTATTCTTGCACCTCTCAAAGTTCAAACACGACAAGTCTTTATGGTATTCATTTTAAAGATCATAATATTTTATCACTTTTAATGTATTTTGGTATGAATATTTTCTCTACCATGCTGTAACTTACATTTAAAAAGAGAAAGAAATGCTTCAGATTTCCATATTTTTGATAAGAGAACTAATCCTGTTGCCCAGAACGTATACACTTCAGAGCTCAGAAACAGAGCAAGCTGCATATTAGTGCTGTGCACAACACAGAAGCTATGCCAGAACTTCATCACCTTAATGTACAACGTTTTCAGTGCAATCCTATTTTCTTAGTACTAAGCCCGACTAAATAGACCTGCTTAGGATAGCACTGTTTATTTACATTCTGTTTACTGTATGGATCCTCTAAACCTGAGACTACCCTATGATGGGATGATAGAGTTTCTTTCACAATAATTCCAATATGCAACAGCAGATATAAACCAAAGTTGGCAAACTCTTTTCTCTTTGTAACGGTTCACATGTTGAAGCACTTCTTATCCCTAGTCACTTGTGATTAATTTCTTCGTGTTCAAATATTCTGAGGACCCTTGTCCCTGGCTTTTCACCTTGATCACTGTGAACAGCGTGAAGTCAAGGACTGTAACTGAACCCAGAACACTGCTTAAGCAAACAATGCTTTTAGCTTTTAAAAGCTCCATAACAATCTAGTGACTGCTGCCCTTCTAAATAAACACAGTTAACCTCCGATTATTATAAGTAAATGAGCCAAGACAGACAACCCACCAGCCTTTGCTCCACCCTGATGCCTCTAAATGGTTTGCTATCTACATGCTGTCTTCACATTAGACGCCTCAACCGGTGGTAGCTCCATACCCCTCTGGGATATAGGCCAGAGCTGGTGTCTATTTAACAAGACATCTTTCAAATGCTAACTAGAAAGGGCTTACGCTACAGTCTCTGTTATCATGTCAGATGACTGTGTAACAGAAGTTAATCCTCTGGACCTTGTGGTGCTCTTTTAAAGCCAGTGTATCCTCCTGACTATAGCACTGTACAAAAGCAAACAGGGCACTTCCTGAGTTTAGTGAACTTGTTTGCAAAAAAAAAAAATGTCAGATATACACCCCAAGTTCTTTCCTGTAGCTAGGAATGAAATATTGCATTGAAATGGTCCCTTAAAAGGTGTTTTATTTGCCTGATGAACAATAGTCCTTGTTCTCTTAGCAACTGTATGGAAATCTTCTAAAATGAAACACATAAGCTTTTCTGGGTTTTCCCAAAAAGATGTAGTTCATTCCCTCCATGCTATCTCCCAACCTGAGACATTGCTGTAAGAGTTATACCATGTTTTTCTCTACAATGGAGACCCAAAGCACTCCTCCGTTCTCCTCTGTTTGTCCTCAAAACAACCAGTAGGTTAGTCTGAGTAGAGTGATTGGCCCAGCAAGCTTCCACGCAGAGTATGGATTTGAACATGGCTTTCCCAGATCCTAGTCCAGCACTCTAACTACTGCACTACAATGGGAAGGAGCCATGGAGCCATGGAGCCCTAGCAACCGTGACCACCCCCACCCCCCAAAACTTGCTCTGAGTGTCTCTTCATTCTCCCCATCTAAATTCTGCAGTGTTATCTCACTGTGTTGTGTGACTATGTTAACAAGGAAATGTAAACACTAGTAAGAAAAGTGGCAAATGGCTAGGGATGCCAGACCCCCCGGTGGGGGTGGGGGATCCCCCACACTCCGCCCCCCCACTTACCTGGCCAGCCAGGGGGGCATGCACCTTCTGTGCATGCTCCCCTGCGGCACAGAGCGCTCCCATGCGCAGCAGCCGCCTGGATCGGGCCTGTTTTGGGCCGGATCAGGGTCACTGGAGCACAGGAGCACTCCTGTGCTCTGTAGCGGCCCAAAACAGGCCTGTTTCAGCCTAAATCGGGCTTGTTTCAGGACCATTTTGGCACGGATTGGCCCTGTTTTGGGCCACTGCGGAGCGTAGGAGTGCTCCTGAGCTCCGCAGTGGCCCCAATCCGAGCCCCTGTGGAGTGTGGGCGTGCTCCCAGGGGGATGTGTGATGATGTCACTTCCCAGAAGTAACATCATCACACTTGCGGGAGCATGCACGTGCACCCCCCACCCCAAGACGTAAGTGCAGGGAGCCAGTCCCCAGCTGATAGGTTAAGAGGGACTGGCAACCCTACAAATGGACATTAATCATGCCCAATATGAAAACATGATGGTGAACCCCTTCTGGTAGTATATCATGCGGGACAATAACATGTGGACTTATTTTGCACGAAGGAGGGATTTTTGGACATATAATAACAATCCAACTGTGTAAACCCTATTTTCAAAAAACAGTTTAGAAACCAGATATCAAAAATAAATATATCCCACTTAGTAATTGCTCAGGTTTGTTTTGTTTTTCTTAAAGGTCATTTTAAAATTTAATATAAAATTAATTTAATATAAAAATGTGGATTTATTTTAAGGATTATTGTTTACAGTACAGGTAAAACTATTCAGGGATGCTGTCAATTTCTGTATGTTCTAATTAATACTAATACTTTCTCCTTCAATTTAACATCTCCTGGAGGTATGAACAGGGGGGGGGAAAACACTGAATGGTTATCAAGCAACTGTCATGCTGTTAAGCAGTCACTGTTTTGAGGTCATTAAGGGACCATGATATGGACATACATAATCTTTTATTTTAATAAAAATTTCAAATAAAAAAAATCAATTACGTCTCTGAAAGTATAGGGATATGAAATGCTTCCTGAAAATTCATTACCCTCTCAGCCAATAATGCAGGCCAGAACACAAATATTTATTGGGGTTGGGATTGCAGGATCTGGTGATGACCCTTATTAGTTGAGATGTTCTATATTTTCCTAGTAAGTTATTCAGATATCCAAGACATAGTACACAAGGAAGAAGAAAGATCACTTTTTAAAACCCTGCTTACCCTGTGAGGATAATCTCCACATTGACCCTGCAAAAAGAGAGGATTAAAAGAAAACTCTTTAAATTGTAAATGTTGTAAACCAAAATAAACTCAAGAAGACAAGTTCCTAGCAGGTGCACTGTTAGCATCAGTCCATTAGTTTCAGTAGATTTATGCTAGTTCTTGTTCCTTCTGTGCAACTTCTTTTTAAACTGTGTGGTTTCATTCAAAACTGTTGTCTAGGGTTGCCATTTGTCCACTGGCAGCAGCAAACTCTTGTACCTACCTTCAGTTCCCCACACTCTCTAATTTCAGCAGCAAGTGGACACGTAGGGGGTGGGGGTGATATCAATGGTAACACTCTAGTAGTGTCCTCCAATTTCTATGGTCTTTATCAAAGAGATTGGAGGAATTCCTAGAACATCACTGAGAAGTGATGTCACAGCCAGCAACTCTTCCATCTGCAAATACTGTCACTTCTGGGTGATGCTCTAAGAATTTCCTGAATCTCTATGGCAAAGAATACAGAGATTGGGAGAATTCCTAGAGTGGCATGGAGAAAGTGATCCCACCCTCCCCAAGCGTAACCCCTAAAATCTCCTGGCATTTGATGGAGCAGTGCTGGCAACCCTACAATTGTCCTATTTCATTTTAAATTGTAAGATTAACTGACAAGTTATGTGTTGAAATATGGAATCAGATGCTGCTGAACTAATATCACAGCATTTGTCTAATTAGGTCTGGATGCAGCATTTTGTCAGTGGAAGGCACTGGTGGTCTTTCCCATTTCTCCCTCCCCACAGCAGTCCTTTCAGATTCTGGGAAGCTTTATTCCTGAAGTCACAGGACCTCCATGGAACAATAGTCATTCAGACTGGGAGGCTGCAGTGATCTGGGAGAAAGGGACAAAACTGCCCTTCCTACCTCTTCTATCATCAGTGTTCCACTGATGGAACAAGGGAATGATTTTGCCTCTCTCTCCATGTGGGATCTGTGACTGCCCAAGTTTGCAATGCTGCTGGGGAACATGGAGAATCTGCAGTCCTTTCATAATCCTTGCTCTGGATCCAACCCATAAACTATAACTATATTTTTCTGCAATCAGAATTTTCCTGATTATTGGGAGAAATTTAATTTTTATTAAACATGCATAATTTTGTGGATAGATTCAAATTTATAAAGGTAGCATTGTTTTTAAATATGATTACTAATGTAAATCAAGAAAAGCTGTTGATTTAGAGTCCTTATCCTTTATTTAAAAAGACTTCTGGGTTGTATTAGCCATAAACTTAAATGTAGAAACGTTTGGTTCTACAATGATTTAAAAATCATCTCTCCATTGTTAATTCCACTAACATTATCTCTGCTCATCTTACCTTTTCTCCTTTTTGTCCAGGAAATCCCTTTGGTAAACAGAAGACAAATAAATCACAAGGTTGTATGTATAGAAGTGGTAGGGAATACCAAACAGTAATATGAACAGAAAATGTTAGCATGAGAACTTACTGGCTGTCCTTTGGGACCAGGTATGCCCTTTGAAGAAAAAAACAAAAAAACCAAGCAAACTTACACTGTGCAATGAACAAAATGAGGTACATGACAAATGTAGCAGCACATGATGTGTAGTCTGGAATAAAATTTTGGAGGTAGTCACAGAGGTATTCTCATGCAAACTGTTTAGGTTTCTTCAAGAAACACATAATCATTGGGCCCATTATATAAGCCCATATCTATATGCCCCAGGCAGGGGAATGGCACCCCATTAGGGACACACAGGCCTGCAACAACACGCAAATGCTGTGGGCTACCCACATGGTAAGCTTGTTTTAAATGTTCTTCTCAAGTGTAGCACTAGCATCATCATAAGTAAAAGCTTTACCCAACATAAGTAAGTCTAAACTGGATCTTAATTTTTGTAGAGTGGAAGAAGGAATTAGATTTGTTGGTTACAAGTTGTGCAGGCCTAGCCTAATGTTTAGATTTAAAAACAAAACCAAAAACCTCATAGTCAATTATTCATTAGATATTAAAAACATGACACCTCAGAAAAACCACATGTGCTTAGAACAAATAAACATATACTATATTAACAGAGCAAGAAGCAGCAGACTGACAATTAATTTGAACAGCAGAATTAAAATTAGAATTGTGAGTTTTTATGCCAAAGCAAGCAAAACCTTGCCAAAACACAACCCTCTAGTATTTGATATATTGCTGGGCAGGATTATTTCATTAATTCAGAGAGTAAGTGAACTGTGTATTATACCCTGTGGTTCACTGTTTTAGACAGAGGGTAAAGTTCTGGCTACAGTGAAAACAAAGGCATAATGAGCAGAACCAAGAATTCAACCACACTAGGAAATGAGATACTTTGCTAGAACAAGCCAGGACACACAGGGTGGCAGCAGAATTAACAAAATTTATAGATTGGGAATAAAGTACGTAGAAGTGGGTCCAGTTTACAAGCAAGATAGGCTAAAGGGCCTGTGTCTGGGTATGCTTTCCAAGTTACTGTCTGGAATAATTTTGTGAACAGTTCATTTTCAAAACCTTATGGGTTCCCTAACAAATAATTCTGGTAAAAATAATGGAGAATGAAAATAGATACCCAAACACAACTTCTTGTTGCTCCACTCCATTAGTATGAAACATCTACCTATTTTCCCCAACCCTATTTTTCTTGAGAAATGATGATAGCACACATTCACAGTTTTGTGAAAAGTAGACGCAGATAAAGTTTTAAAGCCTTTTTTGTGTTAATTATACTGGGGGGGGGGAATCTAGTGAATATGGTCATATTAAAATATTTCAAAATCTGCTGAATATGCTTAATGATTTTTCTTTAAACATTCTAAACAGTCATAAAACCACCTGACTGGCACCCAAATACATTTACTGGGAAGAGTGAACTTGTAGGACCCTTACGATGTTGTGAGATGGGGCCTACTGGACAAGAAGAGAGTACTGAATCTAAGACACATTGCCATTCGATCACTTCCAATGTTGTAGCTTCCTTGTGACATGAAACCTTTTAGGAGTGGATTAGGAATGTCATAGGAAGCCATCACCAGATGGTAAAACCATCAAATGATAGGTTCACTGCATCTGCCATTCACTTAGCAATCCACATCCATTACCTAGGAGTGAACCCCTGTGAAATTCATGTTATTATTAAAATGTACTATTGAAGACAATACATTGGTTCTAATGGTTCACTGTAACTTCATTCTGAGAAGCCTTAAAGTAGGAACAATGAGAAACAGCGAGTGCAAAAAACGTTAATTGGAAATTGAGTTTTCGTAATTCACAGTTACCCATATTCATAGTAAGTAGCATAACTGAAATTCAGACTGAACTATGGAGGTCCAGCCCAGATGTCCTCTTTTTAGAGGACATGCCCTTTTTTTTGATGTCCGAGCTTGTAATGATTTTAAGTGTGGGTGGGTTTATTTAAATGCTTGGTGTGTTACAGGTGAAGAATGGGGAGTGAGAGGGATGAGTGAGTGAGATGATTTGTTGATGACAGAGTATAGGTGGAATTGAGAAGTGCGAGTGGAATGAAATCTGATTGGACAGTAGCAGTACTCTAAGGGCAGAGTGAACTGCAGGGGGTTTTTTAGTTACTGAGCGGAGGAAAATATTCATTATGGGAAAAGCAGGCAAACTGTGTGTGTGCCTGAAAGAGAAAGTCTATGTATATCTGAGTGAGAGATTAATCTATCTAAATCAAGCAAGCTATATGGAAAGTCCTGAATTCTCTTAAAGAAGACCTGTGTGGAAAATTACTTTGTGTGACTGACTCTATGTAAGAAATTTTAAGAACAGATAACTATCTTTGAAACCACCAAGCTTAAGAAACTGTGAAATCAATACGCTTTATGTAATAATAAAAAGTTTATTTTGTTTTATTTCCACCCCAGAGTATATGTGATTTCTATATATCCCAGTCTTATCCTCAAGGCCACATAGTCCCACGAAGGAGCCTAACGTTTGGCACATTATTCAGGGACATGTTAAATTAACTAGTTTAGAATTTAATTCCTGGTGGCAGCATTATCAACCCAGAGGTTGTAAGAACAAGAGAGTTTAAGGTGCAAAATCGAACTATACAATAGAAAGGGAGTTGTGGCAGAGCTTCTTCTTTTTTTTTAATTGATGAAAATGTCCTCTTTTTCATTGGGAAAGCAGCTGGTGTGACAGTGGTCCAGGTCCTGTGAGCAGGTCATCATGAGCCTCGTGCACAGGCTGGTCTTGGCTTGTTTGTCCGCTAACATATCATTTTCAGCATATCACATGGTAGGGACTGATAACGGCACTGCAGACTCATTGTTTCACTTCTAGACAGAGAGATTCTTCGTCCTTGCCCCAGAGGCTTGCCAGACCCAGATGCCTTCCCAGAGGACCTGTGGGAGCTTAGGAAAGAGTGATAATGCAGGGAGTACTGCATTGGTTGCACCATCCACACGTCTGGCTTACCAAGGAGCTTTATCTAGCTTCCTGAGTTTTTCTACCAGTGTCAGGGGCAAAGCCCACTTGCCCACATCTGAAGCTATGGTCTTGCGTTATCTGGTCTCCCCTTGGGGAGCAGGGTCTATAGCCCAAGATCATAAGCTCCCATCTGGTGGCCATCCCCTTTTTAATCAAAGAGGGGTGTTTCCCAGTCCTTCCCAGTCCTTTCCATGTTGACCCATCAAGGGTTGGAAGGGGTATTGCCCAACCCCCACAGACCAGCACTGGCCTGTTACATGGCCCATCCTTGGCAGCCTGGTCAAGTGGCTCCCACTAATCTGCCAGTCTCCATTTGAGGCATGTCTTTTCACAACTGCTTTCACGTTGGCTTTCTTCAGGGCCTTTAGGGTCAGAGACTTGGTGGCTAGCTCTTGCCATGATGCCTCCAGACACGCACTGGAGCTCTGGGACATGGCCTTGCATGGTTCCCGGGTATATATTCACCTCCAGAGGTCCAAAACAGATCAGTTGGGGTGAAGGGCTCATTTTTCCCTTGGGGTCTTCAACGGCATCACTGTGCCCAGTCCACGCACTGTCCATCTACCTGGTGGCCCACCTGCTTGGTAGCAGTTCTCTACTCATCCACGCTACCAACTCCCCTCTCACCTGTTTTCAGTTCATCCTTATCCTCAGGTCTTGCCTGGTGGCCGAGGGCTTCCCTGGCAGCTGCAGACCTCAGCCTTCCTCCAGCACGGATCCAGACAGTGGGCAGATGGAAGTCGGGTGCATATAAGTCATACATACACACTGGGCTCTCTCTTAACCCCTCTTCTTTGTAGTTCCCACGGGTCAGCTGAGGTCGGTGTAGCTCTGTGAGCACAGCATTGTATATTGGGAGAGCCTCAATGTAGCTGGATTCAGATGGAGGAGGCACCTTGTTCTTCAGACACACATCTGCATCAAGTGGATCAGCATAGGGGGATGCAGTGGAATTTCTTCTTCCCTACTGTACTTCAGCATGTGGCTTGGCATGGGCCCCCAGATGCTTGGGCCTGGAGTTATTGTGGAGGACTTGGGGGCCTTTCTGGGATATTTACTGGGCCTACACTTGCTAAGGTCAGACTTGAAATGGTTCTTGTGGAGGGGGACCATCTCGTCTGGGCAGGTGTACTTGACCAGATGGAGGGCAGCCAAAGCAGTGGTGTACTTTGTGGAATTGGTGGGGGCCAAGTTATTTACCATCCTGACTCCTCCTTCCAGATAGAGGCATTGTACCGTCCCGATGGTGTATACCTGTCCAGCTGGGGACAGGGCATTTGGCTTCAGGATATCTAGGACAGGCTGCAGGATTGGTTGCAGCTTTTGGAGCTTTGGCAGGAGCCATTTTGTGGCTTTTGTGGCAGTCTGGCATTGGGTATGGGTCATTTGGTGGGGGGAACACAGCTTGCATGCACTGTTTCCCAGGGGATTCCTTTAAGTGATTTTGGGGTGAGGCTAGATAGGGATAAGCCCAGCTTGGGGGCTGTCAGGTCAACCGTTTAGAGGTATATGACCATGTGGGTCCCACTCGCTGTCATCCCATGGTGCCCCCCTTCAGCAGGCAGACTGGGGGGAGGGGGTCATTGGCTAGCAGGCAGGTCAGCCAATGCTGGTGATCCATGCCCCATTCAATCCCAACGCTCTGTTAAGCTGTAATCAAGTTGTGGCCTTTTTAACTCCACCTGTGGTGTCATGCTTTGCTGATCTGCCTCTAGCCCTCGCCCCTGAAGCTAACCCCACAAATAGTTTTCCATAAGTGTGTGTGTGAGAGAGAGAGAGTGTGTGTACACATGCACTTAAGCCAATCCTCAAAGGTGGGGTGATTTCTACAGCCCTGTTTCATTTGTCAGCAAGTAATTCTTACTTGGTTGGGCATCCAATGAGAAAAAAAAAACTTGTCGGTGAACACTGTCCTCTTTTTTCACCTGCAAAATCTGGTAACCCTATGACCAGTCATCTAAACACAAAACACCATGTATGTTCATCATGATGACCTAAACATGAAGTAATAAATAGTATTGTTCCATCACTTCAAACACACAATTTTTTATGCATCAACAAAATAAGTGAGCATGACAAGCAGCCTCCCCTGACAACCATCTTCTGCCATAAAAAGTAGCACAGGATGGAAAGGAGGGAAGACTGAAGTTCCTCCTACAACTGTGCCATGCTCTCTAGGTTATCCCCCCCCCACCCCAAAATAATTTTTTTTTGAAGGTAAGTTCAGGTCAGATGTGAAATGCAAGTTGGGCTGGAGAATCCCGAATGGAACTCATGTTTCACATTTGTGTGATGAGACTCTACACATACTTGTGACCCCACAAGTCAGCCCTCTCATCTCTACCTTTTAATAGACTAGGGAGCTTCCAAACCCAATAGGGCTGCCAACCTCCAGGTGGTGGCTGGAGATCTCCCAGAATTACAACTGATCTCCTGACTACAGATATCAGTCCCTCTCGAGAAAATAGCTGTTTTGGAGGGTGGATGTTATGGCATTATGCCCCACTGAGGTCCCTCCCCTCCCCAAACTCTGCCCTCTCCATGCTCCACCCCCCAAATTTCCAGGAATTTCTGGACCTGTTGCTGGCAACCCTAAGACCCAAACTAGTATATCAAGTACACACATTTGTATTAAACTTGTATTACCATTTCTCCCTTTGGTCCAGGCTGCCCCTAAATAGAAAGGAAAGATGATTCAGATGTAAGCATTTTAATAACTAGGTCTAGGAGCTACTTTGAGCCCCTGTGACTATTTTATAATCTATTGATTTTCACATAATTATTAAGTGGTGCTTCTATATCTGTTTCTTGATTCTAGAATCTGCCTCCAAATAGACACCGTGGATTGAATGTTCTGCCATATGTGAAGAATGTGTGACTGTTTGATATGCTATGAAGTTCAGAAGTTTTTTTTTAATACTAGTGTGTTATCAAAATAGAAAAGAGTCCAGTAGCACCTTTAAGACTAACCATCTTTACTGTAGCATAAGCTTTCGAGAACCACAGTTCTCTTCATCAGATGAGACAAAGAGCTGTGGCTCTCGAAAGCTTATGCTACAGTAAAGATGATTAGTCTTAAAGGTGCTACTGGACTCTTTTCTATTTTGCTACCACAGACTAACACGGCTAACTCCTCTGGATCTATGACCCGTATGTTCTCGAGGAATATACATTCTTTTATTTATAACAGAAAAGACCACAGCTCCCTATCCTAAACACAATCAACTATCAAAATAATGAAGCTGAAAAGGAATTGTTTTGAACAGAACATGAAATGATTGATGTGCTGGGTCGATGATGATCCCGAGAAAGACTTGGCATTGTAATATGAGAGAACTGACCGAAGCTGTATGTAATTTAAAAAAGGGAGTTGAAAATCTGTTCTACAGGAAGAACATATATTTCCACTGGTGTGATAGCACACCTAATTTTGCAGAGGGAGGAGGGAAGTATGAGCTTCTTTTCTGAATAAGCACAATAACAGGAAGCATGCCTCGCTTGTGCGTCCTGTTTCAGCATTTTGAGTAATGTATGCTTTCTCTGCATTTACCTGTTTATGTCTATAAAGGAAAGGCAGAATATTTATGTTTTCATATTAAAATGAAACCCACAGTATAAAGGAGATTAGGTACCTATACAGAAGGTGGGGGGGCCCTTATATTCCAATCCATCTTGAGCAGATAATAGGCACCACTTTAATGCTTAGAAAATACAACCCACTAATCAGCGTCCCTTGATGTATGCTGCTCTATTTTCCTGTTGTTTTAAATGTACCCTGCTGTATTTCTGCACTAGAATAAATTATACCACTCTGTCAAACGCGCCATATTTGATTTTTTTTTTTAAAAGACAGTAAGAAGACAGCATAAATTGACAACTCTTAAACTATTTGTGACACCTGATTTTTTGGCATTTTGCTCACCATTTCCGTTTAATACATGTTTAATACATAACGTTTCTAACTAATTACTTAGAAGTTAACATTTTAAAAGTTTCATGGGTGAAGACTGTCAGATCAAAAAGGTGAAATAGAACAAGAATGAAAAATGCTTCACTTACTGGTTTGCCATCTAAACCAATTGGGCCCTAAGAAAGAAAGAAAAAACATCAAGAATGGACTGAAATAGACAAGCTATTTAGAGTGTGTTTATGCAACCTACAACCCGTAGTCCTAAGAAGTCTAGCAGTGCAATCCTAAACAAAACCACATCTTTCTAAGTCCATTGAAGTCAATGGAATAAAGGTTCCTCATTGTTCAATTGCATCTGACGAAGAGAGCTCTAACTCTCGAAAGCTTATGCTACAATAAAATTGGTTAGTCTTAAAGGTGCTACTGGACTCTTTGCTATTTTGCTACTGCAGACTAACATGGCTAACTCCTCTGGATCATTGTTCAACTGTTTCACAGAGTGCAATCAAGGACTGGAAAAGGTTTAAGTAGTAAATTACACTATTTCTCATTTCTGTTGCTAAAGTCTAAAGGTAGTAGTTCTTTTTTTAAAATGCTAGATCTGAGCAGCATTAATTATTTGCAGTTCCTTTAAATAACTTGCTTGATTCTCAGTTTACAAAATAGATGAGTTATTTTAACTTAAATTATGTTATTTTAACTTTTAAATACCTTTAACATTCCATTCACCCCTGCTTCATTTAGGTGAAAATGGGTACTGGTGGAACATTACAGGAACCATGAAGATAATGTACTTACTAATAACAATTAGTGTGGGGGGGGGAATAGGAGGAAGTCGTGTATTTATCAAAACATAAAAGATTCTGGTACCTTAAAGATGAGCAGAACTTTTATGAACCACTTCATCAGATTCAAGTGGACACTAGTCCATAAAATCTTATGCAATTTGCCACAAGATTCTTTTTGGGTACTGTACCAGACTAATAATGGTACCCCTATAGAAGCATTTATCAAGGGCCCTTAAGAACTTGGGATATAGGTGTTATGGGTGGGGAATCACCTAAGCTCAAATTTTCCTTGGAAATTGCACAGACTCCAAATTGCTTGATATTTTGGCTGCCTTTTATCCACTAACCAGAAGAAAAGTTTAGACATTAGTAACAGTTAAACAATCTGAGGCAACGTGTTCGAAAACAATATGTTTAGATAATGCAAACACAGAATGAATTAAGGAACATCGTTTTTACCTTACATTCTTAACAATGACAGAAGTGCAAGCTAACTCAAACAACTCTGTAGATTTTACATAATATATTTTTTTGCATTATTTGTTACCAAATGAGATGATATATTTGAAAAAAATAAGGTAACAAAAATCAAAGAACTGAATGAAATAGCAACACTTTTTCCGATGATGTATTGCAGGCCAACCATTTTTAGAACAGCTGCAATGAGAGGTGTTTAGTCTTAGCAATGCTATAGTTGGAAATATATCATTCATATATAATGGCATGTGTTAACAGTTCCACTTACTGGAAACCCGGGAAAACCTCTTGTTCCAGGCTGTCCCTGAATAGAAAGAAGCGGAAAAGGAGATTAGAAGAAACAGACGATGCAGCAAAATGTGTGACCTAATCACTCCATCAGGCCACATGATTTCCTACTCTCCATCATCTGCCAGCTGAAAATAGGTCCGCTTGTTTTACATGACCAGATGGCCCCTAACATAAGAAAGCAAGTACCACAAGTAGCATTCCTATAGTTTCTAGAAGCTAGCACACTGGACTCTAATTCTGAATAGATATTTTCCCACCAAGAAGACTACATATCAAGCAACACAATTTTTTTTTCAGTGACTCACTGAAGTATAGCCCCTAGCAATATTTTTCAGGATTACAGACCTTAGATCTGTTGGGATTTAGCAAGTGTTTCCATTTCAGTCACAAAAGAGTTAATCTGTTTGTGTTACTTAGTTAGTTAAACTTATTTACATGTAACCACTTAAGCCTCCAGTAAGGATTCCTGCCATGGAAAGGGGAGTCTCTAATCTTAATGAAGTACTGTAGAATTAGGATTTTCTATTGGTTGACCTGTTTATTAGGAGGGCAATTAAGTAATGATATATACTGAAGTTTTATTGCTCTTTGTTCAGAGTCTCTCTCTCAGTCAGTCTTAAGATACATTTTACGAGCAAGATGTAGTCAGTCTAGCAATTCCTTATTTTCATCCAATGTAACCCTATTTTTGTCCTTTATGTAGTAAAGTATTCTTACAGAGCTATACTGGAGTGTGTGTCTGTTCTCATTAATTCCAATGCGCAGTCTCTGACTTGAACTCTGCTAATTAATGCTAATTTCCTACAAGACCCCCTCACACATATCAATTCCAATGTGATTGTTGTCAGTTCTGTGGTTGCTGTCATGTTGTTGTGCATGCATGGAAGGACATCCATTTATGTTGTTCAGCTGTAGGACAAATGATAGCATTCTTAAGGGGGGGACATTGTGTACATGGTAAGTTATAAACTTACCTTGAAGCCAAACCATGTGAGCATACATCTTTTCTCATCAATATGGGAACAACTGCAGAAGCTATAGCAACCCTATCCAGCAATTGTACAAGTAAATAGGGCTGGTTCAATTTGTATTTGTATATTTGGAATGAATTATTGGCATTGGCAATGCTCTACATATATTTATGTTGTTACAGCTGGTTGTGATTTGTTATAGATTAATAAAGAAAAAATTAAGATGTAATGTGAATGTCCTCAATTAACTTCCCATATTGTGTGCTTGGGGAGGGAGGTTGATAATTTTTTTATCAAGTGTGTCCAGTATTTTTGTTGGAACCATCTGGCAACCCTAGCAACAAGTCTTGAGAGGCTTTTCACTACATGAAAAAATGGCTTCTCTGAAGGGTGGACTCTATGGCATTATACCCTGCTGAGATCCCTCCTCAAACTCTGTCCTCCCGAGGCTGCACAGCCTGAGTAGGCAACCCCTATACCTGAAGCACAATATATTGACAGTTGGGGAGTACAGGGTAAAGGGGGGAATAGTCTGCTCAGGTCCTTAAAACATAGTATTCTGAAAGAGATGATATGGGTGTGAGGAGATTTTTAAAACTGTGTTGTCCTCTCACCAGTTTATCATCCCAACTTCTTCCCTCTAATACTGAAATTCATGATAGCAATAAAATAAAGAGAAGCACAATTCTGCATACTGGAATGACTCCCCAAACATGCAGAAAAATACCATCAAGTAACAAAAAATAACTCCTTCCTTTCTATATGACCTGACTGGAATTGAGGATGCTTATTGCTTTTGAATATTGAGAACAGTTTTGCCTGTTAAAATGGGGGGGGGGGGCAGAGGTGGGAAAGGGAAACAGGTCTGCTAGAGCCCATAACAGCTTTTTAAGGAAAGCACCCCTCAATTTCCCCCTCCTTCCAAGTCCATAATTCTATAAGCTTTTAAGAACTTGGATCACTTTAACATTAAAAGGGGGAGAATGAAGGGGAATTAGGACTGCAGGGCAAGTGCTTCCTCCAATCCTAATTAATCACAGATTGCAGAGTTCTTTAAACTATGAAGAGGGCATTGCCCTCAAAAGCTTATACCACCTGGGTTTGGGGGGTGGGGGTGGTAGAGGATGTACGCCAATTTCCATCACTATCCTGTACTTCCAACTGTCTTGGGACCATTCAGGTCTCGGCTTCCTGCTTAGCTCACCCTGAAGCTCAGTATCCACACCAATTGTTCTACCAAGTCATTCTCCTGTAATTGTGTATTTCCTTCCTCCCTCCCTTCTTCCCCTCCCTTCCCATAATAATTATTCAGAGGCCTCCAACTTGCTTACAGCTACGCCTTCCCAAAGCTCCTGTTTTTGGTTCAGTTTCTTTTCAGCTCATTTCACCAACTGCTACTAGTGGTGGCTAACTGCTACTAGTTCTTGGTTTTGTGATGTAATAATGACATTTAAACTGGCCAATCAGAACAAAACTCCAAGTTAGACTCACCAGCCAAGTTGTAACAGCTGGTGCAAGGCCTGAGCAAAGAAGCTGAAGTTTTACTCCCCAAATTGTATAAGTATGGGTTTAGATCTGATACACATCAATACTCTGGTGTATCTGGAAAGAATAAAGTTGGGTGGGGAAGAGTATGTGTTTTCCAATTTTCCTTCAACTGTACTTCAGCTACTGTCACTCAGTCTTGTTTCACATGAATAATGGGAAATGGAGAAGCCTAAGTAGCATTGCAGAAGGGTTCACTCTGAATCCCAGACAGTTTGTCTGAAGTTTCTGAATCAATTACATGTGTGTTACAGGCTCACTCACCAGTCCATTTAGTGCAGTTTGCAGCGCCTGGGATAATTTTACAGGAATTCTTGACATAACGCCATAAACTGTCATAAAATGAGGCATTTCATGCTGGTCAATCAGGTGTGTAATATATACAGAGCCTCAAAAATGTGATCTTTTCATCTATATTCCACATTTCTCACCAATGGAAACCCAAAGCGGTTAATCACACCACTCTCCCCTCCTCTACTTATCCTCATATGTTAGGCTGAGAGAGGGACAGGCCCAAAGTCACCCAGTGAGCTTCTATGGTAGAGTGGAGAATAGAACCTGGTTTTCTCAAATCCTAATCTTGACACTGTAGCCATTACATGACACTGGCTCTCAGACCTGTTTGTCTAGAGTTCATATTTCCTCCTTATATTACCCATGAAGAAATAGTTGTTGGCCAGAACGGATCTAAATAAGGATGGGATGCAACACCAACAGAACGATTTGTACTTTGTATGATAATTTCCATTAATCCATTCTTGTTTGTTCCATACATATAGCTAGTTAAATGCTTTCAATGACTACTGCACTGGAAGCTAATATTAAGGCTTACCTCTCAAGTGCACCTGTGTATCTTGAGCAACACTGTCTCTTTTACTAGGAACATTGAACTCACAACTTTGCAGGTATGGATTGAATTTTCAAATTCTGCAAAAATTTAGGGTTTGGAAACATGCCACGTGTGAAATGTGTGTGTGTGTGTATAACTGAAAATATGCTTTCTGGGAATTTCAGAGATACTTTGCCAGGATATGTTACCAAATTATATAAACAGCTCATTCATTTCTTTTGCTCATATTGTTGTAAAAATGTGCCCTGATTATGCCAAATGGCCCTTCCCTTTTAGGTTTCTATAGAGCCTTACATTTGGTGATAGACAAGGAGTTCTGAGATGTGGCTGTGTAGAGAGTCACTTTGAGAATGCAAGGTACACATTTAAACAAATAAACTTGTTCAATCAATATATCAAGTACATTAACAGAAATTACCAAAACATCATAACTGTCCTCTTTACAAGAAAACTTACCCCATAGAAGGGTCTTTGGAATTCCTTAAAAGTTAAACAAGTAGAGGCTCCCTTATTTGACTAATGGTGAAAGCGTATAAAAGGTTGTTCTGAGATCTGATTCAAAGACAGTAGCCGTAAACCATCAGGCCATATACTATACATGTGATTTTGGGCAAGTTGCTTATATTTAGCTTGTTTGTTTGTTTGTTATTTTTAAAAAAGATGGGGCACTGCAATTCCTTGTATTGGTTTAGTGGGTCCCCAGAAGGGGTTAAATGTGGGTTCAGTTTATAAAGACCAAAAGTCATTGGTCTAAGATACATAACAAAGGAGCAGCTGTATTACAGCCATTCTAGTGGTGAAAGTAGCGGCCAAGTGCTTCGGCTGCTTTCTAAGGCAGCCAATTAACAAAAGACATTAACAGTGAACATGTTTTAAACATATTCAGAAACTTGCCAGACCTGTTGAGCCTCATGGTTGCTCCATATTAAGAGAGAATGCACCTTAGAAAACATCTTCCATGCAGTTGCAGCTACATACTGCCAGGAAAGGCTAGTAGAGGAGGATAAGCTGCCCCTGGGGGTGCCTGTTCTTGAGGAAATCCCTAATTTTAAAGTAAACCTAGAGTTCCCTAGAATAAAATCTGAACGCCACTGTTCTAAGGGGTATCCTTCACTTCTTCACTTCATATTACTGAAGAACTTCCACAGGCTATAGAATGAACACCAAAATCTTTTCAACATCCCTTACAGAATGCCAATGTTTCAAATTGCTTCAGTTAGCATGAGGTATTTTTAAAACACAGAATGCTAGTGTAACTGAATTAGTCCTTTTTTTAAAAAAAGGCTTTTGATGTTTGGTAATATTTGCTCTGGCAGAAACATATAAAACTACTTGGCCTTGTTGGCCTGGGACCAAAAAAAGATGATTGACTATTAATTGTATGGCCTATCCACTCTACAGCTTTCTAAAAGAGGAAGAAAGCAGAGGATCTCACTAATAAATCTCACAGTGTTGATCTTGGTTTGACCATTGCTGTGGGCAAAAAAGTGCTAAGAAAAGATTAAATGAGGAAACCCGGAAAGGGTGCAACTTGGCCTCTGATACCTTCCTTGTAAACTGCTCGGCTGCTCATTTTAGCTGTTTGGGACAATAAAAGGCCAGAGCAAAAGTTCATCCATTAGAGATTCCAAGAAGCATTTAGCTTTCTCTTCCTCAAATGTTGTTTGTATCAAGTTCTCAAGAACTGAACTCTGGGAACTGCCAAATTGGGGAGAGCATCTGTTTCTGCCATGCTCAGCACGGTGCTTTGTTCAAGCCAGGACACCAAAGTAACATTATGCAGCTGAAAAACTCTGGAAGTGCAATTGCTAACATCATCTTGCCTCCAAAAGACTGTCTGGAATCTATTTGTCATCTCACATCTGTCTAAAGCATGCTGTTATTCCTATGTTCCCTGCATGTCTTTGCTATCAAGGTGCTCCTTAATTCTTATCACCAAGTCACCATTAAACTAAACCATCTTTGCAATTGATTTGGAGATGAAGAAAGAAAAAAAGTGTTTTTGCTTCCACCACTGATTAGTTCCATCCCAGTATAGCTTAAGAGAATATTCTGCAATAAGTCGTCTCAAGATACAGACAACACTTGCTTTGACTTTATAGAGATGGCTCTCAAAGACTGGGCCAGAAATGACAGGTCACAAGAGGCTTATGAACAGATCGGCAGATTATTAGCGGTGGCGCCACCAGGAATGGACTCTGGAGTGGAAATCCAGGGGTCCACCTTAGTGGTGGGGGGAGCAGGCTGCAGCTTTGTATCTGTGTTACTATTTATAGGGCCATTAAGTTCTTACTTAACAACGGTCAGAATTGTCAGGTCCAAAGACCTGCACTGATTGTACCTGGAATTACAGTGTGATTTTATGCCTTTAGTACATTGATAGCTTGTCATTATGGTGAAATCGTATGCAGAATTATCCCAGTTTGAGCCAGTGGAAATCAATGGGCTTAGACTGGAGTAATTCTACACGGGACAGAACTGTCAGTTGTGCAATGGAGAAAAATCATGGACCACACTTCCGAAGAAGGTGCAGTGATAGGTCTGTTGATTTCTGCAAGCTTAAGCATGCCTAACTCTGTGTTGAACTGTGCCCACTGACTGGTAACATGTGAATACTGTTGACAGGTAGTTAATAAACAGCTATAAATCAGTCTGCTTTTCATTTCAGTCAATATATCAAAATGCGGAAAGAAACAGATCTCAAATGGGACATATGCCTAAGTTAAAGCAGTAGTAAGAGCTTCCATAGTCCTGGCTAGTAACCAATTTTCCTGTTTATATTTGCCAGGCCAAGTTGAAATTATGCATTCCCCCAACAGGCTCATTCTTGATTTATAAAAACAATATATATGAAGCTGCCTTTCACTTAGACAAGCCGTTGGTGCATTCAGAGTAGTCATGCTTTCTCTAACTAGATAGCTGTGGCTCTCCATGGCCTTAGTCTAGACTCTTTTCCAGCCTTCTTACCCAAGATCCTTAGAAGCCAAGGATTAGGCCTGGGACAGTCTGCCTTATGAGAAAAAAGAATTCTACCATTCAGTTCTGGCCTTTTGCTCTTGTTCAGAGGCGGGCAGGGAGGGGAAGTATGCCTGAGTTTTAAAATAGTGTTAAGTGATAAAACACAAATGACTTCATTTTAGTTTAAGAGGATACCAGATTCTAAAAATTCTTCAGATGTTTTGCCTGAGAAGCCCTACAAACTCATTTAGAATTTCACTGCAGACAAAATTCCTGGAGTAATACTAACGGGTAGAAATTTTTCTCTTATATTTTGAATGCTGTGAACTAGAGAGGTTGTTGTTGAGAGCAATATAAATAAAAACACTTAGAAAGCAAAAATGTTCCAGCTATATTTAATAGGGTTGAGAGAGCAGCTGAATTTCACAGGCCACAAAGGGAAAATGTGGGGAATAATGTGGTCCACCTCAGGGTGGTGCCTTCAGAAGAAGCAACATCGATAGTTTAATATGAGGCCAGAGAACTCTATTAGCCCTATTTAGACTGCTAAAGGAATTATCCCACAAAACATACTCTTTCATCAAGACTGTTCCTTCCTCCTCTATCTCCACATTTGCTATCCACCAGCTTGTACAACAGAAACCAGGTGGTCTCAAAAGAAACTCAGTCTGCTTCTTATTAGACACACTTGCCAGGGGACCTTCAAGAGATAATTGGGAAACCAGAAGTCACAACAGTCTAAGGTATTGAGATCCTTTTCATTTGACCCATACCTCCTGATGCAAAACAAAAGTTCTCTGTGTTCTTCAACCTGCCAGGTTAAGAGTTTTGCTCTTTGCACAAAAAGTAGTTTCTAGGAAACTGACAGAATCTTTTTCTAGCATGATACACTGGGAATTGGTGGACAGCTTGAACACCCCAAGGCAATAAAATGAAGTGATTCCTTATACCCTTTGCACTAGCCTTTCTAATACCTTGGGAGCTCCATTTTAGTGAAGTTAGCAATAAGCTTCTGCAACAGTGGTCTACTTTTTTTTCTGCCCAAGGTGAAAAAGATGTTGGACATACTTTCTCTCTCTCTCTTACCTAATTTCTTTTCAGTCCCCTCTTGTTAACTACAACAATGCAGAAGCTCCTAAAAGATGGTACTAAGCCCTGGGCATAGTCTTCCTAAAATACTCCTGAGCAGCATCACCAAGGACTAGCTCAGAGATGCTTTTCCTATTGTCACTGTTAGTTTCTTGATTGATTTGTCCAAAATCAACTGGTCTATTAGACCTATGTGCAATATATAGGCGAGAAATTATCTTGGGGATGCCTACCCCATCCCCAACAGCCATTACTGCAAAATTTAGATCCAGTGAGGTTATGGCCCACAACCAGCCCAAATTCACTGCTCATGTCATGGCCTTGAGAACACATCATGCTTGGACCAGCCATGAACTTGTGCAGTTGGATAGAAGCATCCCATTTTTCCCCAAGTGGCATAAGTCATTTGTCTTCTGGGGGAGTGCACCCCCCCAAAATTCCAGGAAATCCAAATCCAAGTTTCAAGGATCTCAAAAAAAACCCCAGAATTCCTGAAATCCAGGAAAGATTCTCTGGTCTGTTTAAGACACATAAGAGAATCCCAGATTTATTTGGCCATTATTCCCAGATTTACCTGGATTTATCTGGGGTCTGGATCCAGGTTCCCAGATCGGATGCTGGATTCTCTGATTTGATTCGAGAAACCAGATTTAAAATCTGGCTTTCTCCCCTAAATCCTGGATCCAGATTGTTCTACAATTCATGTTACCACAGCAAGTTGCATAAAAGCAATTTACAGTTTAAAGTAGATATAAGGAGGAGCCAAACAAAGAAGACTTCTTGCTTAAAGACAAGGGTGTGTACTGTGCCAAAGTGGAGTGGGCTATTCTGTTAGAACCAGAAAATATCTCCTTCCATTTTAAATATATGAGGGAAAGCCAGCTTTAAAAAAAAAATTCTGAGACTGATGTGCTTTCTCACCAATATACTCTGCAATTTCAGTATAAAAACAAATCTGGCCACTGATGAAAACCACATCATATAAAGTTACAGGCCTTTCTGAAATGATCCCAGTAATATAGCCTTTTTTTGTCTTTTTTTGCTATTTGTCCACACCCTGCAACATTAAAAGAGAGAGAAGAGAGAAAAAGGCAGCTTACCGGAGGGCCACGGGGACCGATGATAGACATGCCAGCTTCTCCTGGGGCTCCCTGCAGAGAGCAAAACAGCAAGAAAGAAGCAGAAGGCATGTGTGAAAAAGAAGATTGAAATAAGATTGGAAAGTAGATTGGAAGGAAGGAAGGAAGGAAGGAAGGAAGGAAGGAAGGAAGGAAGGAAGGAAAGATTGTAACAATATGTAATAACACTAAGCATCAAACTGAAGGTTTATAATAAAATAGTCAAGTGAATAACCACAGCATGTTGAAAGAAAAAAATGGATTTGGCCAAATAAATGATGACAGAAAAGCATAATCTCACCATGTAGTCTACAAATACTATTATGCAATGCCAGGTTTGCCTTATTTCTAGTTATCATTCTTGGCCTCATCTCCCCTAATCAGGGGGATTTAGTATAAGTAGAAGTTAAGCTACCATATTTTGTAAGAGGCTGTAGGCATTCCAAAACAAAGGCAGTCCTCTCAGCACACACTTTTTGGTTTGTTTGGGCAATGCATATTCTATAGGATCTCTAATTTTGACAGCACCAATAGTCCTGCAGCATTATTTTTTTTTGAAAAATTGAAATTGCAATTCTGCTACAGGGGGGGAAATCAAATTTAGTTAATTGCATTCTGCTAGAACAAAACTTTGGTAACAAGGTTAACACATTGGTCCTGGGTCGTCCTGGATCTTGCTGAGGTTTAGCAATTTTGGTGTTCAGTAAAATAAGAGTCCAGTAGCACCTTTAAGACTAACCAACTTTTTGCTATGTCTTTAGACTATCTATAAAACATTTATGCCAGTTCTCTCTTAATATCTGACATTCATTAAACTTGATCTATTTAGTCCAAAGGTTTTCCCACTGATTCATATGTATATTTTCTCCAAAATTTTGTATCCATTTTGTCATACATTTTTTAATTTGCTCTGTTTCAGTGTTATATTGTAATAATGTTTTATAAATTTTTCCCAATAGGTGTCTTAAATCTCCAGTGATTAATTGTTCAAAACTCATTTACTTTCTTAGTCGGTCCCCTTCTTTAGCTATTTGTTCTTTCAATTTTGATACCATTTGATAATATAATAACCACGGAGTGTTTTTTTCTTAATCTTGAACTGATTGCCAAGATTTGATTGTCCCTTGTTTATCCATCATATTCTCATAGGTTATATGGTCAATTTTCTTTCTTATATTGTTATCACAATAAACATCAACTGGGGACATCATTGGCAAGATTGGTGGACTTATCCTATTTCTACACGGAAACTATATTTTTAGTAGGCCATCTCTCAAAATATGGTTGCCATCTTGTTTTTGAATTTTTTTAGTGATTTCTTAATCCATATATAATTATTTATTCCTTCTTTAATATCAATTATCTCCAATTAACATTCCTTTGATATAAATTTATAATTCAGTCTGACACTCAGACTAATGCGGCTGCTTGGCAATACAATTTAATATTTGGTACAGCTAACCCTCCTCTTTTTTATCCTGTAATACTTTAAATCTTATTCTTGGCTTCTTTCCACTCCATAAAAATGTTTATCATTTTCTGTCATTTTTAAAGATCTTTTCATTTATATAGATAGGTAACATTGAAACAAAAAGGTCAACTTTGGGAATATATTGGGCTAATTTGAGCCCGTTATGTTGGAGATCTTGTAAGCAGGAAGACATGGCTCTACATATGTGGTGGGAATGCCATCTGGTTCAGGATTTTTGGAAGGTGGTTCATAAGGAGATAGCCAACATGGTGGGTCTTTCATTGCCATATTCTCTGGAATTTTGGGGCCAATTCTCTGCTTGATAAAAATACTAAATCTCTAGTTTCAATATTGGTTGCCTCTGCTCACCTGGTTATTGCAAGGAACTGGAAATCGCTCACAGGACCATTGCTCAAAAAATGGTACCAGAAAATCTGGGAGCAATATTTAATGGGTAGGATTATGCATAATCCGTTCTTTGGGGACTTATGTATGGTAGTTCCTTTATTCGAGTATGATAAAATATGGAAACCAGTTCTGGATTTTATATGTGCTAAATGTGTAATTCCTTCAATGAAACAAAGTTTAGATATTTGTCCATTGTGATTCTTGGGTTTGTAACAGATTGTGAAATGTAGTTTCTTTTACTGTTTTCCATGGTTTAATTTTATGATTTTTTCCTCTCTGTATCTCATGGTTTTATGGTACCCTTTGGTTTGTATCATTGTTTATATGATTTAATAATTTGCAGTGCAATCCTATGGAGAGTTACTCCAGTCTAAGGCCATTGACTTCAGTGGGCTTAGACTGGAGTAACTGCATAGGATTGCACTGTTAATTATTAAAGAAAAAAAACTTTGGTAATATATTCATTTTGACTCCAGAAATTCTCCCTAACCATGAAATTTTCAACCTTTCCCATCTTTGCAGATCTTTGATAATGTTTTCCCAAACCTTTTGATAATCATCTTTATAAAGACAGTCATTTTGTCCTGTTACATATATTTCCAAATATTTTATCGGTTTTTGAGTAACAACACATTCAGTTATTTTTTCTACCACTTCTTCTACTTTAGTTGTCGCTAATAACATTATCTTTGTTTTCTTTTTATTTAATTTGTATCCAGAATAAATTCCAAACTTAATTATTTGTTCCATTGTATATTTCAGAGAAATATTTGGTTTAATTACTGACATGACATCATCCACAGGTAAAAGTTGATCAGAAGTGATTTACCATTGCTGCCTTCTGCACAGTACTAACCAGGGTTACTGAAGTGTCATTGCTGCTGTCTATGAAACATCCTCTGCCAGTGTCACCTTCCACTACTGCTGCTGCCCAGTAGCTAGCTTTCAAGAATCCCTCCACTTCCATCACCATTGGAACAGTCAATTCTCTTCTGCTGATGTGACCATTGATTCCTGAAGTGCATGGATGTATCTTAGTCTGGTTTCTCAGCTTTGAGTATTCTGCCGTGTATGACTCTACTAGGAGTTTAGACTCTTGACCATGTCTGCACGCTTTACAATATGACTCTCACATTCACTGACACACTCAAAGCCCCACAGCATGTTAAGGTGTGAATCCAAGAGGGGAATACACAACATGCTTTGCAAGGCATATGTTAAGTTTCTGGCCTGATCGCCAATCAATACCCTCTTGCTGGCTTCCTCTCTACATTTATTTCAAAATTGTAATTGATAATAATCTTTCAGTTTATTTCTCTGCTAGATCTCTACCCAAGTCACACATCCCCGAAGCATTTGTTAATATACATGTTTCATGCAGTTAATAAAATTATTTAAGTTTCTTTTGAAAGGGATGCATGAAGGAATGAAACTCAATATAGCGTGGGTATTTTCTTGTTGAGGGAAGGCAGCATGGTATGGCCCAATCTCATCAGATCTTGGAAGCTAAGCAGAGTCTGTACTTGGATCGGTGACCACCAAGGAAGACTCAGCAGAGGAAGGGAATGGCAAATCACCTCTGCTTCTCATTTGCCTTGACAGCCTGTTGCTGGGGTTGCTGTAAGTCTGTTGTGACTTGACATGTCACCCTGACCTGGATACCCCAGGCAAGCTCAATCTTGTCAGACCTTGGAAGCTAAACTGGGTTGGCCTTGTTAGTAATTGGATGGGAGTTCTCCAAGGAAGATGAGGTTGCTATGCAGAGGCAGGCACTGGCAAACCATCTCTGTTAGTCTCTTGCCTTGAAAACTCCAGCCAGGGTTGCTATAAGTTGGTTGATGCAGTTTCCACAATCACCACATTTTCTGTTCATCAGCTGTGAAAGCAAAAGCTAGTGTAGAGGTTGGGAGGCTGAATTATACATGTGGTTCTACTCAGTGAGTGGTGGGGGGAACTTAACCTAACCTTTCTTTTCCCATCTGAATGAACTTCTACTGGCCATTCCGGAATCTGCTTTGTATTCCAGAAGACTTGGTTTCAGCGATGAACATATTAACATTAGTTGGTTTTTCATGGCTCCGGGAACTTCAGGAACACCAGATTAGCACTGAGCTTGTACTGTGACTTCATACACCATCATAATAGAGTTGCAAACCTACAGGTGGGGCCTGGAATTACAGCTGATCTCCAGCTGACAGAGATCAGTTCCCCTGAAGAAAATGGCTGATTTGGAGGATGAACTTTATGACATTTTACCCCTCTGAGGGGTTCCACCTGCAAATCTTTAAGAAGTTTGCAACCTGGAGATGGTAGCCCTGTATACACCTAAGCTGAGTTGGCACAAGGGCTTCTGCATGTGTGGCACTTACATCTTTCTTGATACCCCCTGAACCCTTGGCAGAATGTTTAGAAATCTGGTATGTCCCTGTTTTTTTCTGGGAGCAGAACTGCAACATTTGTTACAAAATTCCTAATTTTCTCCCAAATACTTTTTGTATTTTGAAAGGTTCTTCTCGTGCATTTGTTCTAATGCCTTTCACAATATAATTGGCTCAAGTGGTTCACTGTGTATAATCCCTCATTTTGTAAGTGTCTTGTTGGTTTACTGATAGAACAAAGATCATAACATTTTCCAAAATCATAAATTGTATGTGATTTTCATTCAAGGTCCAAATTTGAAAAGAAACCTTAATCCTTCTAGTTTATTTGAGTAAGCGCCAGTTTGGTGTAGTGGTTAAGAGAGTGGGACTCTAATCTGGAGAACCGGGACTGATTCCTCACTCCTCTACTTGAAGCCAGCTGGGTGACCTTGGGTCAGTCACAGCTTCCTGCTCTCTCAGCCCCACCCACCTCACAGGGTGTTTTGTTGTGGGGATAATAATGACATAGTTTGTAAACTGCTCTGAGTGGGTGTTAAGTCATCCTGAAGGGCGGTATATAAATCAAATGTTGTTGTTGTTATAAAATACGGTGCATAACAGTCACTTATACAGACACATTTTGTATACTATCATATGAATAACAGAGGAACCACCTGTTGCATTTAGTCAATTCTAAGTCAAGAAACCCCAAAACAAATAATGAAAACCATGTAAAATCTTTTAAGACCAACTAAAAGAGCACAAAATGGTGCAAGCTTTCAAGCTCCCTAGAACTAATAATCTGAATGGATATTTTTTGTTGTTTTAGTTATTCTTAAAAGAAAATATACTGCTGGCTTTTGTTTTTGGATTTGCTTTGGTCTAAATTTATAGCTCCTTAAAATGTCAAAATATCCAGGGATGCTTTGCAGAATATATCATGTCATTTTGTCTGTTTTCTTCGCAGCAAGTTGTCAGTCTCTCTAAATAATCAGCTGTTTTGTGTTATTTCCTTGCAGCAGACCTTGTGCAACAAGCATTTTCCTACTTTTTCACAATAAGATGCAACAGCCTCTGAAAACACTGTGCTGCTATCTGACACGCAACATTCTTGTGGCACATGAAAAGCTCTGGTTTTGTTAGGACCAAAATGAAATAAAGGATTTGATATTTTCAGTTCAAGGCATTTGGGACTATCCTTTCCCTCAGTCCAAATAAGGAAAGGACTGATGTAATGTTTTCTCATAATCCGAGTAAAAAAAACTGTACCACAGTATATTGGGGTGGGGTTCTTGCCCCTCCCACCTGCTTTCCTCAGTGATTTTATGAGACTTTCCTCTTAGATTATAGAGGGATTGAACCAAGGTCTGCAATCAGAGAACAATGGATACAGCCCAATAACCAGCATCTGGATCAGGCTGTCCAGGACACAGCTGGTACAGTAAACCACATTTCCACATGGAGGTTTCCTGGCCACACCAAGCACAACTGTCAGCAATGAATAAGGAAAAACAGTTTCAACAATGCCAGAAAAGTCCAGTTGCAGATGTTGAGTTTGCCTGGCTATTCCTATAAATAAGTTCTTGCAATGTTAGTATAAATTACAGTAAACAAATCAAAATCTGTCAACCTTAGAACATGTGTGGGCTCTTTCTACACAGTAAAAAACCCCACCCAGTCATTACTTATTTGCAAATATTAATTTGTATGAAGTATGTTCTTCTAAAATTAGCCATTGACTAGCACAGAGAGTAGGAAGGGATGTGCTTTTTTAAAGCCAAGCACGAGGAGGACTGGGAACTGATTTAAAACCACCCAATTGGCAACCTATTTTTCAGGGCAAAGCCAATGGGTACTGTGAGGTATGTCACTACGTAACAGTTTAGTTCATTATTACAGGGGATTTTTGCCCCGTAAGATGCAAGCAGTGCTTGACAAGTGATGAGCTGAAAAGGGCTGACTCACCTTCTCTCCAAGTTGCCCCTTTAGTCCCTGGGCCACCATTTACAGCAGTCACAGCAACATGCAAGAGAGTGAAGGGGGAGAGAAAGAGAGACACAAACACAGGAGTCAGTGTTAAGGCACACTAAGCCCCACAAACAAAACAGATAGGCACAACCCCACCCCCTTCAAACATGCTTTGTTTAATACACACACACACAAGCACAAAGAAAGGTGACTTTGGTTTCTAATTCCATCCCACTTATTCTACACCTTTAGGAATTCTATATTGCTATTACAGGGAAGAAAAGCTTAGGTTTTGTAGAAAATGCAAAGCATGGAAAGACTGTTCCTGGAATCCACTACTTTAGACTGTAGGTCTGAACTTTAAATTCAAACTGCATTACCAACTATTCCCAATATTTACAAAAAAATCCTTCCCACATGTAGCAAACTATCACATCCAAGCGATAGGGTCCAGCTTAGCTTTTTCTTTGGGAACGGGGGATTTTGTTGGAAGGGAGCATTCATACATGAGACTTCCCAAGCTGAAGTCTAGTTATTGATTTGTTTAGACAGTCTACAGAATCTGAGGAAGGCAGCAGCTGCAGCTGACACTACGAATCAACACCTGAATTCAACAATGGCAAAATAAATGGTATGTGTTAGCAATCAGCTCACAGCGTTAGCTAAGCCAGCCTGGATTTGAGCTGATGTCCCTGATGCAGAAGCAACAACAGATCCAACAAGGATTGTAGACCCACGGCTATTGAGAAAGACTGGCTCTTTGATAGGGTCAGTTCTGATGGCCTTGCTCAAACCAAGATGCTTCTAATCACTTGAATAATAATAATCAAAATAAAGACATCCCTTTGGAATGCTGGCAAGACAAAGCGATGAATGATCAAACATAATTGGAAGGTGTTTTACTATACAGCAGGTTTAAACAGGTGAGAATTGTGTGTTTAAGAGAAAACTTTGAAGCTCTTGTACTTGAACCAGATGAACACCTGCACTTCGCCAACTTATAGCACAATCCTTCGCCTAGCTACACCCTTCTAAGCTTATTAGCTTTTACTTCTAAGCCCACTGAGTTTCATGGACTTAGAAAGATGTAACACCACTTAGGATTGCACTGTTAGTTTCATTACTGCCAGTGGGCTACACAGTGAATTTGGAGGCTTCTCTGCAGATAAATCATCTGTAGAATTTCAAACAAAACTATATGTTTCAATGAGACTAGCAAAAAAAATTCTCAGGAAAGTTTGGCACAGCCTTATTAGTAACAAAACCTAGAATTCATTAGCTTAATATCTGCTGTTAAGTGGCTATGAGTCTATGTCCCTGTATAGGTATCTGCAGCTTTTTCTTTTGTGGGCAAATTTTACATCGCTCAGCAATTCCAGGTTATATCAGACAAAGGATGTTGACCCTAGATCTTCCTCCACCTAAAAAGGGAAACTTAGAAAAACTGTATACCATGATGATCTGAGGGGGAGGGCCTTAGATAATGGTATGAGAAACATTGCTTATTGACACCCATACAAGAGTTTTAGCAATAATAAAGTGGTTCTGTGATAAACTGCCCTGCTTAGACCATATAACACAACTTACTATACCTACAGCCTCATTGATACTATATCATAAACACACACTCCTTGATGATTGTGTATTGTATATATGGAGTTGCTATGAGCAAGAACTGGCTTAGAATCTCTTCAATAAGAGATGGATACTGTCAGAACATTTTATGGAGACTTCTGAAGGCTTATTCAACAATAGGCCAAGAAAGTTGGGAACATTTGCATTCAAACACAAAGGGAGAGCCACTGGCCAGCTTTTTTCACCCACTGTTTAGCTCTCCTTATCTGTCTGTCTGTTTAGCAGCTTCTCCTCTCAAATCTAAGGGAAAATGAGCCACTAAGAAGAGATATAAATAACAAGCAAAGAAGCCTAGCCACTCGTGTACCCTTCTCTGTCTGTCAGAAAGGGGTGCTTTCAGAACTCTCAACAAGAAAACCACGGATGGTCTCAGCTGGGAAGAATAACGTGGGGCCTGGCTCACAGCTCCATCTTCTGCAGACTGGCATGAGTGTGATGAATGATAGCAGGAACTTTTCTTCTGGTTTGTCCTCTAGAGGAGCAGCTTGTGAATGGGCCTTCTCTAGCAGCTACTATGACTTAAAAAAGGATGGAGTTAAATCCTACTAGGTCTGTTGATTGCAGTTTCATCCACTTAGGTAGGTACACTCTTAACTATACCAAGCACACCTTCCTAGAAGGTTTTGGTTGTATATGTGCTAGTCACCATGACTTATTGCTCAAGGGTAGAGCCTCAAACATTCCTCCACTGAAATGAATCTTCTAGGATAGTATCACACAACACAGTGTTAGCAATATATAAAACAGGGTTAACATACCTGTAACTTATGTTGGGTACCCTTGAGTGAAAGTGTATATATGTACCTGGGGGTGTGTATGTATGTAAATATTGAGTATTTATGTGTCCTTACACAGTATTTTTACATAGATGTATATATGCATATCTATTTATTGTTGTTCTTGTTTGCTTAATAAAATTGTGTTGGACTTCACCCCCGCCTTCCTTATTGTGTGAAGCTTGGTACACTCCCATGTGTGGAGGCACAGAAGAACGAAGATGAAAACAGGGTTAACATACCTGTAACTTATGTTCATCGAGTTCTTCTGTGCTGACACACAACCCTCCCTCCTACCCCGCTGTGAACTCCAATGCACGATATTGTGATGGCTGTAACGGAAATTGGTGTTTTTAAGGTGTTATGGCTGAAGTGTGTTGGTCAAGCGGCGGCAAGGGAGAACTGAGGGAAGGGGCCGTTGGTCGCTGGAGGATCACGTGACCGTTTGGGCGGGAAAACGGTCGCTGAGGCGCGCAACAAACGGCCCCTTCGGAGCCATGGAAGCTCTAGAAAATTCTCCGGCGGCTGGCCTGTGCCTGCGCAGTCCCCATGTGTGTCAGCACAGAAGAACGAAGATGAAGCATAATTTTATTTTCCTTTGCCTCCTCACAGTTCTGTATCTCAGTAATATTGAAATAACTATCTTGGAAAGAACATGGTCTGTTACCAACAGTGCATCAGTGCTGGTGTGACCAAAAGCCTGCATAGAAGGAGTTTGAGATTACAGACATATAAATCCGAATTCTGTAACTGATCAACATGACACTCCTCTCCTCAGTCAGTGAAAAACTAAAGTAGGCCCTAAATGGGAAAAACTTTCTGTTTTTACTTAAAAGCAGCCTTTTCTTGAAATTTTCCAAGGATAAAGAGACTGCAACCTCCCCAGAGTACTTGTTCTATCGTTGATTTGTTTGTATACTTGACTTTTTACTAACATCCAATTTAAAGCCACTGCCCTCTCATTTGAAACTATTGCTCTTGTCTTCCTCTCAGTGGATGTGGTAACCTTTTCTCCCTCTTTGACAACCTTCCACATATTTGGGATCCCTCAGCCTCACCCCTCATCTGACGTGGCTTTCTAAACATTTTATAACTATGCTGCAAATTCTCTCAGATTTGTCAACATCTTCCTTACTTCCTGGTGCCTCAGGCCTTCTGATACAGTGTAGCTTTATCTACCTTGACAGAAAGATACATGCAATAGTGTAAAAGCAACAGCCATTGGGCATTTTCAGCACTTCTTAGGGCTACCTTGCTCTGGTTTATCACAAATAACATCAGCACTTGAATGTCACTACCTTCATGTCAAATGCCTCGTCACTTTCCAGGGGACTGGCAAACATAAAATTTATTTATTTATTTATTTATTTAATTTTTGCTCATTATTTACAGTAATGAGCAGTAACTTTATCCAGACTATTGGCTAATTGGAGAAAGGGCTGCAGCTCAGAGGTATAGCATATGCTTGGCATGCAGAAGGTCCCAAGTTCAATCTCCAGTTTAAAAGGATCAGGTTGTTGATGATGTGAAGGACCTCCGCTTGAGACCCTGGAGAGCTACTGCCAGTCTGTGTACAGACTTTGATGGACCCATGGTCTGATTAAGTGTAAAGCAGCTTCATGTGTTCGTGTGAGATGCTTGAGGTCTTAAAGATCTTGATAGAGTACAGTTTACAAATGCTGCATTACAGTAGATCAGTTGGTTATTTTCTTTAAAAGTCCAGAGTGAGTTTTACTTCTACATTTTTTTCATGCCAAATCAACAGAATGTAGTACATGAGGATGGCACCACAGTGGCAAACTTCAGTGAAACTTTGCAGAGTTATTATACATGTCAAAATGTATCTACAGTTTATTAAAAAAAATTGATGTAAAATCCTGAAAATCTCAGAGATCTAAATGTTTGGCCATCGTTTCAGTATGCTATATTTTATATTTTAAGAACAAGATTTTGATCTTCAGAATGAGGCCTTGGTCACTACAGCAGGTAGTTTATATTCTGTGACAGCAAGAGTAAACACGTTTTGTGGGAAATATGACCTTGAACATATTTTTGGAGGTATGCAATCCCTCCCCTGGAGATATGTTTGTCTTAAAATGTTGATGTAGATACATTTCAATATTTATATATAGATAATTCTTCAAAATTTCAACAAAAGCCATCACTATGGATCACTATGTACTGAATCTTAACATTAAGTTAGAGGGATATTCCATACTAATTCAATAAATGGTGGTTGCAACATAGTCATAGCACAACAGGGGAGACCTGAATGAATCTTGACTGAGCTGAAAATCAGAGTGCCAGCCTTTGAGCTAATTTCCAATACTGGACCAAATTGGCAACCATGTATTATTTTCTGGCACAACATATATGAAAACACATCACACTTTTCTTTTTCCTAGGGCTAATTTGAATGTTGCAAATTTAAACCCTGGTTCATTTCTCCATTAGCAAAAGTTTGGAGAAGTATCTTGGGTGTCAGCATTTCAGATTATAATTTGAAATCAAGAATTTCCTAGTGTTGCCTACAATGCATTCAACTGTATGAACAGGGAGTTTATTTCAATCATTTTCAACAGCATGAATAGACACCAAAAAGCAGCTAGCAGGCTATTTTGCAATGGCGTTATTTCTCTATATACCTTATAGGAAATAAATCTAATGGCTCATGGCACTGTATGCATGGGGGTAGAGAACATATGATGGAGAAACCAGTGGGTGTTTGTCTGATAAAAGCAAATCAATTCTTACAGTAGCTTCTTAACTATAGGAAGGCCTCAGAGTTCACCGTCATTTTGTAAATAGAGAAGAAACCCAGGAAAATGCCACATTATGGTCTTTGAAAGAACCACATGTATGAAAATCAAGAAAGCACAGGGAAGAAACGGCTAAAGTGCAGGCTGCAGTGCAGAGGCATCTTTGGGAGGTGATATAACATAGAACAGATACTACCCAACCCTTCTTCAAAGTACTGATTATTGGTTTAAATGTATAATGTTACAATTTTGTAGTGCCAATATTGCTATCTTGTCTCCTTTAAATAAAGATTATTTTTAGGCAATAGTCTTCTGTTTGGTCTCTGTAATTCTTATATACTCCTCTTGGAAACAGCTAAGAGATTAATACATTTTAGATCCAGCTTTCCACTGTAATGAACACTTGTTCCCACAGAAAACTCGATGCTATATCTATTCCTTCAAACAGATCATAGCTCTTTTAAATGGTATACAGTACAATTTATTTTACTGCATTTATGTGTTTAAAGTTTCGTATTTATTTTATCTGTAAACTAATTAGGGGATCCCACATTTTATATCCAAGAGAAACATTTAGCAATTGAGTTTCTCTGAGCCAAACTACAAGTTACACCTGACACAGGTTGGACACTTGTCAGCTTCCCTCACGTTTTGATGGGAAATGTAGGCGCCCTGGTTTTACAGCTTGGCTCTCCATTACAGCTGCAAGACCAGGATGCCTACATTTCCCATCAAAACTTGAGGGAAGCCAACTAGTGTCCAACCTGTGTAAGATGTCACTTGTAGTTTGGCTCTCTCTCAAAGTACAGCTCAGCAATTAAAGCAGAATTTTTTAACAAAGCTGCTTTCCCTTTTTTCTAAAGCCAAATCATGTCCCTGAAATGGAATCAATGTCATCATTTAATGTATCACCCCCCAAAGGGACCACAGATAGCAGAGGGTTTGGATGCAGTTGTACCAGGTAGTTGTGAGAGGTTTCAGACTCACCGGTTTTCCACGGATCCCCATAGCGCCTTTGTCTCCCTAACAATTAATGCAAAATCAAAGGGGAGTTGGAAATGACCATGTGCTGCTATAAAGTGAACAAGTGAACTTCCATTTTAGATCTATGAGGTTACATTGATTAGTATACTTCTATCCATAACTATATTTAGCAGCTTAATAGTCCAGACTAGCCTGATCCCGTCAAAGCTTAGAAGCTACACAGGGGTGGCCACAGATAATACTTGGATGGGAGACAACTAAACAAGACCAAAGTTGCTATGCAGAGGAAGGCAATAGAAAACCACTTCTGCTTATCTTTTGCCTTGAAAACCCCATGGTCAAGGGTTGCTATGATTTAGTTGCGACTTAATAACACACGATTATTATTATGTTGGGGTTTATGCATTTTATGGAGTCCTTTCAACTTTGCTTACAAGGTTTGCTTACAAACTTTGCTTACAAGGTTTCATATTTATATGCTTGCACACACATCCGTTTGCATCCGTTTCTGAGCATGTCTATATGCATGCAAGTATAACTGTACATGAAATTTACAACCACACTCATACTAATAAAATTGTGTCATAATCACATAGTAGCACATTACATACATCTTTGATAAATTTCTCTTACATACTGGGGTTATTGCTTTCAGTATTCCTGTTACATATTCTGTTTTCTGACACAAGTGTATATCAGTGGTTATTAAACTGCTTTGAATTTTACATTCACCATATGTCCTCTGGAGGGCACTCCAATCGGCTGATAAACAGCTACTGGTGCTTATTGGCCCCAAAGCTATTCACTTGGTCTCAACCAGGGCCAGGGCCTTTTTGACCCTTGCAACCTGGTGGAACTCTCTGTCTGTTAAAACCAAGGCCCAGCAGGATCTGTTATCATTCCTAGAGATGGACACGAAGAGTAATACGAACCAAAAAAAGCCACGAACAGCCCAATGTGCTGTTCGAGAACAAGCTGTTCATGAGGCCCCGTTCTAAATGAACAGGTGGTCGTTGCAAGCCTCATTCATTGCTGTTCATCAAGCCAGACAGTCTGGCACCTGCAATCAATTCCTTTGGCAACATAGGCAGAGATTGTCTAAACTCTGTCTGAACTCCTACTGTTGCCATGGAAACCCCAATCTAAGCCCAATTTAGCTTGATAGGCAGGTCTTCCTTCCAAGTGTGGAGCTCCAAATTTGTTACAAGAGAGCAAAGACCATGGGGGAGGGGGGGGCTCCCAGCTCTGGCTAGTCTTTGCAGACAGTGGAAAGGGAGAGACAGGTGCTGTTGGCATTTTGATAGAAAGACAGGGAGAGTGCATTGGTGCTTGAATTTACTTTGTGTGTGGTGGGATATGGATCTACCCCTTCAGGTTCCAGGGCTGCTGCCAGGCTCTGGGGCCAAGCTATTATTTACTATTGGTACCTTTCCTGCTGCCTGCTCAGGTAGGATTTCTGGGAGTGGTACAGTAGGGAATCTACCCACCCTCAGGTTCCAAGGCTACTGCCAGGCTCTGGAGCCAAGCTATTATTTATTATTGATACCTTTCCTGGTGCCTGCTCAGGTCAGGTTTCTGGGAGTGGTGCAGTAGGGATCTTGACCAAACTTGGATGATGGCTGGAGGAGAGCCTGCTGGCCCCTACAAACAGCCAACCACGAACATGTTCGTGAACAGGGTCATGTTTGTGGTTGTTCGTGAGTCCCTGTTTATGGATGGCAATGAACAACGAACATCGTGTTCGTTTTTTTTTTTCTGTTCGTCCCCATCTCTAATCATTCCGTCAGGCCTGTAAGACAGAGATGTTCCGCTGGGCGTATGGTTGTGGTTGAGGCGTGGGCAAGCTATCTAGCCAGACTCCTGCTGGGGGCAGGGATCGGAACCCCTCTCCCCAGGTTTTGCTGACTCACCTTAAATAGCTTGCCATCTCCCACCCCACGGGATATGCTTATATGGATTGGACAGTATGGATTGCTGCACTTAGATGTTATTTACTGTATCTGAGATTTTGAATGTATTTTTAGCTTATTAATGTGATGAGCCCACTTGGGGGAGAGTGGACTATAACTTTAACAAAATAAGTAAATAAATTTTAGACCTCAATTTAGCTCACTTACTCAGTCTGAACCATCAATTAACTTATGTTACCATGGAGGATTTCTTGAAAAGCTTCTGAATTAAAGTTCAGTGATTGCACTTTCCCCCTTGGTCACAATTCAACTAAGTATATGGGGGGGGAACTATTCACACAGCTCTTTCCTTTCTTTGAAATTTAAAGTGCTGAAGAATCAAACAACTTTTCAATTCAAGTTCTACAAGTTAGTCTGTAAAGCGAGTTGCTTCTTATCAAAGGCAAAAATAGGTTCAGCATTTCCCCTTTAATATTTCCTTCTGGCATCAAGTGACTACTTGAAATATGTACTGGAGACTGCTGATAGTCTCTTGACTGAACCTTAAGAACTCTTGTATTAGTATGGTTCAGGGGTATCACCTTTCATCCTCTTTTCATATTTTCATTCAGGATATCAAAAATTTACTAAGGAATGTAGAAATCACTTAATTTGAGGACATATAATGTAAACTTTAAAAATCCTGTTGGGATTGGTGTTATTTACAATGGAGTTGTCACTGATACTTGAAGAGTCAGTAAACCATTCATGCTTTTTGTCAGACTGCCAAAATAGCAGAAATTGTTTGATGGATTGTGGTGGGGAGGCTGTCTAAAGCCTTTGTGGGGGCATCACAAAATCAGTGCAAAACCAGCAATAACCTAAATACAAGTACATTTTTGCAAACTGTATAAATGATGCAAATTAGCAGAATTAATTTTATTCTGCCTTTTTTTTTTACTATTTTGCATAATTTTGCAGGGAGCTAAACAGGATGCTAAAATCCTGACCCTGACCAATGGAAACCTTATTCAGCCACTGCTGTGATTCCTGAGATTTCAGCAACTATTGCCCCCCATACACATTTTTTGCAAAAAAATTTAGGACCATAACCCTTTAATAAAAGCTGAACTTCTCTAGAAACTGAATTCCACACCAAATACCACATTATATGTTCTCACATAATCATATTATATACACAGCCCCACTCATAATGTTAAGGATAGGGTATGAGATTTTGTGAGTCACAGCTTACTTCTGCAGAGAGCAGGATGTCTATAATGTAATGCCAAAACACACACTCAGTGAGTAATACTTACATCCTTCACTGTGTGTTTGCACAGCTTCTACAGCTTAGTATCAGCATTGTTAGTCTGCCTGGCTATCTAGCATGTTTCTAAGGTATTTATCACCACAGCAGCCAAACATCATAGAAGAGCATGAAAAAGAAGAGCCTGATTCTTTGTTTCATCTCCTAAGGAGTGTGTGCAGGGCCCTAATTTTATTTGCAATTGTAAGTCACTTCAGAGGAACATTTAATCCCAAGGTGTCCACGACCACGACCAAGATCGCCTTGATATCTCACCTAAGTCCATATTCATCTCTGTCTGATCCTTTTCCAGCAGGAAGTTCCAAAACCGGCTTCCTGTAACTGAAAGTAATTTGCTCAAGGGTCTCAAGGAATTCTAAATCTCAGCAGTCATTAAAACTGAGCTTGGATTCATTCACTCTAAGGTAGGTAGATCCAAGAGTGCAGGATTCTCTGGTGAGTCCTTCACAGATGGGGAAGGGGGGGACTTAGCGGGGGATTACTGGGCTGAAGTGGCTCATGTCCCTGGCCGACTGGCCTGGGCCACTCATAGGAGGATTAAAAAAGAGGGGAGCAGCATGGGCTCTGGAGCCTTGTGGGGGTGGACGGGTACAGGGGATGCTCCTTCCACTCCAGGGACTTTTGAGGATGAGGAGGACCCACCAGAAGTTCACCTGGCATGCAGGGTCTGTAAATGGCTCTTGAATGGTTATTACATCAATGTTTTGCCCTGCTGCACCCAGAGGCAGAGGAAGGGAAGAGTGCCCCCTCCTTCAAAGAGGGACAGGAAAGGATCCAAGTGGGAGGAGGAAGAGTACAACTTTAGTAACTAGTTAGAGGGCTACATGGTCTTCATGGAGGTGGTTCAGGCAGCCTACCTTAAAAGGAATTGGCATCTGTTGAACCACCTGACTAATGTCCTGTGGGACCAGGCACTGGCAGGGGAGGGCCTGGCAATTGAGTATAATGAGGACTTTCACAAGCATGCCTTCCATAATGCTTGTACGTGCTGGGAACTTATCAGCCACAAGCAGAGCCAGCAGCACCACTGAGGTGATGAGGCAGGCGCCGCGGGTGCTGAGGTGCCGAAGGGGGCACCGGAGGGGGTGCCTGGGGGCGGAGGCGCACACCACAGAGCTGGCGTGCCTGGCCTGCAGCTGCTGCAGCTGGCAGGCCCCGCGCCATCACCACCACCAACTGGAGGACATTGCTGCCGCCATCACCAACACAGCCTCTGCGCGCCGTCCCAGCCACCCACCAGCCAGTGGGGCCAGCTTGCTGCGTGATGACATCATCACGCAGTAACGTCATCACACAGTCCAGGGGGCACACGCATAGGGGCAGCCACGGGCACCAGAAACCCTGGCGCCACCCCTGGCCACAAGCTGTGTTTGTAGTTGGTGGGCCCTCATATCAGGGGCAGGACTGATTCCTCCAGCACCAGGAAGTGGAGCAGCAGGAGGAAGCACAGCTGGGGCCTTTTCTGGGGGTACAACCAGGGGAACAACCAGTTTAGGTGCAAATTTGACCATAGCTGTGATGGCTGTTTGAGCCCTCATCCCAGGTCACCTTGCCCTCAGCCCTTTGGCAACCAGCAGCCCTTTTGGTCTGCTTGGCCCCTCTCCAGCACCACCTGCAAGGAGGGATCATGCTCCAGCAGGTTTAACTCTCATTCCTCTGCACCAAGTAAATAGCATCCTGGCTGTGAGATTGGCGCTGAGATGGCCCCCACCCCTCTCATGAGGGAGGCCCTCTATCCTCTGCTAGACCTCTATCCTGACAGGGCCATCTGGGAGGATTTCAGCATGGAGTCCCTCATTCTCCAGCAACCTTAAATTCACCAGGGACTTGCTGAAGGTTCTGGCCAAGAAACTCGCTAAGGAGTTGGCCGTGGGCCATGTAGCGAGGGTGGGGGGACAGACCATGTGGATGGCCTTCCCGTCTTATGCTTCCAGTTCATCAGTGTCCTCTGCTTGGCCTTGTGCACTGCTGGCTTGCCAGCCTGCAACTTTCAGGCCCATTCTTTCAGGATCTGGGTGGCCACCATGGATGCAGTCTTAGATCTCTCCCCATTTCCTATCAGCAGGAACCCAATGTTGAGCATAATGTCTAGTTCTGCTCTGAGAAAGGGGAGCTGGCTTTCAACTTTACATTTCCTTATTGGCATTAAAAACAGTGGTGCTTTGATAATCCAGAACTGGGGCTCGTAGATTTCCCGAGTGAACTGAAAACTGGCTCCTGATGTATGAGGCTTCATAATTAGAGGAAAGAAATGTATTCATCCTAGATTATAAAACCCTCTTCGTGACAACAGCTTATAGCTAATACCAAGCTTGCATTTAAATTAGCAATAGGTACGTCTTTTCAAATTCTGAAAAGAGAGTTCAGCATCATGTTGGATTAATTGTTAATCTGTGATAATAAAACTATTCATATAAACGAAGAGAGGTGGATGTAGGTTGTCAGAAGATACTGAAGAAGAGGTTTAAATCCTTTTGTTGTTCAATGGAAACTGCAAATGGAATGGAGGCTGTGTCCATCCAAGAAGAGGTTTTATGAGCCAGTCTTATTTATTTATGTTATTTATAGTCCATCTTGTTCACTGAGACTCAAGACAGATTACAAAGTGTGAATCAGTACAATCAATTTCAAAGACATTTCAATAAACAATGTAAGAGAGTATATATAAATGCAAATTTTCAAAAATTTAAAACTAGTAAAAATCCAATACAGCGCTGCAGAAATGCTGAAACACAGCATAAGCAACTCTAGGACTGATATATTAGTGGTTTCAAATGAAACTGCGGGTTTTCCAGTTCTACTTACACCAATAGACAGTACATACTGGTAAAGTCTATAGTCCCTCCTATCCTTTTATTTATGCATCTCTTTGAGGCCACTTCCTCACAGTACAGGCCTCTTGTCTGAGTAAAAAAGCTCTCTGGAGTTTTGCATTGTTTTCAGAAAGCCAGGAGAGTGACAGTTTTCCTGACCTCTTCAAGTAGGCCATTCTGTAAGATGGGGGCCACCAGAGAGAATGCATGTGTATGGGCAGCTGCTGATTTTGCCCATGTATAAGGTAGCACCTGCAGCATGTGCGCAGGGGGCAATTAAAACTGATTAAGGGCACAGATCCTATGGTCAATGAACATCAGGAGCACAGCTGAAGTTCTCAGGATGGTCTGTCTGTTGCTTCCTTTTCAACACTGGTAGTTTTGAGGTAAGGCATAAAGCAGTAAATAACCACCATTGCTGAGCACCAGTGACTAAGGAGAGGAGCCATCTACTTGGGGGATATCTATCCCGGTCCCTCAGCTGCTGCTCCCTAGTTGGCAGCAGTTGTTTACCAAACTTACCAGTTGGATATTATCTTGATGGCGAGGAAATTTATACCTCAAAAATTAGGGATGAGGCCATCAGTCAGCACAGGCACAGGCCCTGCTGATATTGAAGACTGTGGCCATGTAAAAGATTGGCTCACACTGCAGTGTGCAGGTATGGCTTTTTCTGCAATAGAATGCTGGCTTGTTATTCTTGGACTACTTTGAGGATGGCCAGGGATGAGTGAAAGGAGAAACAAATGACCCCACATCCTCATCTCTGCTGAGTACACCCATGAGTAACTGTAAAAACAGCCTTTATTTTAGGGCTGCTTTTACACCAGCACAACTTGGCTGTGTAATCAGCACAGTGTGTATGTGGGGAGGAGGGTCACCTGATGAATCACGTCTTCCCTCCTCATCTTTATATTGGGGGAGGGAGTTGTGTGAACAAACAATTATGTTATCTCTAAAGAATGTAAGAGAGGCAGGGGTCGACCTATCAGTAGGAAGCCTGAGGCAGCAAGTGACAAATTTCTGGCAAAAGGTCAGTTATTTAATGTATTGCTAACTTTTAACTACCATATTTATACCGACTAACATGAGGCAAACTTCTTATATGCTCAACCATTTTATAAATGAGACTGGCAACTTATGTCTCAATGTGAAGTCTGCCTTCCTCCGCTTTTACTGCACTTCTTGCAGCTTTATTTAAGGTAAAACCAAGCCATAAACTTAATGGTGGGAGGAGTTTTATAGTTCCTCAAGAAAACTGACCCCAAACCGTTGCAAAATCCAGTTAATCAGAGCCTCCATTTGATTGTGGATAGAACAGTTTTGACTATATTCCTTATCAAATGATGATGTTTTTTCAGTTGGCAAGTCATTATGGAAATCATATGGGATGGAAAGAATTACATTTATGCCTACTCACAAACCAGTATGGAAATAATGAGAAGCTAGGTGTTTCCTGAAGTATCTGCATCTGAACTTAACTACATGGTATACACTTCCTGAGTATGTCCCCAGTAGAGGTGAGTACGGATCGGAAAATGGACCAAAATTTGGCATAGACTGACCTGGTTCGGTGTTCGTGAACCAGGGGGGTCATGGGACATGCATTTTCCACAGACCTAATGACTTTTGGGCCGGTCCCTCAGTCCATTGGTCCGTGCCTTCCCCAGGACTTCCTCACCTGCCAGCTGAAGCAAGGTGCAGGGTTTAAAGCAGCAAAGAATCAGGCGCTCCCAGCAGGGCTGTCTTCAGCTGACAGTCAGGGACTTCCCACCTGTCAGCTGAAGCAAGGTGCAGGGTTTAAAGTGCCCATTTTCCTAACCCTTGCTTGCAAGCGGAACAAAAACAGGCACTCCCCGGGGGCTGGCTTCAGCTGACGGGTGGGGAGCTTCCTCCCTGACAAGTCAGCTGAAGCAAGTCGAGCCGGGCTGCAAAGTGCCCTGTTCTGCGGGTGGAAAGGGGCGCTTTAACATTTAAATCTCCTTGGCCTGCTCCAGCTGACCCGCGGGACTCCCCGCGGGTCAGCTGGAGCAAGCTGAGGGAGGTTGCAAAGTGCCCCTTTCCGTGTGGCTTGCAAGCCACTATGAAAGGGGAACTTTAACATTTAAACCCCCTCGGCGTGCTCCAGCTTTCCTGTGGGGACTCCCCCATGGATCAGCTGGAGCAAGCCAAGGGGGTTGCAAAGTGCCCCGATCCCCACGGCTTGAAAGCCGCGGGGAAAGGGGCGCTTTAACTTTTAAACCCCCATGGCTTGCTCCAGCTGACCCACAGGGACTTCCTTGCCTGCCAGCTGAAGCCAGGTGTGGGGTTTAAAGCACCCATTTCTGTGTCCCTCGCTTGCAAACAGCATGGAAATGAGTGCTCCCACAGGGCTGGCTTCAGCTGACAGGCCCTTGAAAGTGATGGACCATGGACCAACGAACCGGTGTGCAAACTGGGGCTGGTCCATGAAAAGTTCATGGCCCGTGAAACTCGACAGACCACAGCCCAAAGGCCCATGGTTTTTTCCCAGTCCATGCCCACCTCTAGTCCTGGGGTTGAGTTGACATATGTGGTCTGGGAAATTCATGCTTTCCAGGCACACATAAGCCCAGTTCAGATCAGGACCAAGACATTCAAGGAAAAAGGACTTCAGCCTTCTCTGCACTGTTCTCCTGACAAGAAGGGACCAGAGAGCAGCTATTTGCCACAATGGGGAAATTTAATGTGTACTGGTGAACTACATATTAAGCTTCCCCAACAGAACAAACAGCAGCTATTAAAAGAAATATGATCTCAAGTGCAAGAATGACCTGGAATATTCTATATCTAGGACTTTTGCTCTGATGGGCCAATTAGTATTCTTCCCACTGAAATACTGGTCTTTTTAAATGTTCTTTTAAATGTTCTTTTAAATGTTCCTCCCCAGCAATTACAACATTTTGGCCAGATTTCCTAACTGTAACCAGCAAGAAAAAGGAAAACTCAAGGAAACCAAGGGGAGGGAAAAAAACTATTTACCGGAAGCCCAGGTCTTCCAGTGGGACCCTGAAAAGAAAACAGGAAAGAAAACATTGGTACAAAAACTGTGGAATTGGATTGGCACACACAGAAGCAATAAATACATAAGCTTATTCAATTTTGAACATGGAGCATGCCATTTTCAGCAGTGTATACTTTGTACAGAGTGTATACTTTGCACATAGGAGGTGCCAGATCCAGTCCCTGGCATCTCTAGTTAAATATTATTGGATAGCAAACTCAGGAGCTGTATGACACTGGAGAGCTGATACCAGTCAAAATCAACTACATTGGGCTAGATTATCCAATGGTCTGCCTCAATAGCACAAGCTAGCTGGCACATAGGTGTTAAAAACTGAAAAGTATCTCATTGAGTGCCACCATACACCACATTTATCACAGTTCTCTCAGGCAATTTATTCTCTACTGTACACTTGCCAACTGTATTTCTAGCTGGGAACAAGTCGTATCTGGTATTCTAGAGAAAATAAACAGGCACTGTCCATGGAGTCTGGACCAAACTTCCCTATCTCCAGCTTCCAAGAAGAAGTCCTACTCCCCACATGAGAATATCTGGCTGCTGAACGCTAGCGGGCAAGCTATTTCTGGAAAGGAAAGTTCCTTTATGCAATGCCACCATACCGTGAAGGAGGGACAAAAGTCAGAGTACTGGTGGCATGAAGACTTTGAGGACTGGAGCGAAGACACTGAAATATCTACTTGCTCTGTGTGTGTTGATAATTTATGTTTTGGACTAATTTTGTAGGCCATCTTGAGGACCATATAAGGTAGGGTAAAAGTCTTCTAAATAAATAACTAATCCACATAGACTGATTGTTGAAAAGGGAGTTCTGTGTGCAAACACAGTGCATTAGCTAATGAATATATAATAAGATGCTATAATGGGGGGGGGGAGGACTTGTTAGTCAAATATGTTATAGTGTTTCAAAAAGGCCAGATGTTCAAATACACTGCAAGCATGATTCCTTTTTAGCCAGGACACATGTGGTGGAACTATCAAATAAAATAGGGAACAATAAGGACAATCAAGATATATGGACCTATAAAATACATCTTCTCTCTCTCTCTCTCTCTCTCTCTCTCTCTCTCCATGTACACCATGCAGATAGAGAGAACAAAACTTTATCGATAGTACGGTAGGTCATCATTGGAAGCAACTTGTGTGAACGCTAAAAAGTAAAATTGTCAAATACAACAACAATCCAAGTCCATGTGTATATGCTTAAAAGTAAGCCCCACTGAGTTCAATGGGACATGCTGTCATGAGTGTAGTGTTGGAACCTTGATTTAAAATCCCATGTAGGCTATGAAGGTTTCTTGGCAAACTGAGCCTACAATCCAAAAAATCCCTCTTTACAACCTAAGCCAGAGAGCTTCATACTTGAGTGAATCCTATTTATCCCTACTGAGATCCATGAACAATGCAAACAAAAAAACTGATGTCACTTATTATTTGAGTCTACAGAATTCTGCTGTGGGTTGGATTAAATGAGGAGACATCTTCTGGTTATGGTTCTAACTGGCACTGATAAAGAGATCTTAGCTCTTCAGTTCCGGAATACAGATAACCAACTGCTCCTGGAAAACAGGGCAGTTGTCAGGTATGCCATCTTCTTTTTAACCATCTGCTTGCTCTTAAAATGAATGGGCTGAGAAACAACCAGCAGGCATGTTATCCAGAAACATTTCAGAAGTCTAGACAGTATAGGCCCCTAGTCAGACATTTTCTGTGGATGTTGGGGGGGCATTGTAAGTCAAGAGGAAATAGATTAACACTCAATATAGGTATTCTAATTTATTTACAAATTTATTATTTTGTTCTGTATGTATTTTAATTCTGGTTTTCATTGTTTTAATTATGGTTTTCTGGGGTGGTTTTCATGGTTTTAAAATGTGATTTTATTGTGTATGTTTTAATTTGTTAGCTCCCTTAGTGGCCCTTGTAAGGGAAGAAAGGTGGGATATAAATTTTGTAAAATAAAAAAAAAATGAAAGGTACATAAAAAGAGCACATATCAATTGTTTCTCAACCCAAGAAAAATCAGTGCCACATGTCTACCAATCTGGGTTCAAGCAGTGCCCAGCCTACATTTCCAGCCAAGAAAATAATGCAACCATGACCAACTGAAGCAAAAAATGCTCTTATAACTGACAATATAACATGAAAGCTCATAGTATCAAATAGTGATGCTGATTGTTGCAAGTTTCTGACAAGAATCACATGGCATTCTCAATGAAAACCAGGTGCAGTTTAGTCCAGGTAAAGAATTTGAAGTAAAAAAATCCAAGGTACATTTAATTTATATTATCTCTTCCTCATTGCCTCCTCTTGAGGTTTCACTCAATTACAGGATTCTTCTCTTCCTGCCTGAAGGCTAGTCAGTATGTCCATAAAATGCACCATCCATTCTGGGCCTGTACCATCTCAACAAACTGGAGGATTGCTTGGTTAAAATGCCTCCCCCACAGTCAAAAACACACTGACTGTGGAATGCGAATGTGTCAAGAAGACTATAAATCAATATGGGCTAGACTGAGTGCTTAGGAGTGCTTAAGAGTGTCAGACTGGGATTTGGGAGACACAGGTTCAAATCCCCTCTTTGTTGTGGAAGCTTTATGGGTGGCCCTTGACCAGTCACTCTCTCTTATCCTAACACACTTTACAGGATTGTTGTGAGGATTACAGTGGAAGACGCGAGAATGGTCTTCTAAGTTGCTTTGGGTCTGCACTTGGAAGAAAAGCAGGATGTAAATATCTAAATAAATAAATAATATTATCATACTGCACTTTCCACCAGTTGTGCTTTATGGCAAAAAGCTTGCAGTAGTTTTATGAAGTTTTGCAACATCGGATTCTGCAAAAATGCACACTGATCTCAAGTAGAAGTCAGTGCTACATTGTAATCTCAAGAACCTAGGAGTAAGCTACATCCAAATAGACAAGATGAGATGATGTGCACCAATCTAAATTTTTGCCCCAGATCATCTCAAGAGCTTTGTAATAAATAGTTCCTTGTTAAATTCACGGATTTAGCAGATTGTTTCTGCTATTCGCACAACACAATATCTACACTGGTCATAAATGCTGAAGAGATGAAATGGGAGCTGGAAGAGGCAATTGGTGTATTTTGGTCCATGAATTTGTTTAGACATTAACACTTTCCCTTCCATTGAGAATGCTGTCCGTATTCTGACTTTTCAGAATTTTCCCTTCCCTCTCCCACTTCCCAGGTGCCCAGTCACTTTACCATCTGATGTATTCTTCATACCACACACTGACATGAGTTTTGGTACTTACAGGGGGGCCTGAAAGAAAGAGAGGGGGGGAATAGTTAATACTATAGAATTAATTAATTTTAAAAACATTTATATGCTGCCTTTCAACCCAAATAGGGTCCCCAAGGCTGGCAACCATTAAAAAATTTAAAACAACATTTAAAATAGTATAAAAATGCACACAAAAACACACAACACCAAGAACAGGAGGAAGAGCCAATAACATTTATTGGAGGCATGTTAATCAAAACAAAAAAAGCTTCACCCACTGGCCGAGGACAGCAATAGAAAGGGATGGACAAATGCTATTACCGCCTATAAACACAGCTTCAATATCCTCAACAGTTCTCAGAACTTCCTTTACCTAGTATGGTAGCTAAATTTTACCTTACCCACCAAAAATGAGCAGGTCCTCAATACAGAGAGCATAAAAACAGGAAAAAGGGCCAATGGAAAGATATATACACATATTGTGGGTAACTGATAAAGAGATATGAAATCTGTTTGCTGAATACCATATGCAGAACTATATTAAAACATAATGAGTGTCTAGATTATGTACTTCGTTTTGGACCTTCCTCTAATTTATACAAAAGATTTTCCAATACGGTAGCACTCAGTTACACGGTATGGATTGCTGAGAAGGCAGTTGAATCCCAGTCCAAGTCCAAAATCTCAACAAGGTGTATAGCAGAGGAAAAAGTGAATTCCAGTAATGTCATCAAAACTGAACTGAATCTTCTGCAACTCTATCAAATGCAGCTAACTCAGGTTAGACCATCTAGTAAATAATAGCAGAAATCTATATTACAAGGTTGTTGTGCACTACTGCGATAATTTATATACTTTTACCACCACAAAAGATCCCTAAAATGCTAAATATTCTTATAATGTTCTCCATGTACAACTTCTATACTGAAAAAGACAACATCTATTAAAGCATAACATTATGATTGAACAGTCTGTGGTTTTCAGCAGTGAAGCTCACTATCACAATCTCAAAGACCCCCTTCCCTAAGTTTGCCAGGTCCCCTGAGTCCCCTGGCAGGGGACTGGAAACCTGGCACTCACCCTCTGTGCCCTTTGGTGTTTCTTCTCCCAGTGTGCATGATGATGTCACTTCCAGGAAGTGACATCATCAAGCAGGTCAAAGGGCAGCTTGGCATGCATTCCTATGCTCGCCAAAGAGCTGAATCAACCCCCTGCGGGGGTGCGCCGTGGCGGAGCATGGGGGCATGCCACACTGCCTGGGGGCACACCTTGCTGCTGGGGGGTGCCCCAGGGGTGCGCCCCCTGCTGGCTAGGTAAGTGGGGTTGTGGGGGAGGAGGTGGGAACAGGGGATCCCCCACCCAGGCAGGGGGTTGGCAGCCCTCCCCCCACCAACAAATACAATTCCATATGCAAATCCATATCCATCTTCCCTGCACATTGCAGATGACTTAGAGGGTGCATTTTGTGGTGTAACCAAAGGCGAAGCCTACTGGTTCTAGACATTTGTTCATTGAGAAGAAAACCTGAATTGCCAGACAAACATAGACTGATCTCTTAAAACTTTGTCTTAACTCTTTAAACCACTTTCTTTCCTCACCCCAACGAACATACATTTACATTTACACCCTGTTTTGCCAAGGGGCAAATAGTTCCTTTGGATTTGAAGACAATAAACAGGAAGGAAAACAGATTAATTAAATCCCTCCAGTAAGGTACAGAAAATAAGTGCATAAATGCAAAAGCAACGTAGAAAAGATAGAGAACACATCTTATGCTTACAACCCTATGTTGCTGTCAGGAACCCCTGGAAATAATGAGTGGACCCCTGGTTTTGGCTGGTTGCACAGTGCTGCTCCAAGGTTCAGACATAGTTGAGGTTCAACAGGGGAGGGGGTTTCTAAGACTTATATAGATACTAAGTCATATATGGTTGTTGTGGGTTTTCCGGGCTGTAATGCCGTGGTCTTGGCAAGTCATATAGTTACACCTGGTACTTGTTTTCTCCTGTCTTCAAAGGAAGAGATTACGTATGCAAGGTCAACTGATAAGCACTGTGTCTGGCAAGCATCCAAGATGAAGAGCACTACTATCCTTCCTAAAACTCTCATATCAGGTCCTAATCCAAACACCTCACTCCTAAATGCGATAGCATGACACTATGATTAGACAAATGGACATCAGCCTGTAAAACAAGATCTTTAAGAGAAAAGCACTTTACATTGGCAGAAAGGAATGTGCAACTGGGCACAAGATGGAGGGACTGTGAAACACCACTCATTTCTAGAGATCACAATAATCTTCCGCGAAAAGTGCCACTACCCCCCCCCCCGTGTCTATAGCAACACTGTGCTAACTTTTCTTCTCACTCATTTTAATTTGAACCTGTTCTCACTACTTCTTCTTTCACTGAATTCCTACTTGTTTTGAATGTGAAAATAAGACTTCATTTTTTTCTAATTTGTTTGCAAAGACACATATGATGCATCATCTAAGGTCAGGTTAAAGCAGGTGACACAGATGTGGCATTAGTCACCACCACATAACTTTAAACTTATAACAAAATAGTATGTCTGATCAGGAGTTACTAGCATCTGCCAGTGCTTCTTTTCTCACGGTGTGAAATCACCTATATTTGCTTTCCAAGGCCGAACTGCAATTCATACTCCAAGGGCACTGAAAGACATACTTCCCTATGGCTCTTTACAGAAAGATCACTGGTACAAAGGTTTCACATCGATAGACATGATGCCAAGTTTAACAGGTTCCTCTGTAGCACAGTCAGCATGTGCAAGGCTTCAGGTCCAACCTGTACCTTTAAAGATGGAACAAATAATAGAAAATGCATGGAATAGAAACTTTCATCAGGAACGTCCTCTCCAATCTCTGCAGAATGAGATAGGCAGTAACTTGCAACTTCTAAATCAGACAGGTGACTTCTATGGGTCTGACATCGCACTCCTGAGTATACTAAAGCAGCTGTTACTCTAGCCTACAAGTATAAAACCAAGTTTGCTTCAGTTGTTGAATTTCCATAGATAAGAGAAGGCAGAACTACATTCTAAGAATATATGGTGGTTGCGGAAAACAATGTCCACAAGTTGTCCCCCTACCTCTTCTTAACATGTAGTGCAATTTACCTCATGTCCCAACATCTTTTACCTTGTGCATTCTCCTGCCCTGCATTATTGGCTGATAGTTGTGGGGAACGGGGCTGAGAAACAGTGTAAAACAAGCAGGGCACAGGGGAAGTTGTAATGTGCATTACAGAAGAGGAACTCAACATGCGACTGCTGTTTTGAATGGTAGTCTTGCATTTCTCATAACAGACAGTTCTGCCCTGAGATTATGCTCAGTTGTACTCATTTTACTCTGGTTTCTCCTGATCAATTGCCATTTTCCTAAAAATTTCCTTCTCACGACCAAATACAGAAACAACCCAGTATCCTTTGTTTACAAGCAGATGAATGTTATTTTGAAACCATTTTGCAAACTGCAACTCTAGTAAAAAAGATTTTCTTTCTTTGTTGTTTAAACAAAGTAATGCCGTGTATTGTGATGTCATATAATCAATTACATTAGCTGTTAAGTAACATCATATGGGAATTTTGAGCTGCCATTTATCTACTCTTCAGGGACTGCTTGATACCTTGGAAGTGGATGTGATCACTTTGCAAAAAAGCATGCCAGACCTCTGTCATCAGTTGAAACAGCAACATGATATATCTGCCCGTAAATTGCATTTTATAGCACAGCTTGCCCAACACAATACAACTTCATCACACCTTGCTGGTATGTGTGGATCTCAGTCAAAGCATATTTTCCCTCTCTGAATGTGTGCCTATAACATTGGGAGTTACAATTTGTGAGTTTACTCAGTATACAATCTATTTAACAGTTGTCACACCTGCCCTTCCAGAAGCTATTTCAATTGACCAATAAAGAAGTGTAATAGATAGAGAAGTGAGCTAGACAAGTAAGTTGGGTCAAATATATTTTGGTTCAGATTCTTAGTCAGCCACAAAGCTCACTAATTGGTCCTGGACTATCTCTGAGTCTAACCTAAACCAATATTGTTGTAATACGGCAGCCTAGGTGCAGTTGCTAAAATATATTAATTACTTATGTAAGAAAACCCAGACTGACAAAAGTTATAAAGAAGTTCACAATAATGAAGATGCTGATTATTAGTATGCATACCACAGGGTCATTTCTCTATTTGATACAAGATAATGGAGGAGAGAAGGAGGAAGTTGTACATGAGGAACTGAGACCATTTCTTGGCTTTGCAAGCAATTCCAGCTATGGGGGTTGAAACTGGGGATATACTATCTACTGAGATAGGTGACCTTGAGTGTAACCATAATTCTGGCACTACAATAATGTATTTTTTAAAAAACTGTTTTGTCTATGCCCTCAATATACCTTACCGCCTTATAGTGCTCCTTTGGAAATTAGCGCTCCTTTTGGCAATAGTCTTAAGCTTGCTCGCTTAAAATTATTTTCAAATTGTCCTTTAATCTTGCCTTCCAAGGAACAGTGCCCTCAACTTTTGCACACAGAATGCTATTGATTAAAACAGGCAGCTTTTTTCAGTGTGGCAAAGGACAATATTCAGATTTAACAGCTATCACTAGATAGTTATTACATCTGAAGGTTTCCAGGTGACAGAAATGACATATATTTCTGCCATGTTAAATTGTAATGCTGAAAGGTTACTTGGGATTGTGTGTTTTGGTGCTTTCACACAGACATATTTGCAGATGAATTCACTTTAAGAAGCAGAAGTATTGTCATTCATTTACTTGGGCAAATAAAACAGCTTTCACCAAGCACATAGAGATTTTCGACCTAAAACAAACAAAAATGTACACAGATAATATACAGTTTAATACACAGAGATAATATACAAACTAGAATGGCCAATTGAGAACCTGTGGGTTCCCAGTGGAACGTCATCTGATTTCTTGTGGTGCTAAACCAAATTTTAATCAATGTATGGTAAGAAATATTGCTCATAGTTTCACTTGTAAAGAAAACAGCGCTGACTCTTCATGAATATTTGAATGCCATTACCAATTTGCCCCTTGAAGGGCTCTTTTAGAAATGACATCATAACAACACACTTCAAGGACTGGCATTGCCTATCAGAGTGTTGACATGACTGAGCAGAAGGGCTCATTGTAGCACCCTCTAACGTCTCCATGCCACCTCCAACCTCCCCCGCCCCTCACTCCAGGTGAATATATAAACATGGATAACACCAATGCTTTTATATGACTGCAGGAAAACACCTCAGCTTTCCTCTCTCCAGTCTTTCTAAAGGAGGATCCCAGATTCCTCTGGCTCACTAGGGTACTACAAGTGGCAGATATCTTGAACGGTCAAAGGATATACACCCAAACACCCTTAGTTCCTCCTCCCCAATACCACTATCCAGGCAGAAAGTGGGAACAGGATTTTACTGAGGGATACAAAACGGGAGACAGTTTACAAATGACCTTACAAAAGTCCACAGAGAAACTGGATACTTACACACTTGACTTTAGTAAAAATTCAAGGTTGCCCAGTTACAAAGGGATATCCTAAACAACTTATAAAACTAACCCACCTAGTTGTCTTTCTCCTAACCTAGCTGCCATCTATTAGTATGGTATGTCACCTACCATCTCTCTCCTGAGGATTGGAAACCATAGTCACCCCTGGCTCCTCCAATCAAGCCTTGAGCAACTGATTTAAAAAACAGTTTTCCTCAACTGTCACCACAGTGCCCTGGCAACAGAATCTTCACTGCTGGTTTCAGTCTCCACAGCAACCTTGTTCCAACCTTGATATCAAATTTGACCATTCATGAGGAGTTCGAATTGTTCTAGCTGCAGACTAGTATTTTGCAATGTTGCCCCTAACAAAATGTTTATTTACTTACTTCATTTATACTCCACCTTTCTCCCTAATGGAGACCTAAAGTGGCTTACATCATTCTCCCCGCCTCCATTTTATTCTCACAACAACCCTGTGAAGTAGGAGGCAGAGCACATGTGACAAGCCCCAGATCATCCAGCAAGCTTCTATGGCAGGATAGGGATTTGAATTTGGGTTTCCCTTTGGGGTGCACCCAGTAAAATTTTGGGGAAATGGGTTTGGGAGTCAGGACAAAAGAAATATTTCTTTACTCAAAGAGTAACTAAACTGTAGAATTCACTACCCGTGGATGTAGTGATGGCCTTGAGCATAGATAGCTTTAAAAGGGAGTTAAACAGATTTATGGAGGAGAGATTCATCAACAGCTACTAACCCTGGTGACTGAAAGGAGCTTCCCTCTACAGTAAAGTTGCCAAACTCCAGGTAGTGAGTAATCAAAGTGGAAACCCACAACTAAGGGATACAGTCAGTCAGGTTATGAAATTCAAGTGTATTAAAGTGGCGCAGTGCAATAAATAAATAACAATACTGTTATAGGCATATGAAATCACATAAACAAACAATGTACAATAAACAGCTTAAAGTCGACCAATTCAGAAATATTCAATGGTGCAATCAAGTTCATATCATATGAACTTGACTGCACCATTGAATATTTCTGAATGTGATTTCATATGCCTATAACAGTATTGTTATTTATTTATTGCACTGAGCCACTTTAATACACTTGAATTTCATAACCTGACTGACTGTATCCCTTAGTTGTGGGTTTCCACTTTGATTACTCAGGCTGTTGCTAAGGGAGCTTCCTTTTGTTCAATAGTGAACCCCCACGTAGTAGCTAGAGATCTCATGGAATTACAACTCATCACCAGTCAACAGAGATCAGTTCCCTTGGAGAAAATGGCTGCCTTAGAAGGTTGATTCTATGACATTATACCCAGCTGAGGGCCTTCCCTCCCCAAACCCTGCCCTCCTCAGGCTCTAGCCCCCAAATCTCTAGGAATTTCCCAAGCTGGACATGACAACTCTAGTCTATAGAGGCAGCAAACGTCGGAATACCCATGCTAGGAGGCAGTGGCTACGGAGGGCCTTGGCCTCTATCCCTTGTTTATTTGGGCCGCCAGGGCAACTGGTAGGCTGTGGTGTGAAACAGTACTGGACTAGATGGACCACTTGTCTGATCTAGATAGATCTTCTTATGTTATTATCCTAGTCTAATACCACATGGGCTGATCATCTTGAACTTAACAAAAAATAACCAAATGTATGACAAATAATTCTTAGAACTTCAAATGCACTTTGTAACAGAGTTTGAGGAACTGCTGGGTATACAAAACGTTTGCTTTTTGGCCTGTGATGTTGGCATGGAAGAAAGTAGGAAACATTTTTTCCTTGGTGAGTGTAGGAACAATGATTGAGGATCTGATAGTTGCAGTGTGTGGGGGGGGGAAGGATTATTTTTGGTCAGGCTAATGTTCTAATATTCCTGAGATAAATCTACTCAGCTGTGTCTGGAGCAAATATGGCCCTTATGCTCTTAACTCTATTGAATAACTTTTCATTTGACTATGATAAATTCCAGAGGGCTAGTTGTGTCAGGCAATGGCAGTAAAAACAATGAAGTCTGAAACTCTTGAAAAAGCTTATACCTCAATATATTTGTTAGTCTTTAAGGTCCCATAAGATTGTTTGTTGATTTTGTTTTACTTTATGCTAATTTCCATATTTTTGTTTCCACAAGCGGAACAGTCAATCTTTCACAAGATGTTTACTTTGTAGCTTGGATTCTCATGTCTTTTGAAGTGCCATGTGGAAATTAGCAATGTGTACATTTGGAGAACGCATGTATTGAAATATTTGATTAACTGTGTGAAAATATCTGGGGCTTAAGCTGACAGACTTGTTTCATCAGATTCCTGTGCTTTCCTCAAAATGTCTACGGATATTGCTAGTGGAAAGTGGATTTGGATACCTTTTTGTGGTTTCCTTTCAAGGAGGGGAAATGGAATACTCAATACAACTGTCAAAGCCTTAAGTGCTTTCCATATATTCTAAACTCTTTATTAAAGGCAAGACGCCACAAACCATGGCTCACTCATACCAGGTAAGAGCTCATAAAGAACTTGCCCCTTAGGCTATATAAAAAAGGCAAACATGGAAAAGTTAAAACCAGTCAGTTGGATCTGATAAACTATGAACAAGAGTTCATCAAATGGATTTCGCCCCCCCCCCACTTCTCATTGCAGCCTCCTGTGCCACCACCACCCCAGCTAATCTGGAGGTCCCCCAGGAACCGGAAGGTGTGCAGTGGAAGGGCTGCAGATTGAAGGGATCTTGGCAGAGATCAGTCCTTCCCCTCTTGCACACTCTTTCACAATTAGAGATAGAGCATGAGCTAAAAGAGCAGGGGGGGTGGGGTCCTGCCAATTCTCCCTTCTTGCTGTAGCCCTGCATGCCGTATTTTGTTGTGTTCCTAACAGTCCCCTCATGTTCTGAAACAACTTTGGCAGGTTGCAGGAAACAACAGAGGACTACCAAGGAAAGGAGGATAAATTTATTCCATTCCTACTATTCATGGTTCATAGGCTCCAACCCAACATTCTCAAGTATTCAAATTAGCTGTCAATTCCAATTTTTCTGAGTCTCTCTACAGAAGACATCTTACACAGGGACTCTCAAGTGAAAAATCTTATACTTGTTCTCTCATTGTATATACACATGCACTGCTAGGAAGACAGCGTACACTTGACTATAAGACCACACAGAAAGTAAGAGCCGAAACAGACGTGACGAGTTACCTCAATTCAACCTGGGTTTCCTTGCCTCAAGGTTTGACGGGAAGTGTAGGCGTCCTTGCAGGTGCATCGCTGCATTTCTCCTTCCCCTGCTTGCGTGGCCCAGAGCTACATAGCCGCACGTGCTCTGCCTCCCCCCCCCTCGCACTGAGCGTCACTTCATCTCCCCCCCTCGCCTGGCCCAGCCCCCACAGAGTGACACCGGGCTGCACCAGGAGAGCGGGAGGAAAGGCTCCCGGAGCATGCTGCATATCCCCCTCACTCGCCCGGCCCCCACCAGAAGCCGCGCAGCCCAGAACTGCGGGGACTGGGCCAGACGAGGGAGGGGGGGAGATGAAGTGACACTCAGTGCGATGGGGGGGAGGCAGAGCACGTGCAGCTATGTAGCTCCGGGCCACGCAAGCAGGGGAAGGAGAAATGCAGCGATGCACCTGCAAGGACGCCTACACTTCCCGTCAAACCTTGAGGCAAGGAAACCCAGGTTGAATTGAGGTAACTCGTCACGTCTGTTTCGGGTCTAAGTCACTTGAATGTCCCCATGTAAGATATCTTGTGTAGAAAGACTCTATGTGAATTAGAAATGCTAAATATTTAAACAATTGATGACAACATACATTAAAACTGCTCACATCTTCTATTTCATTTTTTGCTTCTTCCATAAAACGACTCCATCTTAATAGTTTATATTCTACAACCTTTTTTGAAATAAATAAATTGTGCAAATTGAGGAGAATACTTGTTTAGTCCACTGGTTGAATTGTGTGGACTCAGACCTTCAGTGGGCATTTTAACATCATGTGTCAGGATGTGAACATCTGAGGGGATCCAGTTGTCAAGAGCTTTAAAGGTAAGCACACGCACCCTGAATTGGACTCATAAACCAATAGGTAGCTAGTGTAATCAGGGCTTTTTTTCTGGGAAAAGAGGTGGTGGAACTCAATTGGGTTGCCCTCGGAGAAAATGGTCACATGGCTGGTGGCCCCACCCCCGGATCTCCAGACAGAGGGGAGTTTAGATTGCCCTTCGCACAGTGCGGAGGGCAATCTAAACTCCCCTCTGTCTGGAGATCCGGGGGTGGGGCCACCAGCCACGTGACCATTTTCTCCGAGGGCAACCCAATTGAGTTCCACCACCTCTTTTCCCAGAAAAAAAGCCCTGATTACACTAGCTACCTATTGGTTTATGAGTCCAATTCAGGGTGCGTGTGCTTACCTTTAAAGCTCTTGACAACTGGATCCCCTCAGACGTTCACATCCTGACACATGATGTTAAAATGCCCACTGAAGGTCTTTTTCAAGAGATTCCGGAACTTCCTTCCACCACGTTCCAGCTGAAAAAAAGCTCTGAGTGTAATGATCATAAATCATTACTTCAGTCATTATTTTCATCTAATTTGACATATCAGAGTCAAGAGAACATCTTTTTATTTATACATTTGGGAGCACAATCCCTTCTCCTGTGTTTGCCATCAACTGTGCACGTGGGAAGATAATTCCTATAGTAAAATGGGTCATATGGGGTCTTCATTCTGCTAGGAGGGTCTTCATTTTGCTAGGAGGATGGGGAATTTTTCCAGCTGACCCAGATCCCAAGCCATTAGACTTCAATGAGGAGTTTAATTCTCCAAACTTGCTCCACTTTCCCCTAACATAACTAAGAACATTTTACTACAACCACCACAAGCTTGGAGATATGCCAGTTTACTTGCAATGGAAACTAAACCTTCTCTTTTTGTCTTTTTAAAGACTCTTCTTTAAAGTAAATCCAACTGATTTTCCTGGCCATCTTCTCTGTAACTTGGTATGTGGAGGCTGAGTTCGTTTGATTAAAACATTTATAAACACAATTTTCTCCCAGGAAACTTGGACCCAAGGCAGGTAACAACAATAAAACCAAACCATCATAAAAACATTTAAAAACCCCATTAAAATAGCCAGAAATAAAACATTTTAAAGAATCCAAGCAGTTGCCATTCAAAGCCAGAGCGTCAAAGGCCATTCATCCCAAAGCCCTTCTGTAATGATTTGCTTAGTTTTGATACCACCCTGTAATGATTTGCTGTTTGTTTTAACCTTAAACCTTTGGCTTTGGACCTTAAATTCAGCTCCACCTAACATTATCTTTAACTTATACCTCAGGAGAGCTTTAGTCACAGGCTGTACACTTTTTAATTCCACTCACAAAGATATTAGGTGTTATGATGTTGTTTTATTTAGGCTTATATCTCAAGAACACCTTCTCTGATTTTTTGTGTGACCTATATATTGCTGCCTCCCCAAAAGGTTTTTGCTGCCACCAAAGGCTTTCACTTTAGACCTCCTTGTTGTAACTTGTAACATGGGAAGGCTTGTCATAAAAGGTAGTTCGACATAATGGTCAGCATGTGAGAATTGTACTTTTTGAAAGTAGAATTTATTTTTAAGTATATAAGCTTGATGTTTGCAGAATTTTGATAAGCATATTAGTTTCAGAATAGTTCTTAAGCTTGCTGGTTTCAAATATATCCAGTGATATTTTCACAGTCAGTCACACAGTCTAATTTTCCACTCTAGGGTTACCAGGTCCCCCTAGCCTCCTGGTGGGAGGAGGGGGACCTGGTGCCCTTACTGCCGTTCCCATGATCCTCCTCACGCGCATGCACACACTTTGCCTGTTTTGACCAGAAGGCCCACTTTTCTCTCAGCTCTCTCTGACTAAAACTGCAGTTCACTCCACCCCCAGGGTATAGCTACCATCCATTCCGATTACAATCTACTCACCCATCCAGCTTCCCTCCTGCATTTTAACTAACTCCAGCAACTTAAAAAAATCCGTATCAGCAAGCAGAAATAAAATCTAAACTATTTAAATGCAAAATATTACACCTGCTAAAAAAATTCATTCTTGCCCTTCCTCGGGAAATGCAGAAAGGATGTAGATCTTCTAATGTTTTCTGGAAGGCTGGTTCCATAACATTCAACAAGCTTCCCCAAACCCCCATAAATGTACAGTCATTGTTTGAACTCTTGCAAACCATTACAATGTATTGCTCTGCTGAGCAGAGCTGCTGCATGGGATGACAGCTGGAGGGATATATGGGCCGCTAGTCAAGTAGAGTTTTGAAGTTAAGCACAGCATTGCCAAGTCACATTACCCTCCTGGCAGGGGTGGGGGGACCTGGCACTTACCTTGCTGGCCTCCTTGTGCCTGCACAAAGTGTGTGCTCCTGGCAGGTGTGATAACGTCACTTCCAGAAGTGATGTCATCATGCCAGATGGTGGGCATGCTCATACCCATTTGTGAAGTGCGGAAGCATGCCCGCTGCTGGACACAATGACATCACTTCCAGAAATGATGTCATTGTGCCCATGGGGAGTGACTGCTGCATACTGGCCTGGGAGGTTTCTTGCCTCCCAAGCCTGTTCCCTGGGGCCTTTCCCCGCTACTAGCCAGGTGACTGGCAGCAGGGTGCAGAGGCTGAGAGCACGGGATTCCTTGTTCTCATTGCGGGTCAGGCAGCCTTAGATAAGTAACAACAACAAAGAAGACCAATAGGGAGATACAAGGTAACCTAAAGCAAAAAGGTCTCCCAATCAACAATTAACAGTGAAAAGCAAAAGTCAATGTATTAATGCAGTGACAAAGTGCAAAGTGCAAAGTATAACAGTCAATAGTTCATAAATTAGTAACACTCAGCAATTCATAAATAGGCATCCAAGGCATAAATCACATCTGTATAACATAGCAGCAATACACATATATACATCTACTGATGGTAATCTAGTTAATGTAAACAGTAACAGATTAAAAAAATACTCAGTCCACATCCAGAAAGTGTATTCATAGTCTGGAGAACTGTGGAAGAGTAATGCCAACAGGATTGGCTCCACCCAACAGCCTGCTAGCCATGATTGTTTTGCACCAAAGGCTTTCTCAAGGGCAAATATTTGCTCAACCGTTATTCTAATTCACAAAGCAGATGTGCCTCTTTCTCTCTAGATGGACAGAATCTACAATGTGAATGATACAATGCAGTCTCTGTGGCCAAGCCCTCAACAACAAACATGCTGCTGCATTTTGCACTAACTGCAGTTTCTGTATCTTTTTCAAGGGCAGCCCCACATAAAACATGTTAGAACAGCAGGGGCTTGAGGTTACTGTTGCATAGTTCAGTGTGGCAAGATCGGCAGTCTCCAAGCAGGGGGAAAGTGTGCTGGACAAATATAATTGTTCAAAAGCACTCTTGCTGAGCACTTAGGTAGCACATTGCTCGGATCTTCCTACTTTTGTCTCCTTAAGTAAAAGGGCTGACATACTTTTTAAAACTGAAATGAAGGGAGGGAACTTGGAAGATCAATGATGAGGCCAAGCCCTTACAGTCACCTTGAAGTTACTGCTCTTAGGACACATTCAGCTCAACCCTACTTGTGAATATTTCCACTATGTTTGGAATACAGTCAAGAAACTTCAAGGCTATGATTTAGATTTTCTGATTTTTTTCAGTATTGGAAATAGACATATTGGATCACCTATCACATCAAACAGAATCATTCTTTCAAAAAATGATAAAATATATATAACCTTTTGCTGACCTCAGTTAGAAATGTCAAATTGAATTTTTATTCTCTTGAATCAATGGACCATAATGAACCAATGCTCCAAATGCATGACTCTGAGTCCAGAGGTTACTTAACTATAACAGACTGGTTTAAAAGACTGATGAATTTATGATGACCTGTGAGGAAAAGGTCAAAGGTCAAGTTACCTTCTTCTCTCCCAGAGTTGATGGACCATGGAAAATACATTCACCAGACTTCAATATTCTATCTCAGTAGGGACATGGAAATTAATTGCATCCGTCAGTCACCCCCTTAAAACATCTGTATTTCATTACAGCTCTTAGAACTGAAGGTGAACCACAATCAGAGAGCTTTAAATCAGAAACCTCTGGAATTGGCAGAGAGACTGGGTTGAATTCATTTGTGAGTTTAAGCTTACTTATGATTTTTTCAGTTCTTATTCACAATCTAAGAGAGAGAGAGAGAGAATGAACACTTCATTTTATTGTTATCGATTGGAGACAGCTGAAATATTATGAGAACTATTCTTTTGACAATTTGGCTCCCAGTAATGGAAAAATGTAAAAGGTGAGTCATCTTCAATAAATTTTCAACTTTTTGGCTAACACTTAATTAGGGCATACTATATGATTTTGGCACCTCACAATTTGAACTTGAATAGATGCTAGAAAATTCCAGTTTATCCAGCCATCATTACAAAGAAACTCTTTAGTAGGTATGGTGAAATCACATTCCTGAAGCCATATTACAGAAAAGTTAAAAAAAAATCTCAGCAACCAATGGGCCTCTTCCTACAGAATGGTCCACAAGTGCATGTTGATGACTACAACATCAAACAACGAGCCCTCCAGGTCAGAGCCACTGGCAGAGGGTCAAAACAGCTGTGGGCCCTGGCAGCTACCCCACCTCGCCATGTGATGACACTGTCCCTGCCTGGAACTAGTATCACACTATCAACCTGATGGTCGTTTAAAAAAAAAATCCTGCTGCTGCTCTAAGTGGGGGACTGGCAACCCTAGCATATATATCATCCCCCTCTAAATTTTTATTTTTCCCCAGGAAAAAAGTTTTTTTTCTATGACCTTGAAATATCAGAAAATTTCACATCTCTACCTGCAGCCAAAGAGTTACAAATGCCCTTGATTCTCCCCCACCCCAAAAAATACTAATAGTCTGAAACTAAATTAAACAACATGTATACAGGCATCTTTATCATCCTCAGGAATTTAACTCAGCAATGTTATTACATCCTGAATTACATAGTAAATCCACTGGTGCCTGAGGCTATACGCTCATTAGAATGTTCAGATCAAAGGCATCTCTGAAGTTCTTCTTCTTTAGACACTCCTAAAAATTAATGCTAATGTAGAAGGGAAGTAGCATAGTCATTCAGTAGAAGGTAACTCAGAGTGATGGGAAAGCAATAGAATATATTTCTGCCTGCAATAACTTTGGTTTATAACTATTGAGGCTGGGCTTTATATGCAGGGCATTAAATATCAAAGGCAGAAAGGCAGAAATACAAGCATGACTGTTGATATTTTGCATACACATACACATTTGACATAGACAGACTGATGTGTACATGGAATTCTAGGTTCCCTTGTTCATAAGGTATTTTTGAAAGTATTTTTGCATGCACAATAGGCCTGAAAGTTTCTACAATCATGTTAGAAATTTTTATTTTAAAACAATAAAATAAAAAACAAGAGAAGTGACCCTTGGGAAACTTTCTGGGCCTGCTTTTTAGAAATGCACAGCATGAGGAAAGATTTGGAAGGTATGCTGAGTCTTATACTTGTCAGGTACCTAGAGAATGAAAGGGCTGTTCAGGGCTTGCACTATTAAAAAGGTAGTCTATGTTAAAGTATATCTCATTTTTCTAATGTAGTTTGATAATTGAATTCCACAAGAAGAATATTTGGTATATGTTCAGAATTTTCAGATGCTTATAATGTATTAGGTAGCAGTCGAAAATTTCTCCCATATTCTAGGGCTTGTACAAATGGTTATGGAATATGACCTTCACTTGAATGAAAACACACTGTTAATGGATGCTTGGAAAATTATCTTGCACGTGCTATGTTATACAAAGCAAAGACATGCTACAACTCCATATTGCACTTCATTGGTATGGGATGATAAAACTTCTTTTATTGCTATTCCTTGTACTCACCAGCTAGGAGCACAAGAAACAAATGTCTGACAACCCATTGGGGAAATCTGTCCCCTTCACAGATCTCAAAGTCAACCAAAGCAGGCTTGAGACAAATAATTACTTTCTGAAACTCAGGCATATGTTAATTGATAACAAGATAGCGGTGTGGCAGTCAATCAGTTATGAAATGCTAATTAAAATATCAACAACCTTAAAGCTGATCTTAACCCAAAAGTGAAGGGGTGGAATATTCCTTTTTGCTATGTTGGCGTAACATTTAGAACTTTCTAAGTAGAATGTTCAGATACAGTTAGAGCTGCCAACTTCCAAGTGGGGCTTGGAGATTACAGAGATCAGTTGAACTGGAGAAAATGGCAGCTTTGGAGGGTGGTCTCTTTGACATTCCTGCTGAGCAACCTTACCTCTCCAATCTCCACCCTCCTAGACTCTGCCTGAAATCTCCAGGAATTTCCCAAGGTGGAGTTGACAAACCTAGATACATTGCATCAGTTTAATAATATTAAGACAACTGGCATTATGTTATCTGTTTCTTTATAATTTAAGGGAAAGGGAAAGTGCTAATTATTATTATAACAGTCCTTCCAAGGGGCTCAGAGTCACTTACTAGGGTTGCCAGGTGGGGGTGCGGCATTCCCACCCACCCCTAAAAGTGACATCATTTCTGGGGGGAAAACACACATGATATCACACCGCTCTAGAAATCACCAGAAACTCTATGTTAAAACCATGCAGTTCCTAGAGGGGTATGATGTCAAAGCCAAGTTTTTCCTGGAAGTAATATCACATCATTAGCCTGACTAACCCCCATGATCCTGTGACCCCATCTCCCACAGGTTGCTAGGTCCAAAGAATGGCCGATTCCAGATGGGCACAAATAGAGCAAGTGCTTTCGCTTTTTCAGTGACCTCACTCGTAAAAACCCCGCAATTTCCTGTCCCAGCTTACCTGCGGTCCATGGCGCTCGGTTGCGCTCTATAAGCGGATGGTGTGAACGCGGTATTGCAGGTTTGCACACTTCTGGACGCTTCGTTGCCACGGAGAGGCCCTCCCCTTTCTCTCCTTCCTTTGCCGTCCGTCCGGCAACAATATTCCCTTAATTTTTTTTTAAAACGGGGCGCCATTTGCGCAGTTGCACGTTTGCGCACATCGAACTGTGCAAATGCGCACAAATGCACAAACACACAAAAGCACACAAAAGTCGACGCTGCATATTCGCATACCTGCGCATTTGCGCATTTGTGCAAAACACGTTAAAAAAATTTTAAAAACCAAAATGCAAACCAATGAAGGCCCTCGACGTCAACTGTGACGGGGAGGAAACAACCAATCCCGGGTACCTCAGTTGGCCGTGCGAACATCTGGAAGCGGGACGGCACGGCACACTGCGAGACAAAGCGGATGGAGACGAAAGTGAACGCGTGGCCGGTAAGTGATTATTTCCGCAGAAAAACCGCAATTTCTGGCCATCTGGAATCGGCCAATGATAGTCTTGAAAGTGATGGAAGGGAGAAATAACAGTTTGTTGTGAGTTGTACTTAATTACACAATATAACTTCTTTAGAAGGCCCCCAGAGAATCAGTGAACACAAAATGGCTGTCACATGAAGGGCTCTGTTCACTGTGATAGTTATCTCCATGCAGTTACCTCTTGTTTGGATATAGCAGTTTATTACAGTGTTTGAATAACTCTTACAGCACTGAAAATTTGTTTTCAGTGCTGTAATAGGGGCAGGATTGCTGTATAGAAGGGACTACTGTATAGAGTATAGAGGCACTTGCCATAGAGAGCAGATGAACGTACAGGCCTTCTTTTATGGGCCTCAGCCTTCAGATGCATATACACATCTATTCACAAGGGGATACTGTCAAAGGATTTTCCCTCATATGAAATATGCTGTTCTATGTAAAACAGAGAAGCAGTCATCTCATCCCTGCTCTCGCTCAGTCAGGACATTAAAAATCTCTTGTCTGGAGAAGGAGGGATTGCTATAGACTGAAGACTTGATCCTGGGTCCCTCTGGTCCAAGAGCAATACTCCATCCATTATATCACAAAAGTTCTCCCATGCAATTGGGAATAATGGAAAACATGTTCCTGATCGTACTGAGGCAGACACAAAAAGATTCAGTTGGATGGGAGGGGCAGGGTATGCTCACCTTCAGGCAACTGTTGCCATGGAGTTTGAAATGTTGGAGGGGAGAAGGTCCCAGGCAGTGTTCACCACCACCCCAAAGCCACCAGGGCTTTATTCAACAATGTGTGTGTTTCTGTGAGTGTGTGTGTGTAAAGTGCTGTCAAGTTGCAACTGACTTAAGGAGATACCAGCTGGGATTTTCAAGGCAAGAGACAAGCAGAGGTGGTTTGCCATTGCCTGCCTCTGCATAACAACTCTGGTCTTCCTTAATGGTTTCCCATCCAAGTACTAACCCAAGCTTAGCTTTTGAGATCTGATGAGACTAGTCTCACCTGAGCCATCCAAGTCAGGGCTTTAAACATTATATCAACATGTAAATCAAATTATCTGAATTCCCAGCTTTGGGGTTTTTTTTAAAGGAATCGTCTAACCTTTTTGTTGTGGAGAAATAAAGGGGAAAGCTTTTCCCATATATCTCTGCAATGAAAAGGGCTAGTGACGTAATTTTTTTAAAAAAATGAAAACTGAGAATTCTGATAGTCACTCTGATTTTTATAATGATATCTTATTTCTAATTTTTAAAAAGCTTCCTGTGATGGGGGGAATGATTGCCACGGGGACTGGCACAGGAAAAATAGCTGCTATGTGAGTGGGACTGGGAAAATCCAGACTTTCCTGCCCACATGGCAGCCATCTTGGTTTTGTTGTGATCTTTACCAAATCTTTGCAGCAAAGCTGATCTGGGAAAGATTGGAGAAAAGCCAGGGAAAAACCAGGAAGCGCACAAATACTGTGGTAAAGTGCGGGGGGACCCTTCCCCACAGCATTGACCCAGGCCATATGACTTGTGTCCATAGACCCATCATCAAATCCATGCAGGGAGGCTAGGAGTGAGGATAGCATATTGAAATAATATCTGGAGAGAAATATTTGCTGAATGACAAGAAAACCCTATATTTGGTAGCAAAATGTTAGCATTTAAACACACAGCATAAACCTAGCTTGAGATTTTCTGGCACCAAGACTCTTCTTGGTCTATCCTATTCTAGTCTAGCTATTTGTAGTCCAGGGGTTAGCCAGCTCTCTTCACTGATCTCAGAAATAACAGTCCAAAACAATTTTAGGTTGGCAGAAGATAACAGGGTTTTAAGCTTTCTTCTAAAGGGCTGCTGCCAGTTAAAACAGTGGGAATTGGCATCATAGTACTTTTGGCGCAGGTATTAAGGAACAGACCAGAAGATCTTAGTAATGGTGATAGATAGTACCTATTGAATTACACATTCTATTATATCTGGTGTAACATATTCATTCACATATATTTAGACAGTTTATTATTGTGGGTCTACATTAGATCACTAGGAACATGGACGTCACCCGCATGTGGAGCTGATAATGTCTTTAGCAGCACATCCAGCTCAATGGCTAATCCAGAAGTTAACAATCAAGGAAAGAGGGGCTAGTCTGGAAGGCGTGCTTAGTTTTTGCATCAGTACTAAACCTGTGTCTAAGCTGCAGCACTTCAGACTGAGGGTGGGGGCTCATAAAATGAAATGCTCACCCCTGAAAGATTCCTACACATAGAAAACTGGCTTTGTCAAGGCGACAGTCTAGAACCCTTGTCCCTAACATCTAATTTTCTGTGTAGAAGGAATATTTTGTACAAGGCAGCATTCAGTTATGTGAGCACCCACCTGCAGTGAGGTTGTATAGTTCAGAGATGGTTGACTCACTCAGTCAAAGCTGGATGAGATGCAGGGAGATCCTGGTTTGTTTGTTTTTTAAGCTAACAGGTGTGCCCCAAATAAGACTGGGACAGTTTCACTTTCCGAATGCATCTTCCCCCCGCTCCCCAATAGTATTTGTGTGTTTGCTCCCATGGGGAAAACAGCAGCACCAGAGGAACAATCTGCCACTTGAAAATGGCAAAGGAGAAAGCTTTAATCCCCGTCTCCGCTAGCATCATGGCATCAATCCCATGCAGGGGAGAGGTCATGGCTCCCTTTAATTAAATTAAAAACCCACAATGTGACCTAGTCATATATCTCCATGCATGAAGTTTCACCCTAAGAAATAAGCCACAGTCTCACATGAAAAATGGTCTTTGCCTTGCTGGGTGTGTGTGGTGAGGTAGCTAAATGCATACTGGATCCATTCATAAGATCAAGTTCGACCTGAATGTCCACCATCTGAGTTGTTATGAGGATTCACTCTTAGAATTATGATCTCATGCTTAGGAGAGATTATACAGTAAAAACTGTGTTATCTGGCACTGTTATCCAGACAACTTTGTCAACCAGCATCTGTCGGCAAATCCTCCTCCAGTTAAGCAGAAAAAAAATACAAAAGCCATTTATAGCATTTGTGGAATTCAAGTTTGTAAATTCGCAGCTTGCAATATGGCTCAGGGCAAAAGGCCATCCCTGTACATACCAATCACTAGGGAGAGGAGGGAGAGGCCTGCCACCAGGCTGGCTTCCTGCCACCCATACTCCCTCATTTGGTGCTGAAGCTCCTGACAAGGGTGAAGGACAAGCTGGCCCTTGTGCTGATGCTGTGGCTTGCCATGAGGGCAGCTGCAAACTCAGCACTCTTTAGGATGTCATGGAGTATGGCAAGACTGGTCCAGATGAGCCATGAATGCAAGCCAGGCAAGATGGCTGTACTCTCCCCCAGCATCTCATGGAGAGGCTGCTTCCCTCGCATGATGTTGGGAAGTAAGATAAAACTATCCTGTTAGAGTAACGTGTTTGCTTTTTTATTAATGGAAGATGCAGTGCTTTAATTGTGTTTTAATTGTCACCTTAATTTTTGCATATAGAGAAAAATTCATCAGTTACTAGAGTAAACCTCTCTTAACTGGCACTTTTGATTAACTGACAGTTGCCATTCCCTATGGGTGCTGCTGGATAACAAAGCTTTTACTGTAAATATTTGAGACTAAACCATAATTATTAATTTCCATTGCAGAACAATTCTCCTGGATCAGAAAATAAGTAGAGCTTATTGCTATTAATGATAACAGTTGTGTGACTGTGAACTGTTTAAGGGACTCTTGAATAGACATGGGCACAAACAGCATTACGAACAGAAAAAAACCAACGAACAGCCTAATCTGCTGTTCTCGAACAAGCTGTTCGTGAGGCCCTATCCTAAACGAACAGGTGGTCATTGCAAGCCTCGTTCGTTGCCTTCGGCAGCTGTTCAGCAAGCCAGACAGTCTGGCACCTGCTGCAATCAATCCCCTTGGCAACTGGAGGCTGGGAGGGACTGAACTCTGTCTGAACTCTGGCTTTCCTTCCGAACTCTGGCTTTCCTTCTGGCTTTAACCCTTCAAAGTACTTCCAGCAGAGTCCCATTTTTGCCTCTGTGAAGAGAAAATGACAGCCAACGGGGAGACCCATGGATCATGCCTTTCCCGGGGTGCAATCTCTCTGAAACTTGGGGGGTCTTCAGAGGACAGTGAGGAGGACTATGTCCCCTGCAAATTTAGTGGGTATTGGACATTGGGAAGGTCAGTTTGTGGGGTGTTTAAAGAGCCCTGCCCCTTGCACATGGCAGGAAAGGGCCCTTTAAACTATCAGGGCCCTTTAAACAGCTGATAGTTTAAAGGGATCTTTAAAGGGCCAGGTAAGTGGGTTTGAGGGGAGGGGGCTAAGTGGGTGGGGGTGGGGGGTTCTGGCCCCCACGAACAACGAACATGTCCAGAAACAGTTCATGTTCGTCCATGTTCATTGTTCGTGGATGGCACCGAACAACGAACAGGGTGTTTGGGTTTTTTCCCCCATTCGTGCCCATGTTTACTCTTGAAGACACTGTTGTCTAATATAATTTCTTTTGTTTGGTGGCCTTGTTTGGTGGGTTCAATATTCTTTTCTAGTTTCTTGTTTGTTATGTCTGTAGTTTAGATGATGGTTGTTTCTGTTATGTTAATAAAAATTATTTTTTTAAAAAACAGTTTCTTTAATATACTGCTGCATCAGGCCAAAAGTCCACTTAGTCCAGCCATCCTGTGTAACAGCATTCAGGTGGTATATAGGTCTACACCCATTTTCAAAGTATCTATAGCCAACAACTGTACCTTTGTGGCAAATTCAGTAAACGAATTTACACATTGTATGAAGTATATTCATTTTTTTAAATGCTGAACATCCAAATGTTTATATACTATTTTAACAACAATCATCCAGTTCTTCTGTACTTCTCATGGCCATAACCATGTATAAATCAGGCTGTATCTAATATTTATTTCTTCCTCATGCAATAGGCAATTTTGATGTGGTCTTCAGAATCCTCTTTAACATATTTGTGAGGTATTACATATATAGGAAGGCCTAACCCATTTCACTCCCTCTCCACCCAAGATGACTTATATCTCCCATAACCACTAACTAGCATAACTGATTTTAGCATAGCCATAATTCCAACCTCAAACAACTAGCTTGCGGTGTCCTGGAGCATCCCTCTTCCACCTAAAAGGCAGGTTAAAATGGCTACTACTGTCTTCTAAACATCCATAATTAGAGGAAGGATGTATTTGTTCTTGGTATTTTCATTTGAGCCAAAGAACTCCTCCTTTCCATATGTCAGAGGGGGGGAAACACACACAGGCCCAAGTGATTGTTTTATTAAGACAACCTTAAGGTGCTGATCACTTGATTACTATGACTTGTTTACTATCCTAAACAGAGTTACATCTGTCTAACAATGTCATCCAAAAGACGCTTTCCTGGGAGTAAGACCCATTAAATAATAGGAAACTTGCTTCGGATTAAACCCAATTAGATTGTGCTGTAGGCCCATTAAAGTCAAGGGGCTGCTAGCCCTAGCTGGCACTTTGGTGGCAGGATTTTGGAGGTGGGGAAAAGCTATTCGGTGTCATGCCAATCTTATCACTTCTGGAGAAAAACCATAAAATTTTTTGGTGAATCCTAGAGCATTGTACCAATGTGATGATAACACTTTCACTTTCACACCAGAAGTGATGTCACTCATCAGCTCAGGTCTGGCCCCCCCCCCCGCCATTTTCCTCCTGCTGCCCTGTTGAATGACAGCTGGGAACAAGGGCCTAGGCAGGGCCCCCCATTAGAAAAGTATAGCTCTGTTTAGGATTGCACTATTTTATGTGGGGGGAGAAGTTAGTTGTGCCCATCCCTACCCTTTTCATGTAGTATAACATATCAAGAGTATAGAGGTCTCTGATTGGTAGGGGTAGGAGATCACACAAATATGGCTTACAGAACAATCCTAAGAATAGTTATGCTTTAATCACATATGAAGGCCTGTGCAGAAAACAAAGTTACACTTAACTGTAACTGTTGTTCATTGAGTGGTCTTCTGTGCAGGCACATGTGAACATCCTGAAGCTCCTAAAAGGGAGAGACATTCACCCAGCCATTTTGCACTCTTTCCCCCCTAGCATGCCTATGAAAGGGCAGGCAAATGGCTCCCTCCCTCAGTTCTGTAAGCCGCTGCTGCAGACGGAGAAGGGAAATGCTCGTGCTGGGGATGGAGGGAGGGATGCATGCCTGCACAGAAGACCACACAATGAACAGGTAAGTGCAACCCTGTTTCCATCTTTGTGGCTTCTGTGCAATCCCACATGGGAGAGTAGTGAGCTGATTTACCCTGGAGGAGGGCATGAAGCTCTTCAGTTAAAAAGACTGCCCTGCCTACTGCTGCATCTCGCCTGGAGTCAACATTAATGGCATGATGCTTGATGAAAGTAGAAGGCATTGACTAAGTGGCCGCTTTGCATAAACTGGCTGGGGGGATGTCTGGTCTAAAGGCTCAGGATGTGGACTAGGCCCTTGTGGAGTGTGCCCATGAAGTAGACAAGGTTGGTTGCAAGTCTAATGAGCCACACTGTCAGAAAGAGTCTGAGGAAAGATTTTTTTGATTTTACTTCCTTTAAAAGAGACAAAAAGGTTAGGGTCATTGTGAAATGAAGCAGTTCTATCCAAATAAAAGCAAAAAGCACATTTGACATCCAGATTGTGCAGAAAGTCTTTTTTTAAAAAAAAAATCATCCTGAGGCACCGGGAAGAATACAGATAAAACAATGCCCTGGTTCAGGCAGAATGAGGATTCTACCTTTGGCAGAAAAGGGAGCTTGAGATGGAGAATTACCTTATCATTATACATCTTTATTAAACATCTTTAGGAAAGGAAAGCCAGGTTTAGGGGCTTGCAATAAACTCACCCTTCTGACAGATGTGATGGCCGCCAGAAAGGCTGTTTTTGCTGATAGAAACCAAAGAGAGCAGGTAGCTAAGGGTTCAAAGTGTTTATGCATAATAGATGACAGGGCCAAGGAAAGGATCCATTGGGGAATGGGCCTAGAGCCAGTGGGTATAAGTTGGCTTGACCTTTAAGGAAAGATTTTCATTCTGACTGAACAAAGAAACTTCCCGCCCATAAGGTCATGATAGGTGGAAATGGCCACTAGAGGGACCTTTCTGGAGGAGTTACCCTGATCCTTTAACTGAACAAAATGTAATATTGAAGCTCTGGGATCCAACACCTTGGCTTGAGCCCAACGTGAGAATCTGTTCCATTTCACTAGGTAAGACTTCCTTGTAGAAGGCTTCCTAGCTTCTAAAAGAATCTTTTGGACTGGGAAGGAAAAAGTCAGTTCAGGGGTGATTTGAGCCAGACTTTGAGTTTGAGAGTGCTCAGGTTGTGATGCAGAAGTGTCCTGCTGAAGAAGGTCTGGGACTAAAGGCAATGGGCAGGCTCTGCCCTGAGTCATCTGGGAGAGAGTGGTGAGCCAGGTTTGCCTTGGCCATTAGGGAGCTATTATAATCACTAGGGAGTAATACTTTGTCGTTTTTGCTGAGGGGGAAGGTGCAAACATTTCTTGGTTTTTTGAAAAAAATTAAATATTTTTATTTTTAAACAATAGGGGGGTACAGAAGAAAAAAGGGGAAAGGGACATATTTCTTGTTGACCTGCATGGCAAAGAGGTCTATGGAAGGTGTGCTTCAGGTTGAAAAAATGGGGCATAGAAATTTCATATGAATGGACCATTCATAATTCTGGGTTTGGGGACAACTCAGGGCATCTGCAAGGACATTGTCCTTGCCTGTTATGTGGATGGCTGTCACGTGGTGTAGGCTAGAGGGGACTAGATAGGCTGTGACCCCTTGTCAGTATAAATAGTGCATGGCAGTTGTACTGTCTGTGCATATTTGTGCATTCTTGCCCTGAACAGGGCAGACAAGCTTTTAAGGCATACCTTATGGCCCTGAGTTCAGAAGATTGATATGCAGTAATGATTCCTGGGGAGACCATAGATCCTCACATGAGTGGTCCTGCAGCAAGTCCCCCAGTCTGACCGGGAAGAATCTGTGTTGATAGATATGTGAATCAGGAATGAACCAAATGGGGTACCCACAAGAAGGTTCTTTTTGCCGGCCCATTTTCCCTGCAATCTGAGGATAGACCTTGTGATAGACAACCACTTGTATGTGTGTTTTAGGGAGAGGGTGGAACACTCTGATGAACTGATTTTGAAGAGGGTGTAGCCTTAGACTGGCAAAAGGAACTATCAAAGATAGAGAGGCCATAAAACCTAACAGTCTTTGAATTTGTTTTGCCTTCTTATACCTGCATGCAAGTATGGTGTTCAGGGAAAGTAAAAGCCTGGACATGCTCTCTTGGGTGGGAAAGGCAAGGCCTTGTCTAGAATCCAGAACTGCGCCTATGAAGTCACCCATTGCTGAGGAGTGAAGGACAACTTTTCTAGACTGACATTGAGACCCAATCGATTCAAAATGTTCAGAATGAGAGATATTTGGTGGGAAAGGGAAGGAACTGATGCATCTTTGGATCTGGTCTCAGGCACAACAGCTGTCAAAGATTCTGAGGAAGCACGTTAAGGGCACAATGATTCCTTGTCAGTGGCTGCTGGATCTAATGGGATAGACTCCTTAAGGACCAACTCCCAAAGCACTGCTCTTAGCCATGACATCCATTCATGGCATGCTTTCAGTTGTGAATTGCTTGCAGACCACATACTTCAAAGTGTTATGGCCTTTGCCCAAGCAGAAGAGGCATTTTTCGTGGCAATCCAATTGAGCCATTTTTATCTTGCAATGAAAAGACTTCAAAGCCATGGAGTTGAAGGCCACACTTCTCATCCAGAAGAGATATTGGAACTGAGGAGTGGAAAGAGGGATGTCCTTCAGTGGCAACAAAAGGAGGGAGCCACTCGTCCATCCTTTTATAGATACACCAAGGGGGAAAGTGTGTGAAAAGGCCAGGCGAGCATCTCGCACTTTTAGGCGCTTCAGAAGGTCTGCAGCAAGTGCAGTTCTATATAAGACTGTACAGAAGCCGCGATGACAAGTGCATGTTTCACACCATGCATGAGAAGAACATGTCCCTGCTGCTCCAATACAACAAAGATCACAAACGCAACAACTATATACATCAGCAGGACCAACTCTCATTCAAAGACAAAGCATAGACGCATTACCAACATTAAAATTTTAAACTGAGATTGTTTTATGAGGTGTCCACACAATGAAATTATGATAGCCAGTAGCTCAAACTGTGTTGAATCAAGGGCTATTCTTATCATTTGGTTTTAATTTTGGGATTTTTTTGGGTATGAAATACAACTTCTTCTTACTTTACTACCACCACAGTACATTTGAAAAACTGAAGTAACAGGACAATCCTAAGGAGAGTTACTCCAGTGTAAGCTCATTGAAATCTGTGGGCTTAGACTGGAGTAACTCTGCTTAGGATTGCTCTGCCAGTCTTCTCTGACTGCAATAGAGCAAGGCTATACAATGAAGAATCGTGCACACAAATAGGGATTTTCTTTAAAATGTCCGTGGCAGCTCTTCCAATTGCCGAAAAAACAAGCAAATTTAAAATGAAAAGTGGAATGTCTTTTCAGTTGGTGGTGGAATCTTCAAAGAAACATCCCGCTGTTCAAAATTCCCCTCTGATATTTTCATTGTGATCTTGGGGAACAACTTGAAAGCATAGCAGCCACTGTTCCTGATCACTGGAATAATTTTAAGGAGTACTGGGTAGTAGCTGCACCTTGTGTATATTTCTTAAAGCCCTTAATTGAGAGAGAATATTTAAACTAGCTCTGTTGGCTCCATTGAAGTTATCCCATGGTTGCAATTCTAAGCAGTTGTTAGTATCATCTCATTTAAAAAAAAAAAAAAATCTCAAGCCCTCTCATGTATACACAGACGTTGTCAGAAAGAGAGAAACCCCACAAGTCTTCTTTGTCCATCTGCTTAACTGTGTGAGAGCCCACATATGGTGCCTAACTTCTTCCATACATTATCCTAGTCTCCCACTGCATATCTACCTGGCCCTTCCTGACCCACACAGCACAGCTGCGGTGCTACGGGAAGGGGTGGTTTGTGTCACCATAGAGGAAATTCACTGGGTGGTCTCTTCTGTACAACACATGTTGCCTGGAGCAATATCAAATCATAATAAACAAGTCCCACACACAAGTCCATGTCAGTTTGGATTCCACTTAGGCTGATAAAATCTTCATTTTCACTTTGAAAAATAAGGGGGGTAGATATCCTTTTAGGGGAGGTAAAAGAAGCATATGATTTATGGATAATATCGCTGCTGGCAAAGTGAGTTACTTACATGTGCGTAAAAGTAAAAATGTGCTATTCATCACTCTCAGCTTCCTTCCCAAGCTACACCCTCCCTCCAATTTCTAGAGGAATACACTGTTTTAATTACATTGTCCCAATTGAGCTGGCTGGCGTTAAAGCAGATTACTGATGACATCATAAATAGAAGACAGGGCAACTCGAAAGCTTTGCAGTCATATTCAAAAAAGAAAATTAAAACCAACTCAAGTCAATACAAGTCGAAAATACTGTAAGTGATGCCACACCACAAGGGGGGGCGGGCATAAGAAAGAAAAGAGCACATATGGAGAGAATACATTGGCCCAAAGATACAGCACATGACATGAATTGTGCAATGCATGCATGGGAAAGTTTTGTGGACTGTGCACTTCTTCTGTGGAGCTTCCCACCCATCCCCATCCAAAAAGAGATTCAGAATTGTCATACAGTGTTGTTCAGGAGGACTGGTCTGTGGCCAGGGCACCATTTGGAGAGCATATGTACACATGTACACAATTTTGCAAATACAGTGATATGTATCTTTTAAAGATTTTAACTCATTGTTCAAGCAAGCCTCAACTATTTAAAGAACCCAACCTAGCGAAAAATATGATGGATTCAAACAGAGAGGTCTCTCTCTCTCTCCTTTTTTCTGACGTGAAAGCCAAATGTAATATAACCACTTATCTTTAGTTTCAGCCAAGTGGTTTCCAAACATTTTATCCAAAGAATCAAGCAATGAATTTGATTTTAATTTGAGACTCACCATTTAGTTCACCCAATGATCTCGACTCAAAGATGGTTCTGTACAACTAAACATGCTGGGAATGGACCACCATCCATGCATTCCAGCCTGCCAGCTGCCTGACAACATTCTTCATTTTGCAGTTCCCAGACTGACAACTAAAGCCAATGTGTGTAGTTGTTAGTGCGTTAGACTAGGATCCGGGAGACTCGGGTTCAAATCTCCACTCTGCCATGGAAACTTGCTGAGTAACCTTGAGCTAGACTCACAGCCTAACCTAGCTCACAAAAAGGTAGCTGTGTTGGTCTGCAGAAGGGAGTTTTGACTGTTGAAAGCTTATACTCTGAAAACCTTGTTGGTCTCTAAGGTGCCACTGGACTCATATCCTGCTGTTCTACCTCATAGGGTTGTTGTGAGAATAAAAGAGATGAGGAGGATGTAAGCTGCTTTGAGTCCCTATTGGGGAGAAAGGCAGGGCATGAATAAAGTAACTAATAAAATAATAAAATGATAGTTACTAACTTACTAAGCCCTTCATGAATCATGTTCAAGACTGATGGCTGGTGTTCATATAAGGGTGTGCTAGTTGTTCTAAAGGCTCAATATGGTTTGCAGTTATTGGAGAAGCTGCATTTGAGATTTTGATTTTTAAAAAATCTTTTAATTAATTAGACAAATTCTTGGGGGATGTCAGCAGATAAACAGCTGTTAGCCATGGTGCCTCAATTCCTGATGTGAAATGATGGGCAGGGAGGGTCACTATTTGGCCTGTTAGAGAAACCACAAGTGGGCCAAATAGCAACCCCGGGAATACTGCAGGTTGGGCAAATGGTGTGGGGAGGGGAAGCAGGATGCATATCACAGCTGTGATCTGAATGAGGCACCACATGAATGGGAACTGAAGAGAACCTACATGTCATGCGCTGTCATTGCACAGAATACAGGACCCCAAATCCAACCTGAGTACTTCATAATCTATGAAGAGGTAATATCAGATGCTCGGAATACCAGATACTTGGAACAAAAAATAAGGAAGATCCATTGATTCTGTGCTGTTCCTGAGAACTTCCCAGAGGCATTTGCCTGGCCACACTTCTTTGACGGAAGCGTTTATCCATCCACAGGGCTTTTTTTCAGGGGGAACGCAGGGGAACGGAGTTCCGGAACCTCTTGAAAATGGTCACATGGCTGGTGGCCCTGCCCCCTGATCTCCAGACAGAGGGGAGTTTAGATTGGCGCGGAGGGCAATCAAAACTTCCCTCTGTCTGGAGATCAGGGGGCGGGGCCACCAGCCATGTGACCATTTTCTCTGAGGGCAACCCACTGAGTTCCACCACCTCTTTTCCTAGAAAAAAAGCCCTGTCCATCATGAAGTGTCAGATACATCTGGTGAAATGTTAGCAGCCCTCGTAAAAGGGCTAGTTGTGCGAAACAGATAGGGCTAGCAGTCTTTTGGGCACGGCCATCACCAATGGCATCTCACAGGCTAAACATGCATCTGGAGAAGTACAAACAGATGGTTTAGTTGCATAACGAACATGTACCTATCGAGCTGTAATCTTAGTACTATATAAGACAACATGCTTAACGCCATTTAGGCTTTGTATATTTGGACTGTACCTTTTAATAACCACTGAAATCCTTTGTCAAATATTTATGATGTACTATTTATTGTATTTATGAAATTTGCATATTTATGAACTATTTATGAACTATTGTTGAATTGTTGAAGCTTTACATATGTATGTCACTTTCATACTTTTGCACATTGCACTTTAATGTATTTATCTATATTTATTGCTGGAAGACTGATGTGGATTTTGGGGTGGGAGGATTTTCTGTTAGTGGCCACTGTTGGCACCAGGATGCTGGAGTAGATGAGTTCTTAGTTGGACTTGGCAGGGTTCTTCTTATACACTTTAAACAGCACAGTCTTGCCCTAGGGCTTCCTGGTGCTAATCCCCAATTTAATAGTACTGTTAGAACTCTGGTATTTAAAACTCCGGTCCTTTTTTGTACGAAAATGCTGCAGAGCTATCATATTGTAGACAGAGTTGATGTTTAACTGAATCAGACATAGAAAAAGTACTGAGGGTCAGGTCATCTCCCGGCAAGCAGACAAGTTTAGCTCTGGTTCTTTTCATTTGTTTTACACATGAGTGGACAGACAGAGAATGTCTACAGCTACTCCTTAAGGCCTCAGTTCTCATCCTTCCTTTTGTTAAAGTTCTGTTAGCATAAATTAAGGTTATGTGGATGGAAAGGGATCATCACAGGTTTTCCTACACATCAGTACTTTTATCGTCTCTATCTTTGGTTGGAAGGCACAAATTACTAATCTATACCTGGTTAAGACAGTTAATCTTGATGATTTTATCACCAGTATGGGCTCAATGCCAGGTACTTCTGTATATTCTGGATCATGTGTCTTATATCTTCATTGTTCACTTGCAATTTATCTGAAGGTGTATATTCCCCACTTTGTACTTACAAGGAGGAAGGTAGACCAGATTCAGTGCTGCCTTCCAGAAATGAAGTTTTCTTTTCTAGCTGGTCACAATGAGTGGTATACGCAGAAAGGATCCATACGCCTGCTCTTTCCTCTATTTAATTCCTTTCTCAGGGCCTGTACAGCTGACTCTTTTACTACACATTCTGCTATGTATTTTACCTCACATTTGTACCAAAACGTGTGGTTAAATCTTCCTTACTACTTCATAGGGTGACCAAACTACTCCACAGTAACATGGTTCTCTGTGAGAAAAGGAACTAAAGTGTGTTCATGCATTCTTAAAACTGAAATGCCTGTTTGTGTGGAAGTAGACAGATTGTGCCATCTGAATTTCAGGTCATGCATGGAATGAAAGTTTACTTCTTTTAGAAATTTATAATACAGAATTGTGCAAAGATGTTCAAAAATTAGCACCAGGGACAATTGCTTCTGAGGGTTAATGGAAATAAATGTGTCCTTTCTTCTACTTAATGACGCAGTGCAAACCTCACGAAAAGTGAACCTATATGGTGTTTCACTCACAAATAAAGCCATAGGTTAATCATTAATTGCCAGAAGTTTTAAACGTCACAACTAAACCCAGCCTGAGTACTTATTGCCTGGTCTTCAGTGACTTTGGTGATGGGAAACTCATTGGAGTATGTACTTAATGGGGAAGAAGGTTAAGATGATTAACTGGTGCTAACAAGTTTAGGATGTGGAAGAAGTATTTTCCTGGACTTCCATCAAAGAGAGGATTGAATGTTCCTAAGGACAGGGGTGGGGGGAAGAGGAATGGAGGAGGCTGGGGGTGTTATGTGTTTACCAGATGATTTCTCCCCTGCCATCTCTGCCTTCTATACTGTTCTTCCCAGCTGGCGCTGAAACATTTCCCTCCATCTAGTCTATCCTTCTTCCTAGACCTAACAGAGAGAGTCCTAGTTAGAGATGCAGCCTGGCAGCTGGGCAGAAAAATGATCCAGGAGGAAGAGGGCAGAGTCACTGCTCTTCCTGTTGATCAATTAAGGACACCCTTTAGATACCAGTCCCAGCAGATCTTCAGGCCCCTCCGTGTCCAGAAACTGCATTAAAAGGCTGGCCAAAGACTGATCAGAGCAGCTGAAAGTAAAGCTTACTTAATCCAGCAACTAAATGCTTCCTAGTGAAATAACTACCAATCCTTATCAGAGTTTTGCTGTGTCTCATTTTAAACATAGGTAGGACGAGGAGGGGAAATAACGCTGTACACTTAAATAGCGCTGCACTGAATATTGTCCAATTCCAATTTTGGGGCCAAGTACAGAGACAGAACTATTTTCTAAAACATACTTTGACCATAAAATATTCACCTTTTAAATTCTTGATCGGTGCCTTATGCCCACTAGCTTGCTGCTACTACGATATCATTTCTCCTGGAATAATTATTTCTTTCTCCCTAAGAGAATAGGTGATAGGAATAATCACACATGTGATTCCAGCCAATCAGGATTCACACAGTGAATGGGATGATGTCAAAATACAACACAACCAAACAACTGTGTTAACAGATGATAGTTGAAGTCAAATGCAGTCAACTGAGGCATTGCTTTCCAAATGAGTCTCATTGGCAATTCCAGCTGTCGTTAGGAGGTCAGGAGGACAGAGCAGATCCCAATAACCAAGGAAAATGTGTGCTATAGGAAAACTCCATGCTGCAAGATAATATAGTGTAGTAGCTCAGAGTGAGCTGCCAGTTGAGAAGCCCCTTGTTCAAATTTTGCCATAGCAATGAATTCAACAGATGGCATTATTTTATCCATTATGACCCCATCGGCTATACGGGGATAATGCTGACCTAAATCTACTAGGTTGTTCTATAGATAAAGTATTATGCAGTAATCATCCTGCACCTTGGGCTGTACAAATGATACAAATCATCTTGACTCAGGATGTTTTCTTGCTATGCAAAAGCTATGTGCAATGCGCATGTACAAATGAGAACTGGGGTAGAAAATAAGTATATGATCTATTACGGACTAGCTCATCGCTGTAAAAAAAAATTATAATGTGATAAAGAGTGATTAAGAGCCATCACAAATGAAACTCAACAGACATTGTACTCAGAATCTCAAAACACAATGCTTTTCATCATTGTCAGTTCACATATTCAGCTGCGAGTCACCTATTGCTGAATAACTCATTCACAACTATGGAGATGGATGGATGTCACCAATATGCAGATGACACTCAACTCTATATCTCGCTATCCAGGTCCCCGCAGGATGCACTAGAAGTCTTGAATCACTGACTGACAGCTGTAGTGAAATAACTAAAACCAAAAAAATTGAAATTGAACCCAGACAAATTATGCTTGAAGTGATGCTTGTTGGGAAGGCAGAGATCTTGAAGGACATTGTACTCCCCACTTTCGATGGAGTTTGTCTGACCCTTGCAGATGCGATTAAGAGCCTAGGGGTTATATTGGATCCAGTGCTACTACTAGAACAATAAGTTAAGGCAGCTGCAAAAAATGCCTTTTACAACCTCACTGTAGCCTGGAAGATGGCTTCTTACTTCGGAGTGGCCAACCTGGCCACCTGGATCCATGTTATCGTAACATCAAGACTTGACTATTGTAATGTACTATACATAGGTCTCCCATTCAAATTAACTAGGAGACTCCAATTGGTGCAAAATGCTGCGACACGACTGTTATCAGGAGCTAGCAGGAGCATGAACATCACCCCCATTCTACAGTCACTCCATTGGCTACCTATCAGCTACTGTGCCCAGTTCAAGGTATTGGTTATCACATACAAAGCTCTTCATAGCCTTGGCCTGGTATACCTATGGAATTGCCTCCCTCCCTATGTTCCTCCACAGCAGCTTCACTCTTAACAGCAGGTACCACTCCTGCAGGTACCACTCTGTACATGGGCAAAATCAACAGCAGCTTGTACATGGGCTTTCTCTGTGGTGGCCCTTATCCTGTGGAATGGCCTGCCTGAGGAGGTCAGGAGAGCCCCCACTTCTAATGTCAGCCCTAGAATTGCTTATGTTCTGTTTCAGCATTTCTTCAACTTTGTATTGGATTCTTACTAATGCTATGTCTTTGTAAAATTGTGTTTACTTACCTTATGACATTGTTTATGGAAATGTCCTTGAAATTGACTGTACTAATCTCAAACTGTGTAATCCGCCTTGAGTCTCAGTAAGAAAGGTGGACTATAAATAAACTAACTGATTAATTAATTAATAGTGCTGTAATGAGAAATCCAGTGACATACACGCATATGTGAACTTGCATTTCCGCACTATTGCCAGAGGCTTGGTTCATGTTAATGTGCACACACATACATCACTTGATTTCTCTATATGCCATTACTGCGAGTCACGACTGACAGTAAAATGAGAAAACTCTCCAATAAATAATATTGTATTTGAGATAGTATGAGGTGAGATTTTTCTTAGTGTGATGTTAAACCCTTGATGGCCTGTTTGCATTTGTAGGGCATGGTTTGATGTTGCAATCATCAAGAAAAGAATGTTTGTGTGAACCCACTCTCCACTTACCCACAGAGAACCTGTTCAGCCAATGAACTTCCTTTATTTGATGCTGATGATCAGACTGTGAGCCAATCAGCGATATGTTTGGACAGCAATGAGCAACATGTGCAGCTGACTCACAGCTGATTGGGGAGATCATCTGGGAGTTAGGTTCTGATTCTGCCTGTACAGCAAAATAGCTACACAGTGAAGTTGCAAAACGGAGAGAAGAAAGGGCTAGTAGTTTCTCTCCCCTCCCTCCAAGCTGGGCAGGAACAGAAACAATGCTTTCGATATCTGCATTGCCAGAAAGAGCTGGTTTTTTTTTTCTTTTCTGTGCAGCCCAAGCCAACAGCTTTGAATGTGAAGAAGAGAAGGGAATCAACTGGGCTTCAGATCTCTCTCTCTGTCTCTCACTCTCTCACCCACACCCACAAAAACTGCTGCGACTCAACAAGTCTGGGAGGCACCAACGTTTCCAGGATGGGAGATCAGAAGAACTTAGCTCCCAGCTGATTAGATGGGAATGGGTTTCTGATCCCTCCCCCAAACCCACTTTACTGTGTACAGAGCAAAATTTTCCCAGCAGAAAATCAGAAGGCAACTCCCAGCTGATCCTTTATCATCTGGGAGTCAGCTTCCGATGGCTGCAAGTAGCTTATTCCTGAGAATACACATGAACAAGTTGCCAAAGCCAAACAGCCAGTTAGTCATTTGGCTGCCAGATCCCCACTGGCAAGCCAGAAGTGAGCAAAACTGGTAGGCGTTTGACCATCCACATTTATTCCACTTCCTGTTCTGAGAGTTATTTTAAAGTTCATATGTCAGAATCATCCAGCAGCATCAACATTTAATTTTTCTGTTTTATTTACAGCAGGCTCAAACTACATGTTACATTCAAACACGTGGCACGTTTTGCTTAAGCAAGATGGGCAATCTGGAACAGGAAATTAAGGAGGAATGGCCTTTTTCTTACCTACCCTTTCCTTGCTCCAAATAGCCCCAATCAAGCAGCTTTTGAAACACGTGTAGAATATTTTTACATACACCTGAAGCCTGCAGGAAGAAAAGCTGACCGTGGCAATCTGAAGTGGGGAAATGACAAGTGAGTTGAGTGCCCCATTTCCCTCCTGTAGATCACCCATGCACACATACTAGGGGCAGCTTTCCTGATCTAAATCATTCAGGCTTCCATTATTTGAGCTCGTATGTAATGTGTAGATTTTGTTTCAGCCTTTGTGTTTAAATCTGTACACATTTCAATAACATATGCAAAGCTGAAATGGCCATAACAACAACAACAACAACAACATTTGATTTATATACTGCCCTTCAGGATAACTGAACGTCCACTCAGAGTGGTTTACAAAGTATGTTATTATTATCCCCACAACAAAACACCCTGTGAGGTGCGTGGGGCTGAGAGAGCTCTGAAGAGCTGTGACTGACCTAAGGTTACCCAGCTGGCTTCAAGTGGAGGAGTGGGGAATCAAACCTGGCTCTCCAGATTAGAATCCTGGCACTCTTAACCACTACACCAAACTACACCAAACTAGGGGAAATTATTCCATTTTGAATTTAATAAAAGAGGTGAAGAGTATCTTGCTCATCTCCATCTGTATGTCTAGCTCAGTTTGCCTGTATAAGCACAGACTAGTGAGGAAGAATGGCGTAGAATACAACTGAGCTGATTTACTGAATGGCAAGCTATTGTAGGTTAAGCATAGATTGTTGCTGTATCCTTTGAATGTTTATATTAGCAACTTTCACTCTATATTCATTGGAAGCTTGGATTTCTTGGAAGCTTATCACCAGAAGTTCCAGTGTTCCACAGTAAACATCAGAGATGCTTCCTTTGAAAGACATCTTATCCCCCATTATCTAACTTTCCCTTTAATATGCATATGCAGGAGTCATATTGGGTATATTCTGAGACACATTTACAATGTAGACAGAGTTGTGGTGAGGCCCAAAAAACTGCTCATGTGAACTGACCATGCATCCTAACAGCATGTCCCAGAATCCTCTGCAACATGCATCCTATGACAGACACACATATTTTCATTGGCAGCAAGTCAACCCGGAAAATTTTCCTCATAAGTTTGAAAAATCACTGGCCTCTATGAGCTCTTGCCCGTGTTTATTTTCCGTACCCATCTGGATTTTGGGGGAGAAGAGATGGAGTACCCTTAATTTGGCCTGATAGATCTGCAAAGGTAAGATCTTTTAAAGTATTAGAATGATAAAGACATATACAGTACAACTTGATAGGAAGGCTACAGAACCTCTACATTCTCCTTGCACAAATGGAAAACACCAAATACTTAGAATAAGGAGCAACACACATGCCCAAAACAAATTTGTTACATATGTATGCTAAGTTCTAAAATGCAAGGAATGCTTGTCCACAACAGGAGGTGAGAAGAGAGACCCCATTTCTGTATGGCAGTATGTCAGGTTTTCAAGAATTTCTCCAGCTCTCTCTGGCACCTGTTCAGAAGGTCTCCTCAAGAGTTGATTTATCCAGCTGGCCAAAGAGGGAGGCTGGAGCTGGAATACCAGGTTAGGCCAAAGTGAACCGGTTAATCCAGCACAGAACCTCTGCCAAGCTTCAGACTAAATAGGCTGAGGGATGATCTGGCTCAGTCTGCCAGCAGGTGTTGAGGTTTAGGAGGCTCTGCTCTGGCCATGGTCCTGCAAAAGAAGCATCTTCGTCAGAGTCCTGGACTGAGTCTGCAGGGGGATGGGTCGTTTTCACACATCATTAATGTCACGCAACACTCACGGAATGGTGGCGTCTTCATAGCATGATTTCTGACGTCACCCCGTCATGATTCCGTTTTTGTAGCACGATGACATCAGAAACCGTGCCATAAAAACACTAGCGTTCTGTGAGTGTTGCGCGATGTTGCATGATGTTAATGACATCTGAAGACGGCCCTAGTATGCTGTCAGCCACGTACTTCGCATTCTCTGTGCTACTTCTGCCTGGAACCTTTGTGGCCATTGTTCCTTCAGCATGGGAGGTGATCTGGAGGGATGACCGGCCCTGGTTTATGTCCTGCCTGATGGGCCCCATGGTGGTTTCTGAGGCAGGCAGCTTGGATTTGTGTGCAGACCCAGGTGGGGTGGTCTTGGGTGCTGCTGGGGCATGGTTAGCTAGGGCCTCGCTTGCAGGCACCAGGCCCACCCTGGTCCTGCTGGTCCTCAGGCTCCTCTTCTGAGTCGCCCTTGTCTGAGTCACTGGCCTGGTCAGAAGGGGGTCATGATAAGGTCAGGAACATGTGTGTGTGCGTGCATGTGCGTGTGAGCAAGAGAGCACATGTGTGTGCTGCTGCTCAAGATTCTGTAAACCTAGCACAGATATAAGCCCCAGAGTAAATGCTTTGACTAAATCTCTCTACAGCAATATACACAAGAGCACAGAGCTGCCTTGGAGGGAGGAGGCCAATCAATCACCTGCAAGTTAGCAACATGAAAGAGGGAAAGGAAGTCTGTGCAGTGAAGGAATTGCTCCATACAACGTTCATCTAGAGTAATGCTTGATAAGGATTTTAATTAAACCATACATTGATTTCATTAGCTGTGTTTATGGGTGTATAATTTGGTTTTATTGCTGTGTGAGTTTACTATTGATACTGATACTGTCTTCAGCTGGTTTTATACTTTGTAAGCCTCCTTTAGGGAAAATGGGGGGCTGATTGGATGACTAAGTGAAGCAAGTGCTGCTTAGGATACTAAACCAGTAAGAATGGCACAGAGAGAGAAATGTGTCCCCATTACACTCCTACCTCCATCACTCAGCTGTTTTGATAGCCCACCTTACACCTGATAGTAAAGAGTCCAGTAGCACCTTTAAGACTAACCAACTTTTTTGTAGCACAAGCTATCGAGAACCACAGCTCTCTTCATCAGATGTACTGTGAGAACTATGGTTCTCAAAAGCTTATGCTACAAAAAAGTTGGTTAGTCTTAACGGTGCTACTGGATTCTTTACTATTTTGCAACTACAGACTAACACAGCTAACTCCTCTGGATCTTACACCTGACAGTTCTGCACAGGAAGAGAGTGCTTGGGGTGTCAAAATGTCTTCAGCCATCCCTGGATGGATATATTTTAAACAAAATATCTAAATCAAAGAAAGGACCAAAAGGTCCTGCACAAACTCTGTGCAAAAAAATCAATTCACCCAGTAAATTGAGTCAATACTTTAATAGAGATTTGCACTTTCTGAACAGTTCATGATTAGTTCACGTTTACATACTTTTTCAAATATCTTTGAAGGATATTCAGTCAAATATATAGGACTGGCAGGGATCATTCATCACGAGGAATGACATTTTCAGTGGTGCTTCCATGATCTATATGATCTATATGACCTTAAGACTTATTTCAGAGAAAGGGAATTTAAGAGAATGGGAAATCCAGCAATCATGGCAAAGCTGACTATTATCCAGACAGAGTCTACATCTTACCTGGAAGCTCTTACACCCCCACCAAGATTGCACGGACAGGTGGATAGAGTCACCCCAGAGTTCAGAAGAGCATCATAACCTATGGAACCCTTTGATGCTGGGCTGTGAGCAGCGCACCCAGAAGCAGCAGCAGAGTAGAGATTCAAAGATGTGTAGTTCAAGCTCTACTGCCTCTTAGCAACACATTTTGGGGGGGGGGGGATATATCATCTCATAAATCCTGATCAGTTGATCAAATCCATGAATTTAATTGGAGGGTGGGGGCAAGATTATGCTCACTCGCTCAAATTCTGCATGTTCATCCAAAGATTTTCAAGAGTTCAGGGAACCTTTTGCATGAATGCCCCCCCCCCCATATACAAATATCATTGATCTGAACAGAGCTCTAATCAGTCCACAACAGGGACAATGTACCAGTCTCTGGAAACTGAACATTACTGCCTTTGCATTGCCACCCCCTTTTCAGAATCCATGCATATGTTTATATGCTGAAAACAAATGATTCACTGGTATTTCTAAAGCAAACAAGCCTCAATCTTGAATGCTGTCTGCCAGCAGCAACCCATTGCTTAGGAAGAGCCCCACAGATCACTGTGTTTACCTAAACAGTAGGAGAGCAAAATATTTGGAAAAGCAGCAGTTCTCTGTTCCAAAGAATTTAAAAAAAAAAAAACTTCAAGGCATTAGTTATAAGAAAAGTGTGGTAGGGATAAAAACTTATTTTGAGACGGTTATCAATTACTCTAATGATCCATTTATTAATTAGCTTTTACACTTTACAAACTTAGACCCATGAAAAAACATTATGAAGTGGGAGTAGGCTTGCCAACTCCTGGTTGGAAAACTCCTGGAGATTTTGGAGGTGGAGCCTGGGGAATGTGGGGTTTAGGGAGGGGAGAGACCTCAGCAAGATATAATGCCATAGAGTCCACCCTCCAAAGCAGCCACTTTATCCAGGGGAGCTGATCTCTGTAGCCTGGAGATCAGCTGTAATTCCGGGAGATCTCCAGCTGTCGCCAGGAGGCTAGCAACCCTAAGAGGGAACAACTGAGATTCCTCCCCCCTCCCCCCACAATAGAGTAAAACTCCTGAGCTCCAGAGATAGATGAGTCAGTTGAATGCTGATGTTTGGAGCAAGGAAAGCAGGAAACTGCTCATCTTGCCACAAACTGTCCTCCACACACCCTGCTTCTAGAAGAAAACAATAAGCATGCTCAGAGCCAAGCTACAAGTGACGCCTTACACAGATTGGATACTTGTCAGCTTCCCTCAAGTTTTGATGGGAAATGTAGGCGTCCTGGTTTTACAGCTTGGCTCTCCATTACAGCTGCAAGTCCAGGATGCCTACATTTCCCATCAAAACTTGAGGGAAGCTGACAAGTGTCCAACCTGTGTCAGGCGTCACTTGTAGCTTGGCTCTCAGTCCTCATCACATTATTGGGGGAGGGGGGAGATTACTTCCTTTTCAAATGTAATTCCCCTCCTCCACTTTGCTCCCTCTAAACTGAATAACGGCTGCATTCCACATTTCATGAGATCTAAACCACTCCACGGCAAGGTGGGAATGGGCCTTTTCCGTTGGTTAATTTACCAACATCATATTTGTCTGCATTCCTGAGAAGCCAGTTCCTGATGTGTGCAGAATGGTATTTTGGTGGCATGATTTTTTTTTAAAAAAAACCCTCATGCTATTTTCATAGATCAACATTACGTGGGGTCAGGGGATCCCCCTTTCCCAGGCTCCTCCCCCTGCCACCACTCACCTGGCCAGTGGGGGGAAAGCCATGGGAACGCACCTCCCAGGTGTGCTCCTGGAGTGACCACCCTGGGAACACGTGTACACTTAGCGCACACGTGCAAAGAGTTCTGAAAGGTAAGTGCTGGGTTTGCCCTCCCACCAGGAAGGTAAGGGGACCTAGCAACCCTAATCAATATCCTTACATCAAGTTTATTTTTTAAAAAAATAAATCATGAAGAATCCCTTAAGGAATTTATGCTTACAAAAAGAAACCCTGGGGAACACATTAGAAGATACTTATAGCACTTACAGCTATAACATAGCATATCAAGATACTATGCACTTATATCATAACATCACTATGAAAGCATGAGACTGATGGCCAACTGCACACCCTAATACAGGAAAAACCCTGGGCATGAAGATTACCCACATAGGGAAGTGGGTGTGCACTCGGTGAAAACTGGTACCTAGGCCAGTTAACACTTTATGCAGCAGGTGTGACTGCCGTGCACGCTATGGTGCCATCCAAAAAATACAAGAGTATGAAGCGGAGTGGGAGACATATGCCTTTACATATATGGTGGATGTGTGCCAGAGACAGCTACAATGACTTCTGAGCACCTGTTCTCTTCAGGTTTATAGACACACGTTCTTCTTCACACTTTTAACTCTCTGACACTGATGTATGCTTTGCAAATCAGCCTGCTGTATCAAGTGCCAATCAACCCTCAAGCAGTTTCCCATCAGTGTGTATATGGTAAAACAGACACTAAATAAACAACTATACTAGTGTGCGAGTGAAAAACACTTTGTTGAGCGGCATGTTCATATATGGCTTTAATTCAGAAATCAAATCTGACTTGCAGAATATACATTCTGTAACACAGAAAACAGTATGTTCTGGGTCCAATAGCACCTTAAAGACCAACTAGATTTCCAAGGTATGAGCTTTCAAGTATGTTGTGCATGATGTGATGATAGACAATAATTGTACATACAAAAAAGATGGGTTAAAATATTGCATTCTGCAGCACAGTCTAAACAATCCTACGCTGATGAATAAAAAGGCTGGATCTACAAAGACGTTACAATCTTATTGTACATAAAAGTAAAATATAAATATTTCATCTGTGAGATACACTGGAATCCATTCTTAGGAAAAACCAAAATATCACAAAACAGCAAGATTATATGCATTATTTTGATTGGTTCTAATGTAACCTTTTGTTTTGGGAGTTCACTTTAGACCAGCGCAATTACCCACAACCATCAGCATCTTTGCAGCTGTACTTCTTTCTTAAATATTTGGCATGTGATAGTAATGATATGCACCAAATAAAATTACTTAGCAAAGAATCCATGTGTTCAGTTCTGATGCTAGAGTGTTTAATATCTGGGCTTCGTATTTTCACTATGGCCACAGCTGCGTAAGATCTTACAATGACCCTGACAGAAGATAAAAATCTGAAGAGATCGAATCACATCACTAAAGCTCCATTACTGGGAAGGGCTTAAGCATGTTAAATAATCCTCTCTGGGGACCAGGTGGCAGAGCTGGCACGAGCCAGAGCAGTAACTTAGCAGCTCATGGGCAGAGCCTGGCAAGTCATGAAAGGAGCTTTGTGGGCCTTGGAGTAGAATCAACAGTAAAAATCATAGCTGGGAGTGCACTCTGATGACCACTGGCTTTTTAAACCCTGATAAGAAAACACAGTTTGATCAGTGAGACCAGTAGAAGAATGGGCAACTGGCAATCCTAAACCTCTTAGGTGTCTGAAAACCAAATGTACTATTAGGGATCCCACTCCCCTGGTGGGGGCGGAGGATTCCCCCGCTCCCAGCATCTGCCCCCTGCCGCCGCTTATCTGGCCGGAGGGGGAGGAAAGGTACAGGGAATGGGAATGGGTGCTCCAGAGTGCACTTCTGTGCACTCCGGAGGACTTCCTTGTCGCACTTGAAATGATGTCATTCTTGGCGCAACAAGGAAGATAAGTTCCCCCCCATGCATGTCCCCCCATGACCCCCATCCCATGGTTTGGGACCTGGCAAACCTTAACGAAAATACAACACAGGACTGGGGATGCAACGTATACAGTTTTTAGCTTCTCTTGGATCATAAAAAGAGAGATGTATTATGCAGAGTGGTAAGCTGCAGTACTGCAGCCCAAGCTCTGCTCACGGCCAGAGTTTGATCCCAGCAGAAGCCAGGTTCAGGTAGCCAGCTCAAGGTTGACTCAGCCTTCTATCCTTCCAAGGTTGGTAAAATGAGTACCCAGTTTCCTGGGGGTAAAGTGTAGATGACTGGGGAAGGCAATGGCAAACCACCCCATTAAAAGTTTGCCAAGAAAACGTTGTGATGCAATGTCCCCCCATGGGTCAGTAATGACTTGGTGCTTGCACAGGGGACTACCTTTACCTTTACCCTTACAGGTATGAATGTGTACCAGCACGTACCGTGTAGGCCATAGGCTGCAGTCTCGCTAAAACATCTTCCTTGTCACTAAACACAACGCCTCTTTCCTCTCTGTCTCCATCTGCATCTGGCTCAGAGCTTTTATGTATGACGAGCAGGCATGGCTGTGGCCATTTCAGGGGACAGAGTGTCTTGTTACAAACCCTGCCCAGCTCTTTCGGTGGCTCCAAGCCAGACAAACTGACAAATCACACTTCCTCTCAACACAGTCTCTGCCCTGAAATAGTCAGACCATTCCAGTTTGGAGTCCCCCACCTCCAAGAATCTGAAGCATCCTTCTGCAGCCCGATGGAGCACATGTCAAAACTAAGAATTAAGCTGGTGTCCAGGCCTTTAATCTTACAGGCAGGTTAGGAGCCCCAGTGTCTGTCATGCTGTGTCTTGTGCTAGAGCTGACTGAGGCCCCTGAACAGGACATAAGAGATCAAATTTTACAAAAAATAAAAAGAAGTGGATGGATGGGTACAGAGAGACTTCTTTCCCAATAAGCAATAATTTTCACAGGTGCTGAATGGTGGCTTCTCAAATAGTACTTATTTGTACAATAATTAAAACATGTATGAGGTTCTCTGGCTTTATGGCTTAAGTATATGTGATCTCAGAATTATACTTCAACTACTTGCTAAGTTTGAAATCAGGACAACAAGAGTATAAAAATTGCCTTGCTGGATCAGAACATGTCCATCTAGTTCCACATTCCGTTTCCAACAGCAACCAGCTTACAACATTCTCTCCGTCTTTATTTTATCGTCATAACAACCCTGTGAGGTAAGTTCGGCTAAGAGTGTGTGAAACTAGCCAAAGGAAGAGTTGCTAGGCTGCCTGCTTTGGTCGGCAACCTCCTGCCTCCAGTCTCTGGCTGCCACCAGTTTCAAATGAGTAGCAGGAGCAAAAAGGGAGAGGAGATGGCACCGTGCAAAGCCATTTCCTGGCAAGCAGCCAGAAGAGATGTTATCACACTATGAAATGATTCCATTTTTTTCAGTCTCTGCCTCTCCCACTCCTACCAATTGCCAGCAAAGGGCTAGCAACCCTAGCCTAAGGTCACTCAGCACGCTTCCATGACAGAATGGGTATTACCCTCCCGATGGGAGTGGGGGGGGGGACCTGGCATTCATGTTCTTCAATGTGCACACTCCCGGGGTAATATAATAACATAATAATATTCAATTTACATACCGCCCTTCAGGACAACTTAATGCCCACTCAGAGCGGTTTACAAAGTATGTTGTTATTATCCCCACAACAAACACCCTGTGAGGTGGGTGGGGCGGAGAGAGCTCCAGAGAACTGTGACTAGCCCAAGGCCACCCAACTGGCTTCAAGTGGAGGAGTGGGGAATCAAACCCGGCCCCCCAGATTAGAGTCCCACGCTCTTAACCATTTCTCCAAACTGGCTCGAGTGACATCATTGCACTGGGGCTGGGAGCACTCTTGTACTTCGCAGTGGGACGACTTGGCCCCAAATCAGCATGCTGTGAAGCATGGGAGTGCACCTGTCCCCTGCACTATGATCCAGAGGAGTTAGCCGTGTTATTCTGTAGTTGCAAAATAGTAAAAAGTCCAGCAGCACCTTTAAGACTAACCAACTTTATTGAGGCATAAGCTTTCAAGAACCACAGCTCTCTTTGTCAGATGCATCTAACCACACCATGCTGGCAACAGCAGTACAGGGAAGGTCTTGGTGGGCACCTAGAAGGCTGGCATGGCAGCATCACAGGCACCAGGAACATTAAGGCTGATTCAACAAATGCAGGACAAGCTGCTGCAAAGGAAAGATATAAAGCAGGTAAAGAAGAACGTTTAGGAATGTGTAAAGCAGGGCAGGGCATTGAGGCAGCAATTGCTGGTGTGAGAATAGGGGCAAATCCCCAAATAGGTTCCCATGTTCATCTGAGAAATGTTGGCAGAAACTTCCCAGCAGGGGTGGTCTTAGTGAAAATAGGGCCCTGTGCAAAAGGCCAGGATGGTCCCAGAATCACTGCCCTCCACACCCATCAGGGACAAGTAAGGGGTGGTCCTTGTCTTGTGTGAAACTGATAGGAGCCACTGCCAGAAGCTGGCTGCCTGCGCCCTGACAGGGGCAGGGCACAAATGGCAGCAGCTGCAAATGCCTGCTCTTCATCTGAAGGGTGGTTGAGGCTGCCCAGCATGGGGCCTGGGGTAGCTACCCTGATTACCCATTGGCTAAGACTCCCCCCACCTTCCCACTGAGGTCACATTTGAACCAGGGAATTCCAAGCTCCCATTTTTGGCCACTACAGGACACCACCCCCTCCTTCCTATCTATATAACAGTGCATTGTTTTTTAAATGTGAGGAAGGAACTGAACTCTACCATTTTGGCAATGGTAAGTGGAAGCTTGTTCCAAGCTTCTGTATGGGATTTTCAGCAAAGCTGAGCCCCCTTTCCCTCCTGCCAGGTGCAGAGATATATCCTGGGAAATGTAAAGGGCAATCCAAAGACAAGTGCTGACCTCTGAGGTCTATTTAACTTCCATTCTAGCTTAGATCAATGTGTTATAAACATTAGCGAATACAAGGCCAAGAGACCTCTTTTGCTTTTTAAGGTTGATTTCTGTGGCTTTCCCCCTCCATGTCCAGATTTCCAAAAGTTTGTACTGTATAGTGAACTAGATTAGAGAGTTCATTTACATCTCAGTTTTGGGATGCTGTGCAGCGGCGTGACCTGACAAGGTGCGTGCAGAATGAAGGACAGTTAAATGCACAACTGAAAATGAACTGAAACATGAGGGGGGAATTGTGGTTTCTGTTTAAACAACGACACAGCTTGGGTCAATTAGGAAGGAATATTGAGTGGCAAGAAGGAAAAACCTTAATCATGGAATTAAAGGGGAGGTTGTTAATTCATAGGGTTGCCATAAATCAGAAATAACTTAACGGCACATAACACACACAGTCCTTCTTCCCATAGTTCTGTACCCCTCCAAACTGAAAACCATAGTTCTGTATCCCCCTCCCAACACACATTAAACTACAATTCCCAGAATTCTGTGGAAGAATCCCTGACAAATAAAATGGTTTGAAACCTAGATTAGTATAGACATGCCCATAGGAGACCGAACAAGAGAAAAAGTCCATGATCTCCAATATTAAAAACCTTCACTGATAGGGTTGATTACTTCTATGCAAGGAGACACAGCTCATTAGAGAAGGTATGCCTGTGTCTGTTTTAAATATTTCTCCAACAGAAAATCCAAAACAGAGAGATTTGGTATGTCCCCATCAAATCTTTTTTAAAAATTGTTCTAATTGCCCCAGATGAACCAGCATGGTGTAGTGGTTTGAATGTCGGACTAGGATCTGGGAAACTTAGGTTCAAATCACCAAAAAGCTTGCTGGGTGATCTTGGCCCGGTCATATACACTTGGCCTCACCTCCTCACAAGGTTGTTGTGAGGGTAAAGCTGAAGGAAATTATGGCTCTCCATTGGGGGAGAAAGGTGGGGCATAAATGCAGCAAATAAAATAAAAATAGTACTTGTGGGTGCTAGTCATACACTAGGCCCATTCAAAAATGGATTCCATGTGGACTTGCAGGCTGAAGTATCTGTTCTAAATGCACGGAAATATTTTATGAATCAAATTTATCTAAGGTTGTTGAATACAGCTATATTTTGTACTCAGGTACAGAAACTCAAGTATGGAACACGTGCATTTGTCACTTGAGAATTACCATGTGGTAAAAATAAACACATTTATATTTTAAATACATAGAATTGGAGACTAAGTATTTTCACTTTTGAAATACATAGGAAAGGTAGACAGAATTTTTTTTGCCCCACATGGGTACCCTTCTTAAGTGGCATGCTGTATGTGTATTTTCAAGCTTCAGATTTTAGTGAACCCTACACCAAATGCCCACTGGCACCTTTCCACTCACACAGTTAATATTAGGATTGCCAGAATTCCCAGGAGCATGGGGTGTGGAGACTTTTGAGACATCACTTCCTGATTCAGAACAGGAATAGGAGTCAGAATAGGAACGCTCTAGGAATTTTCAAATATGGTAAAAACCATAGAGATATTTGAAATTCCCATAGTGTCATGACATCGCTTCCCATTTCAGAAAAGGAAGTGTCACCCAGGCATCTATTGTTGCTGTTTCCTTCCCCGTTTCCTCCCACTGCTCCACTAAGCAAGGATGGGAAACAAAGAGCATTGCCAGGGGGATCCCACACTGGAACATGGTAAGTGGCAACCCTAGTTACTCTCCTGCCCTCTTTTAGTTCATCTGTTCCCTCCTCATTCAGACACATTTGTATATATGCAACTCTTTCCTCTTTCTGTTGGGATGAAAGAGAAGGCACCAAAAATGATCAATAGTTCCAGAAGTTCCTCTGGTCTCGCAGGGGCCTTTGCAACAATTGCCCATTTCTTGGGGGGAGAGGCGAAAGAGGAGCAGAGTGTGACTCCTATATACTCCAAGGAGCCTGTGGTCTAAAAAGAAACTTGTGAGAATTGCTGCTCCACTGCCTCTACTGTCTCTCCTTCCAGAAATTAGTGATCACTCTAGAAGCTACTGTGTGTTCACATGGGATTCTGGGACGATAACTCATCTTCTGATGAGGGGGGCTCAGGGGAAAGCACCCAACCACTAGTCTTACATTTTGTCTCCTCCACTGCCAGCCTGCATTTATTCCATTAAGAAAAAGGAGTATGGACCAAGTATGTCTGGTTAGTGGTGGGCCTCATCCTGTGAGCATCTACACAAAGCAAAATCTGAATGCTAAAATCATATTACTTGCCTTCCCCGTACTCCACAGCAATAAAAATGTTCAGAGAAAATAAGGAAGTTGTTTGTGCAAAAAGTTTCCAAGAACACCTCTAAAATAGCCCTGAAGATATTCCCCAGCAGAATCCTTTTTTGCCTGACAGATGGTAGAAACATTTCATCAGGCACTGCCAACACCGGCTCACATAACAGGCAGCAAGGTGAGGTCAGTTTGCTGCACTCTGGATGCAGATTATGCAATGTTCTTCGTGTCAGTATGAGAAGGTGTACTGACTTTCAACAAGTCAGAATTACCTGCGTGCCATGAGCGCAGAGTTGGAACCACTCTTCACACAATTGAACCGCCAAACGTCCTCAATTGCATGTTTTTTGATAACCACTGCTTATTGTATTCATAATCCATGGCTTCAATTGTAATTTTTCCTTCCCTTTCCACATCTGTTTTTTATATTATCCAGTCGTCTCATCAGATGCTAAGATTATGTGAGCTGCAGAGGTCAGGGCTTCCCTTTAGTTACCTGAATATACTAGGCCTAGCACCCAAAAGTCCTGATCCCAACTTCAATACAGTTTTTATGTGGTACCATAGTTTGTAGAAATAATAACGTGCTACTTGGAAAGGTGGAAAACTCATTTCGCTTTTGTTTCAGACCCTCTTGTGGGTTCAAAAGTTTGACTCAAACTCTGAGACTAAAAGTAGCTATGAAAAGATAGGGGGAAATGACTAGTAAAAAAAGCATATTGCAACAAGCTGAAGCAAACTGCCAGAAGAATGAAAACCCAGTGCAAAGCAATAATGAAAATTAGATATGCTAAAACTCAGAATATGATAAGCTGGCAGGACAACATGCCGTTGCTTTTGCACAGTTCTGGAAAATGGATGTTGTTTGTTTCCTAGACTAAGATACAGTACAGGGGTTCTCAAACTGTGGCTAAAGATCCAAGAGTAGGCTGTGACTCTCTTGTTGGTGGTACTCAAGACCAGAAGGGAAGAAGAGGAAGAGAAACAGAGTGAGCTGGGAAAGGGGGCTCAAAGGCAAATTAAGGTTAGCCTCTGTATAATGTAACTAAATATCCATAAAATACAGCCTGTGTTCTGAGATCCTTACAAGAAAGGTGTAATACAAATCTGACAGATTTTTAAAGAACCTTTCAAATTGAGAGGAACTGGAGAGAAAATGGCATCTGAGCCAAAAGTATTCAATGTATTTCAGAAAATGCTTCAATTTTCAAAATGCCCCACCTCTCCACCTCAGATTTTTCAGCAAGACCTGTATTCATTGAAGCCAGATGGGGTCCAGAACAATACCAGACCAGGGGGAGGGGGGCAGAGCAGTATTAACCTTCTTCTAACAGTTGTGTATATGTGCACAGTGTGCACGTGCTCCCAGCTGGTGCAATAACATTACTACAAGAAGTAATATTACTGCACCGACCCATTTCTGGGTGCCCCAGCTGTCTGATCACTCCTGGATGGTGCCACACAGCTGCAGGAGGCCAGCTGGGTTGCCCACTTTTGCCAACACCATGCCGGAAGCCAGGCACCTGGGCTGGCTGGCCGCTCCTGGGTGGTGTCGAGCAGCCGTAAGACGCCAGCCAGAAACCTGGGCTGCTAGCAACTCCTGCCAATGCAGTCAAGGAAACTGGGCAGCCAGGCTGAGTGATGGTGGAGGGGCAAGGTGTACAGTATTGGGGGAATGTTTCCCCTGGGCAATCCCCCCAAATACCAGACATTCTGAATGAATACCAGACACCTGGCAATCCTCCTTAAAGCACCTTTAAATGGTCTTTAAATTGGCATCATTCGCCTGGGTGATGCTGTCGTACAGCCAATTCTTTCTAGTTCCACAGTGTTTTAACACTATCCTCTCACACAGTAGCCAGTTTGAAAATATTTGGGATTAGGTTTCAGCTGAATGAGAGTCACCTAACAAGTCTTGTCCAGATAAGGGTATGAGCAGAACACCTTCTCTGTTGTCAGCTGCATGCTAGATATCTTTGTTCCTCCCACGACTGTCTGTAAGTTCAAAGGGTAGGTCTACCCATGCAGCAGAATGAGGTGATAATGAAGCAGCAGAGCAGAGTGCTGAAAGGGTGGCATGTACTCTACCACTGCAGACTGCAAAGGAAGGATTGCATATTTGTTTATCTACATTAATAGCTCCCTGTAGATGAAAAATTAGTGTGGCATGCAAAAGACAGGAGTTTATTTTATTTATTTTACTTCATTTATGCTCTGCTTTTCTCCCCAGTGGGGACCCAAAGCAGCTTACATCATTCTGCCCATGCCCATTTAACCCTCACAACATCCTTGTGAGGTAGGTTAGGTTTAGAGTATGTGACTGGCCCAAGGTCACCCATGGCAGAGTAGAGATTCAAACTTGGGTCTCCCAGATCCTAGTCCAACCCTATAACTACTGTACCACACTGGATATGAGTTTTCATGTGGGGGAGATTTTGAACCCACTCTGTATAAAGTGTTACAACCAATTCTACTGCATCTCAGGGCCAAGCTACAAGTGACAAATGACACTTGAACAGCAAGTGGATTGAGTGGAGGGCAAGTAAACAGGGAGAAATACACTTGCTGTTCAAGTGTCATTCGTCACTTGTAGCTTGGCCCTCAGTCTAGACAGGTGTGCCAGGTACATGCTAGTGACAGGCAAACTCCCGGCAATTTGCATCTCTGCCCACTGGCGATCAGCAGAAGGAGGCAAGCCACGCAGAGAGCACCTGCCATCTGCAGGCACCCGGGCAAGTGCCATGCATCTGCTCCTGATACATTTGGGGCCAAATCAGCCCTGGCGTGTTCATGTTGCTTCAAGTCACACAAAAAGTGACATCATTGCACTGCCCACAGGAGCACACACTGGTAAGTGCCTGCTCTCCTACCAGTTGCCGTAGGGACCTGGCAATCTTACTTGTAGACCACGTCTAAGCCTACTCCCATCAATGGTGAATAAAGATGCTCAAACATTTCAGCAGATAGGGTGGATACGATGATTCCCTTCCACTAACTCTTCCTCCAACAGAGAAAAAATTCCTTCAACAAAGGATGACTTTTCCTTCAAAGAAGGAAGCCTTTTCCTGCTACATGAAGACTCAGTGTAAGAGTGCAATTGGGTCCAGGTTAGCTGACGGGAGTCATAGGATCCAAGCAAATATTGTTACAACTCTTGCTTATGAAAGCAAAGATTTTGTTCAAGAACTATTATTGGGGATTTGGGTCCAACTTTTTCATTTCACTTGTTATATTTTTTCCAGTTGTTTTAACTTGGGGAAATTATTTTTTGAGAGAACACGTATACATGAACTTTAGACAATCCAAATATAATTCACCTCATCTTCACCTAATAAAATGGGCTCTAGTCCATGAAATCTTATGTCACAATAAATGTTTTAGTCTTTCTGGACTCTTACACCTTTAACAAGATGTTAAAGTTCATTCATCCCCTGGCTTCCAGTGTTCCAAATCTGGAGTAAAGTATTATTGTGGTAGTAAGGTCAGCACCTCACACGACAAGCAACAACCCTTGTTCCTGTAAAGTTGGAAGAACATCAGGACCCAACATAGTTCACAATAACATTTACCAGGCCCAAGGACTCAAGGCAGAAACAACCAAGACCACTGCTGCTAATACCCCTAGCTCCAGCATAGAGGCTTCACGTATAGTTTTCTTGTGACCTTTAAACGTTTTTTGACCCAGCACAAAAACTGCTGCTCACAGCGGGAGGCTGCACCTATCCCAGAGAGTGATTAGAAGTGTCAGCTTTCCCGCTTAAGGAAACGGATCTTTCCTTATCTTGTCTATAAATAACATTAAAACACTGTGTTTTTTCCTCTTGACTGTATTACTCTTCAATAGTGCTGAAATAACTCTCTCTCACACACACACTTATGCATCCTTCTCAGTGCTTCACGCAACTCATCCTTTTACTAGCATCCTTTTACTAGCATTTCTGGAACTATCCTCGGTAGAAGTGATCACTCTAGGCAGTTACATAAAGTCTGCAGATGAACTTAAGTTCATTTTGCCTTTTTATGCAAGGCAGAGCTTGAAACTGGAAGAGGTGCAAACTATGGGACCTGTAGTGCACTTCCACTTTTCAGTAGCAAACACTATGTGTACATGTTTATATGCACTATGAAGGCTGGCTTTATAAGGGAATCTCCAAAATCAATATTGATTCACTAATGGCTTGAGAAAAACTCCATGCTGTCTGGGAGGGCCGTGATGTTTAGGACTCAAGAGCCTGCCTAGCTCTTAAGAATCTCAGGCATTAGAGGAGAAAATGTCAAGGGTGAAATGGCTTCCAAGGTCTCCTCCTGATTTGAAAACTGCACCAAAACAGCACATTAGAATTTTCTGAAGTCAGCCAAGGCCCTGCCTGCCAGAACACCACCAGTTTTGGGACATGGCTACATTACATCCACTAAATTCGATTATTTGAACGGGGTAAGAGTAGGCATTCTAAGGGTTACCAATAGAGATGGGCACGAACCGCATTATGAACTTTAAAAATCCACGAAATTGGCAATCGTGCGATCAAGATCCGGCGGTTTGTGATTGTTCTTGTCCAACGAACCTGCATTTGGAAGAAGACTGGTTCAGTGTGTTCGGCCGTCGTTCGGGAAGACAGTCAGGCGCCAGCAATCCATTCCCCTGGCAACGGAGCCAGAGGAATGCCTACACTCCTTCTGTCGCCATGGAAACCCGAATGGAAGCCCAGTTTACCTTGATTGGCAGGTCTTCCTTCCAACCACGGAGCTGCAAAGCGATTACAAGTTGGAAGAAGAAACCCAGAGGATGGAGGGGGAAGGGGGTGTTCTGTAGCCATGGGCACTCCAATCTCATCCCTGCAAACCCTGATAGGCAGCTCTGACGGCCAAACATAGACCCCTTGCATTGCTCAATGGGACCTGTGCTTATAAATAGCCATGGGCTCCCGGGCTGGGTTTCACTTTCAGCGAGCAGTGGAGTGGGACTGAGCTCTTGCTTGCCACTTGCTAGCCTTTGGGGAGAGAGACTGAGAGTATAATTGAGCTTGGATTTTTGTGGGAGTTTCCTGGGGGCCTTGGATTGGAGAGGGTATAACTCCAAGATCCCTTTTGCAATCTTGTCCAAACTTGGGTGATGGCTGTAGGAGAGCCTGCAAAATACTCCCCGGGAATATGGGCTCTCTAAGTGCAACGGGGGCCATTCTGAGCCCCATGAACCGCAAACCGGTTCGGCAATGGAAAATGTTCATTGCAGTTTGCGATTTTGGGATCGTCGTCGGCACCGAACCACAAACCGTGGATTCATTAAATTTTTTTGGTTCGTGCCCATGTCCAGTTACCAATCCCTCAGTGGGGGGCAGGGAATCCCCCGCTCCCAGCCTCCACCCCCTGCCACCTCTTCCCTGGCTGGCAGGGGGGGAGGTGTAGGGAATGAGCCCAGAAGCTCCGCATACTGGGAATAACATCATTCCTGGTGTGACAAGGAAGTGCTCCGGAGCATGCATGCACACACTCGAGGTGAGCACCCCCAATGCACACACCCACCCTGCCCATTCCCCAGTTTGGGCTCTGGGGATTCTGGTAATCCTAGGCATTCTACAGATGGCATCTGTGTCCTTGAAATATTTGGCAATTATAAAACAGGTGCTGACAGGCAAAAAACAGGTGCCAGTTTGGTGTAGTGGTTAAGAGCACGGGACTCTAATCTGGAGAGCTGGGTTTGATTCCCCACTCCTCCACAAAGCCAGCTGGGTGACCTTGGGCGAGTCACAGTTCTCTTGAGCTCTCTTAGCCCCACCCACCTCACAGGGTGATTGTTGTGGGGTAATAATAACACTTTGTAAACCGCTCTGAGTGGGCATTAAGTTGTCCTGAAGGGCGGTATATAAATCGAATGTTATTATTATTATAAAAGTAATTTTATATGCATGTGTACCCGCACTTACCAGTTAAGGGATCATTCGTTAAAGGTAAGGTTGCCTCTGTAGAGGAAAGTGCAAATTTCATATAATGAACAGCCTCTCTAGCCCAGCAAAATACTTGCCCTTGTTCACAACACGTCTTAACAAAGCCAATGGGTAAACCTTACTCGGCAGTCTCTGGGAAGAACTGTTGAGCTCCATGATCTGTAAGAAGTCAGATGAAGGAATGGTGGAGCCCAGCTTACCCTGCAGGGCCTCCCACATAGGCTGGAATCCTAAGAACAGTTTCCTGGGAGTAAATCCCATTGAATAAAATGGAACTTTCTTCAATAGTCATTCAAGAGAGCTGGGAACAATATTGTGCTCCACTTGCCAAAGTTTAGATATATTTATTCTAAAAATCTACAGGACAGGATGTTAGTTTGTATGTTGGGAAACAACTTCCTAAGAGAAGCTCACCAGTTCTTCGAGGTTTGTGGGTGTCAGGGGTGCTTTTAAAGGTTTGTGAGAGGGGTTTCTTTTTAAAAGTATTTCAGGTTAATGCAAATGAAGTTTTTACTGTGGCTAATTTTAACAGTTTTTGTAGCTTTTATTGCTCTTATTAATTGATGTGCTTGATCAGTTTTTAAATACCTGATTTTGTGTGTTTTAATTATGTTGCCACAAGGGTTTTGTTTTGTTTTTGGAAAGGCCATGGATAAATGCAATACGAATTAATCTAAGAAGAAAAATCTGGAGCATAACAGCACTATCTGAATTTCTGGAGAAAGAGGAATTTATAAACATTTTCAGCATTGTGTATTGAGATGGGAGAATGACTTATTGTCACTCTCCTGATATGCAGGTTTTGCTTTTCTTGACTAACCCGACTTCAGACATTCAGGATCCTTGTGGGTTATCCTTCTGTCTCCGATCCCACGGTCTCTATAGGACTAATCTCACAGTGCAATCTTATGCAAAGTTACTCCAGCCTAAGCCCATTGATTTCAAGGGAGTAACTCTGCATAGGATCGCACTGTCAATCTGTTAAGGGACCTCCCCCATTACCTACTTCCACATCCTGATGCCTGATGATGGGAGAAGGCCATGTGGCCAGGGCTTCCATCTCTGGCTGGGGAAATTCTGGGAGATTTGGGGGAGGTCCTTCTTGAGAGCAGAGTTTGGGAGCGGGAGGGTGCTCAGCAAGGGTGGGATGCCATAAAATGTACCCTCTGAAGCAGCTCCGCCTGGAGGATGGAACTCCTACATGCATCTGATTGGACTTGTTTTTTTCCCCAGATTTCCCAGGCTAGGCACCTCACTTTAGGGTTAGATCATTTGAATGGTCCTTAAACCTTGGGGTGAATCAATCATCATGGAAAAGCAGTGAGATCATCCTCCAGCTTCATAAGGCCATATCAGTTCCAATAGTACATTTTTTTCTTGCCCTCCATTGCTAAACTCAAGGTTTCACTTGTCCAAAGGAGTACAGACTGAGAGTCTACCCCAAGACTGAGAGCCAGTTTGGTGTAGTGGTTAAGAGTGTGGGACTCTCATCTGGAAAAACGGGTTTGATTCTCCACTCTTCCACTTTAAGCCGGCTGGGTGACCTTGAGTCAGTCATGGCTTCTATGAGCTCTCTCAGCCCCACCCACCTCACAGGAGGTTTGTTGTGGAGATAATAATAACATACTTTGTAAACTGATCTGAGTGGGCATTAAGTTGTTCTGAAGGGTGGTATATAAATCAAATGTTATTATTATTATTATCATCAGAATCTCTTCCATCTTCTCAATGTATCTTGGCATTTTCAACTTACATAGGGGCGCAACTATGTTGAAGGCAGGGCAAGACCCTCAATTATACCCTGCTTCCAGGATGGCTTTCTCTCCATATGAATTGACTTGCGCCAGGCCACCGTGTGACATTGGAGAGGATTCCAAGAGATCCCAGATGCACTCTTCTGCTGTAGACAGGTATCCTCTTACATTTTGCTGCTCCAGAAGCCTACCTAGAATCTGCCACTACATCTGAGCAGCTGCCCTGGACCTTATCCTATGTTGAAATGTTTTAATATATGGGATTTTGTACGTATACATGAGTGCAGGATGAAGAGGAACTAATCACTTGGAAAATAAGGGTGTGGCTCATTTTATTTTTACTTAACAATAGTACTGGCCAGTGAGGGAAACAAGAGTCAATCTGCTCAAGACGCTAGGAAATATAACACTGAAACATTCCAGCAGAGCCCCCCCCCCCTGCAACTCTGGTTAATTCTGTTTGTATTTTGATAATAAAGGACAAAAGAAATAACCAAAATTAAATTCATTTCAAATATGCATTCATTTCAATCAGCGTTTCCAAATATGAGGCTTTAGATAGACACTATAGTTTGTAGATCCAGAGGAGTTAGCCGTGTTAGTCTGTAATTGCAAAATAGTAAAGAGTCCAGTAGTACCTTTAAGACTAAACAACTTTATTGTAGCATAAGCTTTTGAGAACCACAGCTCTCTTCGTCAGATGCATGGAAGGTATGAAGAAACTGGCTAGAGATAGAGGGGAGGGGAGGGGAGGGGAGGGGGGAGGGTGCAGAGAGTGAGGACTATGTGAATATAAATGTTGCAAAAGTCATGAAAGAGGTGGAGTGCGCAATCCAGGCTAGGCGTGATGCCTTCCCTCTATTGCATTGCACAAAATGCTACACTTGAACAGCAACACAGAACACCTATCTAGTCATGACTAAAAGAACTTTTAAAATTCTTTGCAAAACATTTATCAACCATACACTGAGACAGACCTAGGAAAAGTGTAGCATGTAGTCAGGCCCTTAGATGAGGCCTATGGAGATCCAGGTTCAATTCCCAATAGGCTTGTCACACATACCTTGCCCAGCCCTGCTCACATAACCAGTGGGGTGAGGCATGTGGGGAAGCGCTCACATAGATTTCTGTGCTCCCATGCTGCACTGTGCAATGGGGGAGCAGAAGCCAGATTCATTAAAAATCACCCATTTGGGAGTCATTTTCTAGCACTACAGGGGAGCACAGGGGGAGATGAGCAACCTGTTGCTGCCCAGGCTCCTGCCCCCCTGGTTTGGCCACTGGGCCCTGGCAATCCTACTCCCCAATCAATCATGAAGCTCACTGCATTGGGTTACCAGTCCCCCAGTGGGGGTGGGGGATTCCCCACGCCTCACCTTTGCCCTGCCACCTCTCTCCTGGCCAGCAGGGGGGAAAGGCCCAGGGAATGGGCTCAGGACTTGAAGCTCTGCAGCATGCTCCTGCACTATGGTTCCCAGTTGCCAGCTAGTGGCAGGCAATCTCCCAGGGGTTTGCCCTGTTGCCTACTGGAGGCAGCAAACCCCCTGGCAATTGCCCGCCACTGGCAGGGAACCCAGGCAAGCACACAGTGAGCACACTCCTGGCAGGGCATGACAAAGTCACTTCCTCAAGTGACACCATCACGCTGCTGACAGGCATGCTCCCAGCACTTCTTGGAAGTGACATAATAGCATCCGTGTCAGGAGCATATGGCACTTCATGCAGGTGGGAAGAAAGACCAACAGGTAAGTGCTGGGTTCCCCCTTTCCACAAGGAGGATATAGGAACCTGGCAACCCTATCCCATGTGCTCCAGAGCACTTCCTTGTCATGCAGGGAATGACAAAAAAATGAAGGCCTCTGTGTGGGGCTGATTTGAATACTCCAAATGCACATGCCCCTACCCCACCCCGTCCCCTGGTTTGAGCTCTGGGGGACCTGGCAACCTTACCTCTCGCCTAAATAATCTTGCCAGGTTGGAGAAGGGAGAACCATGTACACCACCCTGAGATCCTCAGAAGGATGAGATTAAAATGTGATTGATGAATAACTTCTCATGCAGTAGTAGATAGCATCCTGAAATATGGCTCCCCATAGCAATGCCTTTCTTACTTAACCAGGAGCTGATGGTACCACTTGCAAATTGTTATTCACACAAGCCTTTAACAATGGCTTCATGATGTCCAATAGTGATGCAGCAAATTAGTGCCCTCCAAATCACCAGGAATTTCCTGACATGGAGCCGGCCATCCTACGTGTTAGCAGTTGACCCTGACCTCTCATGCTAATAGGGAAGCTTATGAATTTGGCTGTATCATAAGCCTCTCTCTCCATTTGTTTTAAACACTGAAACACTGCCTGGCGAGGCAGGAAATGGTTGCCAACCCCCAGCCGGGAGTTGGAAAATTACTAGAATGTGAGTCATAGGCAACACTGACCATCAGCCCCATACCCTCAGAGATGTGCAAAGATCTTAAGACAAATGGTTTTCCAGGAGTTCTTGAATTAATCACCTCCATACCCTGCTGATCTTCCCTTATTCATTCTCCCAGAGCCAAACTAAACAAGACGAATTACACGAAGTCATGCAAATGTCTAGAATCATGTCTATTCCTTCCTGGCCATGTCCATTTTACTCCTGATGAGCACGTGTCCTGTAGCCCCAGTCCATGCACGTGTTGGGTAACTGGTGTAGTTGCAGTTGCGAGTGTCCATAAATCGGTGAGTCACCGTTGCAGAGCATCGATTTTGAGTGGCTTCTGCTTCCCTCTCCCCTCTTTCTGCCCTTAGATCCAGCTTACACTCAAACTGTTTTGCTTTTAATCTGGATAGGGGTGGCATTTTGCAAGCAAAATCCACCAAATTTGCAGGGGAGCTAGTCCTCACTGTCCTCTAAAGACCCCCCAAGTTTCAGAGAGATTGAACCCCAGGAAAGGCATGATCCATGGGTCCCCCCTTCCTGTCCCTTTAATAATAAAAACTGGAGTGGCTGCTGGCAGCTACTTTGAGGGGTTTCAAACTGACCTCCCAAGGTCTGATCTCCCTGAAACTTGGAGCGTCTTTAGAGGACAGTTAGCAGTTGGTCCCCTGAAAATGTTTTAGATTTATTTTGCAAAATATCACCCCATCCCCCTGGATAGCCCCCATTTTCCCCATAGATAATAATGGAGATCGGAGGTGGCTGAGGACAAACAGGCAGGAAAGAGTTGTTTCTCGCTGACAGAGAGAAACCCTGCCGTGGCTTCTGACATGGGGATTACCCACCCCTTTGCATAGATGCCCCCCCTTCCTGGAAGGCCAAGATGCAAGATCTCTGCAGAGGTGTGGAAGCCCCATTTTCAGCCCCCTCCCCACAGGAAACCCCACGGGTTTCCTCTCTCCCCATACGTCCAATAGAGTAAACAAGTCTCCCTCTCAGGAAAGCTGCAGAGGAAAGTTTGAGCATGCGCAAAGAGAAGGTGCATCATGGGATATGGTCTCTCATCTGGGAGGAATGGGGAAGAAACACGTGAAAATCGAAGCACGGGATCAAGTGCAGTGTAGCCGCCTTGTGCAAGTGAACAGGAAAGCAAGGGGGAAACACGTGTAAGTGCATTCATGTGTCATACACATGTAATTTGTCTCATGTAGTTTGGTTCCCAATCTGGACTATTCAGGGATCTAATAAGCCGAACCTCTCCAGCCATTGTCGGTCATCAATCATCTTTCTCACCTTTAGTTCCTCCCAAGGAAGTGCTAGCCAGCCTTTCACAATTTTATTGTTTCATCTCTGGACCAAGAATTAAGTTATTGTTTTGGAGCAGAGCCACCCAGTTCTGCCTCAGGGTACATTTCACACTATAATTACACTGCCCTCAACCAGAGCTGTGTGTGCATGTTCTTGCATCCAACACCCACCCTCAGACACATATCTGAGTCTCTCTTTTCCTGCCACAAAGCACTGGTCACTCAAAGATACTACCCCCACAGATATCCCCTATTGTCTAGATTGGTAAATATCACCCGATCCTGTACTCCTCTCCATTTTCCTCCATTTTCTAATTAGCTCTGTGTGTATGTTGTGTGCATTTTCCTGTGTGTTTGCTTTTGCTACCACTTCAATAAAAATCATTCCTGTTGAACATCCTCTTGTTTTTATTAAGAGTTTTCTAGAGAAACAATTCTTATATACACTGGTGGAGAAATTCGCTTAGTTACCCCCTCTCACTGCTTCTCCTTGTACACTAATTCCCCAACTCACAAGGAGACCACCTATTTGGGTAACAGATTACTTGCTCCCCAGCTACATTGTGGGGATAATAATAACACTGACTTTGTTCACTGCTTTGAGTGGGAACTAACTTGTCCAGAAAAGTGGTATACAAGGTAAAGGTGCAAACACTGAGTTATTACTGACCCATGGGGGGATATCACATCACGACATTTTCTTGGCAGACTTTTTACACGGTGGTTTGCCATTGACTTCCCCAGTCATCTACAGTTTACCCCCAGGAAACTGGGTACTCATTTTATCAACCTTGGAAGGATGGAAGGCTGAGTCAACCTTGAACTAGCTACCCGAACCCGGCTTCCGCCAGGATTGAACTCAGGTTACGAACAGAGCTTGGGCTGCAGTACTGCAGCTTACCACTCTGTGCCACAGGGCTCTGTGGTATACAAATGAACTGTTATTATAAAAATATACAGTCTGTCACAACCATCGCTTTAAAAGGGATTTAACATTTATGCCTCCATTTGGACATACCCTCCTCACCAATACAGATTCACAGTTCTCCCCATCTGCCTATCATCTCTCTTTTAAGAAGTTTTGTTGGTACTTATAAAAGGAAAACTCAAATAAATATTTTTAAAGAATCTCTAAAACATGGGGCCCTTTCTGCAGAGATTGACAGGTTTAACAGAACAGGGGAGCCCCATTTTGACTCTATATTTGTTAGAAGTCTACAGTTCAACAATCCAATAAAAATACAGGCTGGTTATTCATTGAGAATAGCTGTGCCGCAGATGAGAGACTTCCCTTGAGTATTTCAGCAGCCAGACAGATTCTCCTTTCAATAGTGGTCAGTACAAAAGAAGTCCACAGACAGACATCATCAAGGGATGGAATTTTATGAGGATGTTTTGGTTGAGTTGCAGACTTTGAGGCACTACGAAAGTTGTGCTTTCACTGACCCAGTGGTATGCAGGTAGACAGCGTATCATCACTTTTTGCTGTCTGTTCTTGACAATGCTGTTTATGTTTTAAAGTGTTTGTCTCATGCACATCCTTCATAGCAATTATGCAACTGAGTGTCTTAACCTGTACGTGTTTGCTATTTTACTGTTCATGCATCCTATGTATGCTCTCTCAGGTACAGCCGTTGTGCTGATGAGATGCTGCAGCACTTCAGGAAAATTGTCAAGAAGGCAGAACAGATTAAATAAAATCTCACAGGACGGCCTTTGACAGCAACCCAGAAACTTCAGCTGGTACAGAATGCTGCCAGTCATTCTTTAGCAGGAGCTAGTGGGAATGTGCCATATTACACTCGTTTTAAAAGTGCTGTACTTGCTGCTGCCTATGGCTGTCTCCTCATGGTCTAAAAATAGTGCGATACTCACAGAAGGCTACTGGCTTCCTCCCGCGATTTTTTACACCATCCATTTACAAAACACCTCAAATCACATTTGTGGCATTTTGTAAATGGATGGCATAAAAAATTGCGGCCTTCCGTGATTTTTAGACCATGGGGAAACAGCCTATATGTTTCCAGACTCAATTCAAGGTGCTAGTTATTAACTATAAAGTCCTCATGGCCTTGCACCCTTGTTTCTGCAAGACCATCTCTCCCAATATACTCTGCTACTCCAGCTCCATTCCTCAAATCAAGGCCCGCTTAAAGGACCAGAAGGTAGACAGATATGATCATTGTCTGTCTGAACCGTGCTGTTTCCTGCCGTGGCTCCTGTATTTTGGGATGACATTCCTGAATACACCAGGAAGACCTGTGCATTGCAGCCATTCTACCTGAGGAAAAGCTGTGAAATTTCCTCTCAATTTCACTTTAGGCAAAAATTTATGACAACTCTGTTGATCAGGAATCAGGATCATTACCAAAATTCACTCCTGTAATTCCATAAACATTCAAATTCACCAGACATGTCCAGGGTTATTAACAGTCCCCCAGGATTATTGACAGTTCCCACATTTTCATGCTGGTATTTTTAAAGCAATTATCTATAAATTATAACATTCAAAATAGCATACAAACAGCTAACAAATCATATCAATACCATCTTGTGGTCCTACTAATGGAATAGAATCAGCATCTCAGCTACCTATCAGCTTGCAGTCCTGATACCATCATTATCAAGCCAAAGTAAACAAAGGGTATCATTCACTGTATTCTTAATAGATGTTTTCTAAGCCTCAATCTTTTAAAAACTATATGTATGAGATAAAGGCATAAATAACTTTGCTTCACTCTGTTGTCCAAGTTGGTAATCTCAAATTATTGTAATAAATACATTGGGGTTGGATCCAGCCAACTTTTCCACTCAATATCACTTAATTCCCTGCATGCTATGGCCCCATCCCATATGGCTTTTCTCCAAGCATGTCCCATGATAGCCAGCACAGACTTTTGGGTGGTCACCAGTGGAAAAGCTGACTGGATCTGACTAGGGTTGCCAGATGCTGGGTGTCAACTGAGGAACCCCTGCTGGTGCTTCCAGGCCCCCTTGTTGGTGGAGAAAAAATGGGGAGGAAGTTAGGAATCCAGAAGTGACATCACCATGATGTTCTGGGAATTTCCTTGATCACTAACGTTTTTATCACAGAGTTTCAGAGAAACTCTAGAGTGTCTGTGTGATGGGGTGACATCACTTCCAATTACACAGCCAGAAGAGATGTTGCACCATTGCACAACAACATTTTGCCAGGACTCCATCCCCTGCTTGACTATTTTCCTCACTGATTTACAAACATTTTACTTGAAAACTCTTGTTTGAAGGCAATGCATATTTATTTTATTCAAAACATTACATCCTGACTTTTTGTACAGTGTTCCCCACCCAGAAGCTTACACCACATCAAAAGTTTAGATAACAGTCCATACAAAGAGACATCTAAGAAACATGGTATAAATGCAATCAGTAAGAGGAAACATCAATGAGCATTGTACTAGGACTAAGATTGCTGACATCAGAATGAGCGTAGCATATTAGGCATGATAAAGAGTGCGGCTATAATTAAGAAAATGGTATCAAATCAGTACAAAACATGAAATGACCACAGGGTAATTACATGCATCAAATTGATAAAGATATGATCCATAGTCCCTTCCTCTTTATAAAAACACCTTCCTGAATTATTCTGGTATCACATAGCCTTATTGCCTTTATAGAAAAGCTCTTCTGAAGTTAATGAAATAAATATATCATTTAATTTAAGAATGATCACTCACTGATCTTTTAATTGAACCTCTAACTCAAAGTCTCCTTAAATTCAGTTAGGACCTAACAGTTTGGTCCAAATTTACTGAGATTCTCTGACATCAAAGTGGCCATGATCTCTCTGCCTTCCAAGGCAACTGTGACATCACAGCTGATCAGGCAATGGCATCAACAGATGTGGAGTTTAAAAAGAGATCAGAAGACAAGAAGAACATTGCAAAACTAATAAGGTCAAAGTAGGGAAGCACATTGTGCTAAAATACACATATCAAAAACCTACAAACATAATTTTAAAACAGACTGAAACATTCTTAAAACAAGTTCTTTTCAGATTTTAATCTTCAATGAAACCAAAAGCTGGCATTAGGATTTTGTTAAAGTTGTTTGTGGGGTTGCCATCCTCCAGGCAGTGGCTGGAGATCTCCTGGAATTACAACTGATCTCCATGCCACAGAAATCAGTTCCCCTGGAGAAAATGACTGCTTTGGAGGGTAGACTATGACATTATACCTTGATGAGTCCCCTCCCCTCCACAAACCCTGCCCTCTCCAGGATCAACCCCCCCCAAATTTCCCAATCTGGAGCTGGCAACCCTAGTTGCTTGCCCCTCTTACCCACCCACCTACTAAAGTCTGAAATGATGCTCTTTATTGACATAAATGACATCATCTTCATGATCTGGGATATTCCTACCTGCTGGGCAGTTGCATCGTTGGCGGATGTCTCTAGCTTCCCGATGTCTTGGCAAGTTGAACTTTAATCTCTGTAAAGTGGGGGGAAATCTACATTAATAATGATGAAACCTAAAACTCATGCATGTGAAAAAAGGTTTTGAAAGAAATTCAGCCTTGAAATACAGTGACTAACAGACATCTGGTCCTGAGTCAAAGATAGACAATTGCATTCAACTTTAATCTCAGCATCCATTTGATTGAAAGCAGGCAAAACAAATTCGACAGAATTTCTAAATAGGGACTGCAAAGACAAATGTCTGCTCTTGCTGTATAAAGAGGCTATTTTTCCTCCGAAAACTCAGTGGCGAATAAAATAATTGTGGGTTTGAAGCATATGCTGGGAGGCAATCTTGTAGAAGGTAACACTTGTCTTTCAAATATAACAGCCACAAGGATTAGACAAATTAGGCCCCATTTAATAGTACGCCCACCTGTCTCAGAAGACACAGCGTTGGACTCTTCAATGAATGGACTTCACACAGCCCTGGTTCAAATCTGTGTTCGGACATTATTTAGTGTAGAAAGTCATCTTGTTAGTGTTGGACTGATCCCTCATGACTATCTTATATCTTAGGGTGGATACAGACAGTCATTTTAGCCCACTACCATTATTACTTTCCCTCTCTCTTCCCTCAGTGGTTTGCCACCGTGTACAAGCTGCCAGGCATTTGCCGGCCACCAGCAGGCAACCTAGGCAAATGCACAGCATGTGAGACATCATTGTGCTGGCTGAGGGAGGGCTCCTGTGCTTTGAGTGGGGCCAATTTTAGCCTCAAACAGATTGATTTTGAAATAATTGGTTCCACACAAAGCACGGGGGGCACTCCCATGGGCAGTGCAATGATGTCATCACACAGAGACCAGGAATGAAAAGCTCTGGTGAGTACCAGTACCCCTCTTCCACTGGTTTCCTAGGAGACCTGGCAATGCTTGTCCCCAACTAGGGCTGCCAGACCCCCGGTGGGGGCGGGGGATCCCCTGCCCCCACCCTCCCACCCCCGCCCCTACCTACCTGGCCAGTGGTGGGGGCGCGCGCCTTCCATGCGCACCCCTGTGGTGCTGCATGCCCCCATGCACAGCAGCCGCCAGGATCAGGCCTGTTTTGGCCTGGATCGGGGCCCCTGTGGAGCGCGGGAGCGTTCCTGCGCTCTGCAGGGGCTCACAACGGACCCAATCTGCATCAAAATGGGCCCAATCCACTCCAAAATGGGCGCGGATCAGGCCCGTTTTGGTGCAGATTGGACCCATTGTGGGCCCCTGTGGAGCACAGGAATGCTCCCACACTCCACAGGGGCCCACAACGGGCCCAATCCACACCAAAACGGGCCCGATCCGTGCCCAGTTTGGCATGGATCGGGCCTGTTCTGGCACGGATTGGGCCCGTTGTGGGCCCCTGAAGAGCGCAGGAACGCTCCCATGCTCCACAGGGGCCTAAAACGGGCCCCTATCCACGCCAAAACAGGCCGCGTGGTAACGTCACAGCGTGCACGCACACACCCCTCAGGTAAGAGCCAGGTCCAATCTCCCGCTGGGAGATCGAGGAGGCCTAGCAACCCTATCCCCAACATAGTACCATGTGAGCACCAGGGTACCCTCCAACACCTTTCCTGGTCCCCCCAAGTGTTTTTAGAAAGTGGCTGGCACCAGATAGGGCTCGTTCCTGGCAGGGCTTCTGATTGGCCTTTAGAGAACCAATTGGTTGTGCAAATTAAAATAACATTGTTTCAGTAGCAGCTGCCACCAGTGTTGGTTTTATTCTTTCCCTCCTCTTTCCTAGTGTAGTTTTAAAATTACTCCTCCATTCCACCAAGGCTTCCTCTTTGTGGTTAGCTCCACCTCCTGTAGTAGCCATTTTGTGTTTGGCTTTGCCTCTTGGGGTAGCCATTTTGTGGCTGTGCTCACTACTGTGTGTCAGAATTCCAAAGGTGCCCACAGGCTCAAAAAAGTTTGGGACCTCTGCTCTAGTCAAGTATGAAGTGCCCTGGATGTACGAGGCTGGACTACCTCTATGGATTTTTTGAAAATCAGATTTTTCCAAAAGCGTATTGTGAATGCTTTATCTGATACAATTCAACATGGAATTGCTGAAGTGGTTTATACTTTCTTTACCAGTATACACTAGAAAATAAGCCATGAAAGCGATTTACATATTTTTCAGGAACTCTAATAACATTATACCAGAACTATGAGGATCAGTATACATGGCCATACCACAAATCAACACTAAAAAAACAAAGAAAATAAAACTGCATCTAGTCTGTAATGTAGTCATAGTATTCATCACAAAAGCTTCTGTCACCAGTACCAGGAATGTGGAATTGGTTATAGAATACTCAAAGCATTATGGGAACAAGTCACATGGTGTATACCTATACTATTACAGGTTGGGCAAACATCATTCATTTTTGACAACTCTAATGTAATCCAGCCCTCCATAATAAAAGTTAACTATATATTTTTCTGGAATTCTCTTTTTTTCTGCTATTACTCTATGGCACTCTGAGCTTCCTCAGAGTTATAGACCATCCTGAACATTATAAACGCTTTATTATTAACACTAAAGGCAAAATTTACATATCCACAAGAACTATCTTTCAAAAATTGTTATATTGCCAACATGGGAGGAAAGTGATAATACAGTGTGTGTTGTACATATTTTCTAAAGAAATCTGACTTCCTGATGTTCTAAGACCAAAATCTTTCCAAAAAGGTCCTATTTTATTACATCACAACTCAGTGTTTACAGAACTACATTAAATTCTTTACCACAGACAACTGAACACAATTGTCACTTAGCAGGGAGCTAGACTTCAGTTCTGTCATGTATTATATTTATCTTTTCTTACCCATGTACAACATGCAAGGAAGCCAAGACAGCCAGGAATAGTCACCAGAGGTGTGTACTGCCAGCCAGCCCAGCACCACCACCACTGAGGTCGGGGGGAGAGTGAGCAGCCAGGCAGTCTGCCCAACCTCTTGCATGCTGCCACCAGGAGAATGAGAATGTGCAGACAGCTCAGGCAACTTCCTGTGCACCACCGGGGGAGTTAGCGGCCAGCATGGCCTCCTGCGCAGCGTCACCCAGGAGTGGCTGGCCAGCCCACCCGCCCAGAAGTGGGGCAGTGTGATGTCATCGCACCAGGGGCCAGGAGACCACATGCAAAGAACATTACTGAGGTGAGTGCTGGCCCCCCTCCCTCTTCCCAGGGCCCGGTATTTTTCTGGACCCTGTCTGGCAACCCTATTCTGGTAGTAGCGTGTGTAATAGCTTTGGGTTTGCTGTTGTGAGGTAATTTTTAAATTGGGCCTAAAGAGTACAAAGTACACTGAAGTAGGAGGTTCAACAAAACAATAAAGAAGATTTATTCATGTACAGATAGGTTTTTTTGAAAAACAGAACAGCAGACCAAGTCTCCAGTCAAGGGAAAAACCTAACTAAGGTACTTAAATTTAAGTTAGTTATGGCTTCAGGTTATGGTTGAAATTTATTTTAATGCTTGCAGTTTCAAATAGGCTGTCACTACATAACCAGCAGGTTGGATCTCACACACAGGATTCAACCTACACCAGCCTCTCCTTTCCCAAGAGTCAAACTAAATGGTACAAGGTCTGCTCGTCACCAGAGATGGGCCTCACAGCTGGATCCTCTGTCCTCTCCCAGGGGTAGAACTAGACCATTCTGCAACACTGCCGGGCAGAGCTACCATAATACTGTCTGCTCTTTTGCTGAGGTAGACACCAACTGAATTGCTGCTGCTGCATCTCCCTCCAACATTTCAAACCACCTACCCACCCACAAAAGGTGATTGGATGCTGGGGAAGCACTCCCATAGGCTCAGGGATGAAACAACTAATCAGCTGTCCTTCAGAGGCAGGACAGCCTCCTGTCCATCACAGGCAGCAAGAGAGCTCTCGTACGTGCCACGGCCGCTGCTGCCCCTGTGCTGCCTGCGCCGGCAGGGACAAGGGGCACGGCGGCGGCGGTGGCAAGAGAGTAGGCCATGGCCACCGCAGCTCGCTCGCTTGCTGCTGCCGCCGCTGCACCCCTTGACCCTGCTGGCGCCGGCTGTAGAGCGCCAACGGTGGCCGTGGCAAGAAAGCGGGCGGCGGCGGCAGTGAGAGCGGCGTGCTCTTGCAACCACCGCCTGCTTTCTGTCTGCCACCGCTTGCTCTCGTGGCGTGGGAGCGTGCCCCGCACCCAGGGGCACGCTGCGCCACCCGGGGAGGGGGTGCCCCAGGGAGCGTGCCCCCCCCCCCGCTGGCCAGGAAAGCAGGCACGGGGGAGGGAGGGTGGGATTGGGAGATCCCCCGCCCCGAGTGGGGGGATGGGAACCCTAGGCGGGTGGGTCATCCTACCGGCCTCCTGCCAGTGAGGGGGATATGTATTTATTAGATCATTGGCCACCTCGTCCCATGGACCCTGTTGTTGAGAAATGGAGTGCAATGTGTACACTATATCAGGATATTTTAAAGAATGTATTTATTGATTGCTACCAGTTTGGTGTAGCGATTAAGAGCAGTAGGACTCTAATCTGCAGAACTGGGTTTGATTTCCCACTCCTCCACTTGAAGCCAGCTGGGTGACCTTGGATCAGTCACAGCTCTTTCAGAGTTCTCTCAGCCCCACCCACCTCATGAGGTTGTGGGGATAATAATAATACCCTTTGTAAAAAGCTCTGAGTGGGTGTTAAGTTGTCCTGAAGGATCAAATGTTATTATTTGATGGCGTTCTTGGCTTATGCCCCATAGACCCTGATAGCTATGTTGTCATCCTGGAGTATGCTCTTTAGCCAAACTCTGAGACACATATGTGTCTGTGCTTTGGGAACATTCAGATCTTAATCCATATCTGAACGCTTTGCGTCAAGAAGACCACTGGCAATGAGAGATTCTAATTCTGTATCTTGGATCTCAACCGTGTGTATAAAATTTCAGCAAGGGCCATAAATAGGACATCTATTTCCTTCAGTTTAATATGTAACCTATCTAGTACATTTTTATCCTGCCTTTCTCCAAGTTGATCAGGGCAGTGTTCATACCTGGCATTGCAAGACTTCATTGTCCTCATTTATATCTCCAAGTGTTAAATATCTCACCATAAGGATTTGCCATCTCATATGGTTACAGTGACAGGAAGCTGGCTCCCCTGGCACAGGAAACAATTACACCCACATGGTCTCCCCATTTCCCTTGTTACTGGAATGTATCGTTTCTTCTGGCAAGTTCAGGGATGAGGCCATGATTAGAAAGACTCTGTGACCAGTCATCACCATAACAAGTGAAAAAGTAAAGCTCTGAGAGAAAACTGAATTCTTTGATATATTATTCATAGCTCCAAACTGTGACAGAATGCAGAAATGCATTGTTTTCAAGCTGCAGAAAGAAGGTTTTGCCAAGTCAGCTTGCTAGTTCTTTACAAAGAATGCTGCCGTGGGAAGCAAACAGCCTAGTTGAGCTCTCAAGACAGAATATAGCACTTGTTGGTTCTTACTAGAGATGAGCACGAACCTAAATACGAACCAAAAAACCCCACGGACCACCTCGGTTCAGGGTTTGCGAACCAGGGTTCGTGAAAGTTTGTTTCCACGAACTGGACTACTGGTTTATTTGGTTCATATTAAAGGGCCAGTTTAAATGGCCATTTAAACTTTTCCTGCCACTTGCAAGCAGCAGGTCCCTTTAAACTATCAGGTGGCAGGTGGCAGGGGGGATCCCCTCCCTCGCCGACTGCCAGCTGATAGTTTAAAGGGTCCTTCCACTTGCAAGCAGCAGGGCCTTTTAAATGGCTCAACCCCAGGCCCCTACCCCCTCCCAAGCCCCAGCCCCAGCTCCAGTCCCTCACTTACCTTCCATCTGATGCTGGGGTGGTGGAGGCCTCCTCCGCTGCCTTGCAGGCCCGCGTGGCAGCAGAGGAGGTGGAAAAGGGCCCTCCCGCCCCCCCAAATGGCAGCCACAGCTGCCATTTGAGGAGCGGGAGGGGCCTTTTTGGCCTCCGCTGCCCTGCGAGCACAGAGGAAGCCGAAAATGGCCTTTCTGCCCCTCAAATGGCAGCCACGGTAGGGGTAGGGAGGGCATTTTTGGACTTCTCTGCTGCGTGGGCAGCAAAGTAGGCCTCCACTACCCCAGCATCAGGGGGAAGGTAAGTGGGGGGCTGGGGCTTAGGGGAGGTGAGGGGCTGGGGCTGGGGGGTTGGGCTGTTTAAAGGGCCCTGCCCCTTGCAAGGGGCAGGTCCCTTTAAACTATCCGCTGGCAGTCGGCGAGGGGAGGATCCCCCTGCTGCCTGCCAGTGGATAGTTTAAAGGGTCCTGCCCCTTGCAAGCAGCAGGAAAGAGCCCTTTAAACTATTAAACCCCACGAACCACAAACTGGTTCGTAACTGGGCCAGTTCCGTGCCAGTTTGTGGTTCATGGAAACCCCACGAACCCCATGGTTTTTTTTTTTCCTGGTTCGTGCCCATGTCTAGTTCTTACATGATCTTGACATGTTTTCCACTTCCCATGATATTCCAGGAATAGAGAAAATGGGAAGAGGGTGTGGGTATGATTATTTTCCATGCCAGTGGTGCCAACTATCCAGAGAGGGGCTGCCCTTCTATGGCAAACTCATCATAAACCCTTTCCCCAAGGTTTCCCTAGTCTCTACATTACACCACAGCAACATGGGAAGAAATTACACAGAAACAGCAGTCATACTTTTGAAGATATATAAAACCAGTCCGTATTCACTAGGCTAAAAGAGGGAATATACACCTTCTGATCTTGATGACTAGAAACAGTTATGGTTTATATGCCTTTACGGAATTCTGGAGCTCTCAAAAACCTTAGTATCTCAGAATATCTACAGACAGACTATTCCTGTCTTTGCATGGGAGGAAAGCGACAAGGTTATGTCACTTTAAAAATTATTTATTAGCATTTTTTTTTGCTCTTCCTCCAAGGCACTCAGGGCAGCAATGATTCTCAACACCTCAATTCTATTCTCACAGTATTGTGAAGTAGGTTAGGAAGAGATTATGTCTGGCTCAAGATACTGCCATTTCCAAATCCATTGAAGTGCAATTCTGCATAGGACTGCACTGTCAGTGAGTTTCAAGGCAGAGCAGGGATTTGAACCCAGTCTCTCAAGTCCTAGTTCAGGCACTACACCACAGTGGCTCTCAGTGCCTCCACCTGACATTCTTCTATTTGAATCAAGGCTGCCATTGGTGAGGCAGAATAATGCACAAGACGAGGACATTTGGATATGGGAAAACAATGGCAGAAAAACTCACATCATAGGAATGTAGGGAAACATTTCAGGTGGAGGGATTTAAAATTAGGCTGCCATTTACAGCGAAAAGCCGATGTTTATTGTAGCATACAGCTCTGCCTTGGGGGTGCAGATTTTGTGTCACCCAGAGGTGAAAAAAATCAGTAACATATAGTTAAAGGTTAACTGTGTGTAGTGCATGCATTTGGATTTTTTCATTTCCAAAAATCCCCATTGGCTGTGCATCTAAGAATGGAAGATACAATAGGCGAGGGGAAACTTTTTGTCCAGACCAACTTCTTTGGACATGACTGTGTCAATTTTCAGATTACAAAGAATTCCTCACTGGACAAAATGGAACAGGCAGACAATTATCCATTATAGTTTATCATGTGGAATATTTTTAGCAACCTACTCTGCAAATCATAGCATTCATAAGACAATATATTAAGGAGGGATAGTGATGGGGAAGACAGTTTTTCAATCAGGTAATAACTTGACTCCTCTGTTCAGACTATTGTCTGAACAGGTAAGGTAATGAATTTTAAACTCAAAACGTACCATATCTTTATTAGTGTCAAATCAGGTCTGCATTCATGAGAGCAGCAGGTCTGGCCCGCCCATTGAGGTCAGCCCGGCAGCCGCCTCAGGGCGCTAAGGCACTAGTGGGGCGTTGGCCCCGGGGCAGGGGTGCGCGCCATGAAGCTGCCACCGCCAGCCAGGAGCACGTGCTGGCGGCAGCAGCGTGGGGCAGCTGAGCAGGCAGCCTCCCATTCAGTTGCTCTGCGGGCCAGGCGCAGCTGGTGGCCAGGGTGGCTGGCTGCGCCTGGCCCGCAGAGCAACTGAATGGGGGGGCTGGAAGGCCCCCCCATGCACATGTACCAGTCCTGTGTGATGACATCACACGCAGTGATGTCAACAAGCAGCCCGGTGTGCACACACGCGCGTGCACAGAGGCAACCATTAAGCTGCCTCAGGTGCCGGCAACGCTGGAATTGGCCCTGGACCATTTTCTTCCCAAATCTCTCAGTCATATATTACAAAGTCCTTGTGTCTCCCCACATTCACTGGGACTTCCCTGCTCAGAACTGAATTCCCAGGTACAGGTAGCCCTGATTCAGACTGAGACTGGGGCACATGGGGGAAATGGGCTTCATCCTTCCTCCCTATATTATTTTCTTGACCTGAAATGGCCTGGGAAGCCACTAATTGCCTCACTGGAGAAACTTATGTAGCCCAGCAGTGTACATAAAATTCCCCAGCGCAGCAAATATTAAATACAAGAGGATGTTTTGAGGCTGGGAAGATAGCACATCAGGAAGGCTTAACTCCCTCCTTCCCCATGCACTGTGGTCCTGCTCCAAGTCAGGCCTCACGCACCAAAGAATTAGGTTCCAAGCACAGAACTCCTAGACCATGTCCAGTTGTTAGGACCTGTGGCAATCACAAGGACCTTGTTAACATGTGCATTGGTTATAAAAATGCCTCTAAAGATAACAAATATTTTGGGGGACATCTGATATATGCCCCAGTTGCCTTTGTACGAGTATGCACATATTCTACATAACTGTACGTTAACTTTCAGATGACTTTGCCTGGACAGGCTACAGAGGGAACTCGCAGTTCTTTTAACAGAAAAAACAAACAGGAGCAATGGTGACCTATTATGGATAAAGTTTCCTTTTTCCACTGAAAGCATTGCACATGCCTAAAATGCCAGTTGCTTGGTTTATTTGTGTATGTTTGTGTTTTAATGTCCCATAAACACTGATGAATTTTGCCCTTGCTGCCAGGTTCTCTCCATGCCTTCCACACCATTCTTAGTCAGCAAACACATTTGTCAGGGAAACATGCTCTAATTCCCGGGTGATAGAAAATGCCAGCCCATTGCTTCCTGCTCTCTGACAGGGCAAGGAAGACTGGACTATGGCAAAGCAGAAGAGCAGCAAAAATGATCCTGCAACAAGGCTACCACTGAATGAACGAACAAACGAAAGAATGAAACGAAACAGAGTGGACAACCTGGATTTTCACTCAATAACAGCAAAATCCAATGATAACATCATAACATCAATCATCATAGGCAGAGCACTCATGTTATCGGGCGTCACCTGAAATACCACACATTTTAGTGCAGACAATCACCATGCTCACTTGCAAGACCTCCAGTGGTACACATTTGCAAGATTTAAATATACACAAAGGGACTCAGTCAGGAGGACTCAGGATTCAGTCCTGCCCGTGGTCATATTCTTTGACTTAGAAGTACTCTGGAATAATCAAAGATGAATGCACAAGTTTTATGGACTGGTAGTGACGAAGGAGAAACACTCTGAGCACACCCAAACATGGACTCTTTTTCATCACCTGTCTGAGCCCTACTGCTGAGAACAAGTTAGGGGGCTCATTCCAAGATCAAATTAATTCTTCGGTGTATACAGGCCAGCCCAGCTTCTGTGCTCTGCACTCTATGCATTACCAGTTTACAACACAGTAATTAAAAAATACTAGAATGGGGCTTAATTTGAGCCAGGGTTCAACACTGGAATATTTATTTCAGTTCCAGTGTTTAATATCTGAAGGATTCATTTGCATGGACTCCAGAATACTACATAGTGGGTGTACCTCTCTTTACAAATACCCTGTACAAATAGTGTCTTACCCTCACAAGAGACTCTGTGCCCCCAAGCTTATGTGGCACTTCTCTTTTTATGAGAAGTTGAAAGAATGAGGAAAAATAACTGAAAAGCAAAAACATCATATGCACAGAGAGTCTGAGCTTCTGTGGAACTTAAAAAACTACCAAAGTTAACTTGGCAAAAGCTTTTTTGAGTTAGAGCTCGCTCATCAGATGCATGAAGTCATACATTTAATAGGAAAAGTAGCTACAGCAATGATGAGCTGTGACATCTGATATATGCGCTGTAATCACAAGATCTTATGACACAATACATGTGGTACCTTTTAAGGTGCCACAAGTCTCTGTATCTTTGGCTACAGCAGACTAGCATGAGTTTTATGCAAGGCCAAGTTAGCACAGCAAGCACATAGAAACTGTTACTAGAACTACCCAAACATACCACTTACTGTAAGGGATTAAATGATACACTTAAGAACTAGCTTCTGTTTCCACTTCAAAGCTTGTATAGGAGGGGCCTGACTTGTGTCTTATACTTGGCGATGTTAAAATTATAGACAGTGAATTTCTCAAGGCACATTACTATCTATTAGTAAGTCTTCTCTCTCAGCTGGAACCAATGAAGAGACCAGTTGTCTCTTGGGTGTGACTACACAGCAGGCCTGAAGGGTGAACTGGAAACAGGTAAACTCACCACTACCTACCACACATCAGAGAACACTGTATCTGTGGCTCTCAGACAGACAGACAGCTACTTTGACTCACCCATTGTCTTCTACTTACTCTCTCTGATTGTGAACCATGTCTTGAAAAGCTAAACCCACTTTTCCCCCTGGAAGTATCTTTTAAAGACACGCTGACACTACAAATGTAAACTACTATAAGAGAAAAAAATTCAAGAAAAAAAATGGGAAATGTAGTTCTGTGAGGTGGCTAGGATCTCTAACAGATTTCTCAGCACTCTTAAAAAACTAGAATTTCTGCAACACTTCGGGAGAAACCATCTGTTTTTTGAGTCCTCTGGTCTGTAGTTATGTGCTTCTTGATTCAGATTCATTAAACAGATTTTAAATACAAATTGTTGTGAACTGTCCTAAGTCTCCTACTGGCTCTGCTGATTAAAACTAGTCAAAATCAGCTTTGTGTATTAAAATGAAACTGCCGTTTTAAAGTAGGGTTGCCAATAGGCCTAGGGAAAATGCCCTGGCCCTTTAGTCAGGCTTACCAGACTCTGCCCCCCCCCCCCCCACATTCACCTGGTCAGTGGGTGGGGGGAGCTTCTGACCCCCTCCTGCACGCTCTGGAGCTCTTCTTTGTCACGCTGGGTATGACGTCATTCCCAGCATAACAAGGGAAGACCCGCCCCCCATGGGGAGGCTGATTTGATAAAAATCAGCCCATAAGGAGGTAGGTTCCCCCCTGTGTGTTCTCCCTATGGTTCCCTATCCCCTGACTTGGGCTCCAGGGGACCTGGCAACCCTATGGAGGCTTAATGTTTGGAAATTGGCAGCTGAACATTTCATAGCTTGGAGGTAAATAAAATCATCTTGTAAAGAATGTCCTATTAAGTCTTTATTAAAGAGATGGGGCATTTTCTTCCCTCCAGCCAGTTGGCAAGCCCTTTTTTAAAATGACTTACTTTCCCAACAAACTACAGGTTTTGTGCAAAGGGGTATAGGGTGTGGTCCCTGATCATCCACTGTGGATGTGTTCTTTCTCTCTATTGTACAGACAAACAAACAGCACTGAGCTCAAGAGAACTAATCTGCCCTTTGCAATAAAACCCCACTATCCATGTGCTTATTGGTTAGGCAGCACTACCCTCTCGCCCCACACACCTTTCTCTCCAGAACTATAGTTCAACACTGCTTCTAACAGCAAACTTGATGGCCCCGTTCTACTATTAGTGCAGCCAATAGGTCACTCAAAGATAAAGGTTTGTATATACTGGCAGGCTTTGCAGGTAAGAAGAAATCTGAAAATTAAAAAAAGAATAAACACCTCTCACCACTCCTACTTCCATGCACAATGACCAGTAAACACTGAGCATTTTTATTGTCCTTCAGGACAGAGCCATGGAATATTTAAAATAACTGAATATTGGAAGCAGGAGGAGGAAACAAGGATTTCAGGAGGCAACTTTTCCCCAAGAGCAATTCCAAACTCTCCCATACAGGTTAGGATGGGACAGCTTAAAATACCCACCTCTTGTACTGGACTGTTCCGGTTCAGGCCTAGATAAGCAGTTTCTGCCCAGCTTGAAACCTCAGCTGTTGGGCCAATGGCACCACAGTGCTGGACTGGTAGGGGCGAGACTAGTTGGCAAGATGCTGGTGAAATGGGCTTCCTGAGGATGTAAGGGGGGTCCCACTTTGAGTCCCATTGATCAGGAGAAAATTAGGCTATAAATATTTTAAATAAATCATTCGTCTAGCCCTGAAGCTTAGCACTGTCATGATATTGCATAATGGAGGGGGGCAGGGTCCAAAAACTCATCTCCATACTGTATTTTAATAATTTTAAAATATTAAAAGCAGGAAAGAATGCATATTTAACTGAATGTATATTATACTTTTGAAATAAAATGCTTTCAAAATAAAAAAGACAGCTGCCTTGAAGCATAAGAGAGGGGCAAGATCAGTGTTAGTTTGCTGGCAAATATGTCTGTCAATCATTCCAGAAGTGGGGGGAAATTGGGATTGAGCGGCAGGAGAATAAACCTCAGTACTTCCTGGCTGGTATTATATTTGTATTCACCCTTAGTTAGAGTACACATTCCATCAACAACTCACAAGGCTTGCTTCTAAGTGATTAAATGTGTAAGTTAACATGCAGAGAAGTGTGTGTTTTAATTAGCTTTTAGGTTTCTCAGGTTGATGCTTGGCCCACACAGGTGGCTGAACCGCCTTTTCCTGCTGCACACAATCCATTAATGTTAATTTACAACACGATCCAAAAAACACATTCCATCCTGAAGCCAGCCCCATGGAGCTCCCACACAGTCATCACAGCTTAACTAAATTTACTGTCATGTGTTGCTTTAACACTCCACACTTCCTTCAAAGAATCCGGTGTAGCAAACGGAGAGCTCCGTGGTGGTCTCCTATCCGGCAGGCAATGGCCAAGCACAGCTTGACTCAGTTTCATGTAGGTTCAGACCATCTTAGCCCTTAGTTCTGTGTGTTTTAAACCTGACTGAAATCAATCATATGTGTAGCCCAATCATATACATTTTACACAGAAGTAAGTCTTGCTGTGGGTAGTATTTCCAACAGGCCTGGGGTGTGTGTGTGTTCTGTCCCTTTAATGGAGGCTTAATGTGTAAAAATGGGCAGCTGAAGATGGTCAGGGCATGGAGGTAAATAACATCACCATGTAAATAACATCCCATTCAGCCTCTATTAAAGGGGCAGGACATTTTTTCACCATCCAGTTGGCAAACCTAACTGTGGGCTTTTATCCTTGAATATTTGAGATTAACCTGTACTCCTAAGCATATTTACTAGTAAACAGGTCTCATTGAACCCAATGGATCTTCCTTCCCAAACAAGCATTCAAAGTATCAGGCAGTTAGCTTTTGACAATAATCTTATGTTCTTTTGATTTCACAGAACTTAAGTGTTCCAAATTTTTCCCAGGATAAAATATTAAAAAGCAGGAGAGGATGATATTTAAATTCTCTTCTAACTCCATATTTCCAAGAACTGTGACTTTAGGCCATTTATCACTGAACGATAATCTTACACTGCAGCATCAAACTCTGTATTGTCAGTGGGACCAATAATACACAAGCATTCCCATGGTATCCTTATATACATTATATAAAATAATGAAATTCATTCATTTGACTTGGAAAGCACAAATGTCCTTTGCATTTATGTACTTCTGGCACAGTCAAACCAAAGATAAGCACTTGCAGGTCACATTGCTTTCAATCAGCACAAATTTTACTATCCCATTGAAATCAGTGAAATCCAACATTGCTTCACTTTGGCAGGATCCTGCCCATCATTTCTAAAAATAGCTTGTACTTCCGGGATCAATAAGGGGAAGAGAAAAGAAACATCATGCAAGTTAAGCTGAGCTGCTTCATTAATTCAATGCGTTCGCTTCTATCCACCCTCTGGAAATCCTGATTGCATTTTATACTATGTAACCAATGAATGATGTGAACCTTGCAGCTGTAAAACTCATTAGGGTTAGAATATCAGGAGCCACTGTAGCTTGTTCTTGAGAATGTGGTGGTAAGAGGTAATGACAACTTGAAAGAGAGAAGGGACTTAATACTCTGCTTGGGGGGTGAGTCATTCTATACAGCTCTCTTACCTACTTCCAGTCTGCCATCCATCTCTTTTGTCATCCAAGCGGATTGTATTTTCTTGCTTTCTCTATTCCTTTCTCCCTCTTACCCGATTATCCTCTTCTTTATCTTTCCCCAATATTTCCCCTATGCGTCTCTTTTCCATATTGCTTGTCAGCTTTTCCTTTTGGCACTCAGGGAGAACAATGTAGAAAAAGTTTGTTACTATGCATCATTCTCCTCTCACCTACTCTGGTAACTCCAGTGAAGTAATTGAAATTGCATCTGGATCAACGTAACAAACCATGCTGTTTCCATTAATTTAGGGCAGTAGTTTTCAAACAGGGTGCCAAGGAAACCTATTGTATCTTGGAAACTTATCAGAGGAATCCTCAGCTTGAAAACCAGTAATGGTGGACCAAGGAAGCAGGCCTACCATTATTTAACTTGGACTGAATTGGGCCCATAATTTCCAAAACGTCCTGAGTTTCCATGTTAATGTTTGTGCTAGGCGGGGAGAATCTCACGGCAGTAGGAATGCTTTCTCCAGGCTGTGTTACATTATGATTCAAACTGGCCAGTACCTCCCAATGATGACTGGTGCCACACCATGGCATTGCTATTGAGGGTGGAGCTTTAATGGGCAGGCTTGGGTGATAATGTCGTCTTCTGTATCAAACCTCTGAGTATATAAAGAGGAAACAGTCCCAGCTTCCACTCTTAGATTATACCGACACATAAGACATTCTAAAACAAGATATTTGGCCACACAGGCTATGAGGGAATCACTGTGGATGTTGATAAGTCATCATTTAACAGTGCCAGAAATGAATTTTTGCCAGGGCCAATTGGCCAATGAAACCCTGAGCGCTTCTGTCATCTCTCAGCAATCCCAATGAGAGTCTTAATAGCTGCTTATGGTGCGTATAGCTGGATGTGCTCACAATCTGACTGCAGTTAAAACTGTTTAGGCTTAACAGGACTTGATAAAGGATGTCTCTTTGGAATGTACCAAGACTGAGCTTCATAGAGGATAAGGACCTCTCTAATTTACAGGGGAGTCTGGAGTTCCCAACCTGTATCCTATGTAACGACAGAAGTTAATTGTGAGTTGTACACGTTTCTGACATACATGGTACCACCTGACTCAAATTGCAATAGTGGCATATGTGGAGACAGGACTTTGCTCTCCCCCCAACACGCCATTTTCCTGAGCTGGGAATCCTATCTGGTCCATTAGGGAAATCTATAAGTATACACATGGGTGTCTACCCAGTGGGTCAAATACTGTCAAGCAGGGTGACAAGGTACCCAAGCCTGTCCTGTGACAGATGGGGGGAAAGCATAGACTGTCCCCTATGGCTCAGTTGCATGGTGAGGAACCTACAAGTATTTCTGAGGTACTTCACTTTTCCCTGTATCCTTCTCCCCCACACTATTTCCTCTTTCCTTCCTCCTGGCAGCCTCCATGTGCTCACATTTCCCTACAGCTTTCTCTCCTTCAAACCCATTAAACAACTTACCTTTTATCTGTCCCCATCTTTATCTATATTTACTAATTTACTTCATTTATATACTGCCTTTCTCCACAGTGGGGACCAAAAGCAGCTTACATTATGCTTTTTGCTTCCATATCATCCTCACAACAACCCTGAGAAGTAGGTTAGGCTAAGAGTGTATGCCTGGATCAAAGTCACCCAGTAAGCTTCCACAGCAAAGTGGTGATTCAAACTGGGTCCCCTGGATCCTACTCTGTAACTCTCACCACTACACACTACAGTGACTTTAGAGAGAAATGATGTTGAGCAGTAGCAAGCAGCCGGGCCTGGATGAGTCATGCAAGTCATGTGATATCAAGTCATGTGGTCTTTCTAGGCCTGGCTCCAATGAGTTCTCCCTCAAAGGCTAAAACAGCTGTGAAAAGGGACCTACCCCTACCCCTGCTTTTTCCTGGCAGAAACCTAGCATGGAATACTGACCTAACTGTTACCTGGTTGCCTATCAATAGCCACTGAGGGCATCTGGTTAAAGCTGCAGGAGCTCCTTTAATCATTTTGGACTTTTTAAAAACTCCAATGTTTTTTGTTTTTTGTTTAGATTTCAGATTTTTATGCAACACTGAAGCATTTTCAGGTGCATAGGAAGATCTGTCTTGTCCATTCATGGCTCCAATCTCTGGATTTAAGTATCCACTGATCAGGGCCACTTCACTATTAGTATATTAGATTGTCATATGTGCCACATGGGCCATACAAGCCAAAAAGGTAGGCTGTGGTTTTATCTGAGGTTGTGGTACATGACTTAAAAGAACAGGATTAGTCTAAGCTAATATCTCACGGAAAAAGGTGGAACTGAGTCGTTGCCAAAGGAGCAATGCTTATTCTTGATATTCTTGTATGACTTTTTTAATATGGTAAGAGTATTCAGAAAAAGCTACAATGAGGTGCTTTTTGTATATAGTGACTACTAGTGTGGATACTTCGACATGTTTTCATATATTAGTGTCCTGCCTCCTGGCTCAACCTTCCCAGAAGGAAATGTGATCTTAATACATCAGAGAATGCGACAAGTCAACAAGCCACTTCATTTGTGCTAGCTTCAAACTGGGCTTTATGAATCAGCAATAACCCACCATAATATGTTCTGGACTGAGAACTCTTGAACCATTTGTGGCAGTTCTTCTTAACAGAAGCTTAGCTCTGGCCCACATGTACAACATCATAAGATAAGGTGGTACAGTGGACTCAGCTAGCTGAAGCCACAGACGGAGAATGCCATTTTTTAAAAATGATTCCACCAAGTAAAAACATCTTTTCAATTAAAAGTTACATATCAGGAACAATAGTTCTGGTCCAATTCACTACATGCTATGCTATTTTTTTTTAGCTGCAGAGAGTATGAAGCATTCAAAAATGTGGCTTCCTCCCCACCTCTACAATCTGAAGTTATACAATTTATTCTACCACCTCATTTTGTTACACATGCAGACCAGACCTCAGATACCTTTTATAAGTGAACCACTCCCACACTTCGCAGCACATCCAGTCAGATCTCTTTCCTCCCGTCTCTGTACTTCCCCCCATTTCTCCCATCTGATTGTTCTTCCAAAGGACATTATATCAACTAATGAAGGGCATGGCTGTTTTTAGAGATTAAGGGATTACAATAATTATCTGAGGCCTGGTTTAATTGCATCTGTTTTGTCTAGGCTAATATCCAATGATAAAGAGCAAAGCAATTTAATATAAAACAAGGCTAAAGAATGGGATACCATCCTCCGGATCTTGTGTCCCTCACCTTGGTTTGTGGTCAAGGTTTCCCACTTTGAGAAGTACAAGAAGAAAGAAAACAGTGCCATTCTAAGAACACCCCTGGGAGTAAGCACCACCGCATAGACTTCAGTAGGATTCTCACATCGCAATCCTGTGCAGAGATTCTCTAGCCTAAGCCCATTTCACTTACAGAATTCGTTACCATAACTTATGGTTCTTGTCACTAGCTTAGATGGCTTTTAAAAGAGCTAGTGAACAGCAGTGGTTAGAGTGTCAGACTGGACTCTGGAAGACTCAGTTTCAATTCACCAGCTCTGTCATGGAAGATCAGAGGATAACCTTGGGTCAGCCAATAACTCTTTCACCATCTAACTTACCTCACAGGGTAGTTGTCAGGATAAAATGGAGGAGGGGAGAACAACATACGCTGCTCTGAGAGCCCATTAGGCAGCAAAGCAAGGTAGAAAAATCTAAACAAATTAAAGGGTTAGACAAATTCATGACAGTTAATGTTTATCAATGGGCATTAACTAAAACTGTTAAATCAAGCCTCCATATACAGAAGCAGCATATAGATTAATTCCAGATGCTGCATACAAATAAGCCTTCATGCATCGCTTGTAAACACCTGGAGACATTTGGTTGGCAGCTGTTGGAATCAGAATGCCGATCAGAATGAATGGCGCTTCATCTAATTCTGCAAGCCAGTTCTTATGTTCTGACTAATTCTGACAAGTAGTCTGACTCACACCATCTTTGTGTGATTTTACTGCAATCTTTTTTGGGTATTATTCCACACTGCGCATGAAAAACATTACTATGCTCTAAATTACAAGTGTCTGAACTGAGAAGTTTCTTTTGCTTTCAACAACTTGTGGAGAACAGGTGGCTCTTCCTGGACTACAGTGGAGAGTTAATGGGAAAGAAATGTCAAAGGTCTGCACCCTACCACAAACCGGAAAGTGCACCCTACCACAAACCGGAAAGTGAAAAGGAAAACCCAAGGGTGCAAAAAGAAACAATTTGTTAATTGTGACTTTAAAATCCAACAAGTAACTTTGGGGCTTCTCATTTAGGGATATTTGCATGTGAAAGAGAAAGATCACTTGGTTTGCTAGCAAAAATGAAAAAGACACTTCTCAGAATATTTTCTGGTGGCAGAGAGTTAACTGACCCCTTTGCCTTGCAGAGAGCAGCCCTTCAGTGCACCAGCCCCTGTTAGAGCCAAGACAGGATTCTAAACAACGTGGTATACGATCTGCTTCACGGAAGTTCCTGCCCAGTATTAATGCTATGCAGGATGAGCTCCAGCAAGAAGTGTGGCAAGAATAGCTTTCTCATAAGCATTGCGGGCAAAAAGTCATGCATTTCTTACTAAAGTCATGCATGGGTTAAGCAAGGCAAGCAGCAAGCAGCTGGCATAGACCAGTGAGAATATCCAGGAATGGATGGCATAACAGGTCCACTTTATCTGTCTGACAGAGAAGTCCTACACAGAGTTACTCCAGTCTAAGCCCATTGATTTCAGTCTGGAGGAATTCTGCATAGGATTGCACTGCAACTCTGTTCTATACAGTTCCTAGCAGCACCTCACGATGTATGCAGCTTGCTCTTTGCTGGTGCTTATTCACACTTAAAGTCCTAAAGATTTGTGCCAGAATATCTGCCTGTGAGGCTGGTGCGCAATGGTTGTACTACAGCGCAGCTGCGTGTTTTCTAGTCTTGTACTGGAATAATTATTTGTTTAGATCATTTTTATCCCTAGGAGCTCAGAGTGGCTTACATTGTTTTTCTCCTCTCCTTCATTTTTACTCCCACAACAACAACCCTCTGGGGTAGCTTAGACTGAGCAAGAGTGATTGGTTCAGTGACCTTCATAGCTGTGTGGGGATTTGAACTTGGGTCTCCCAGATCCTAGTCCTACACTCTAACCACCTATATAACACTGACAGCAGCCCCCATACTATTCACTTATGTGCTAATGTAGTAGCTCTTGGGATCAGGATGTTCTCTAATCACTAGAATAACTGCCTTAAAGATAAAATCCACCCCTCATACAGTTTTGAGTTGGGCTGATATATGACTCAGTTGAAACTCTGTGAGTTTCTGCAAACAAATGAATTACACAGAAGCCACTATTTTGGCAGCACTGACCTCTCCGGGCTTTCCACAAAGCTAATAAGCAAAACCAGAAATCCGTTTGATTAAAGAAATGAAGACTTTAATCTGGAACACTCAAGTGAAGAATTTTACTTGGGACCAAAGAATTGTTTATTCTGAGCATCCAAGCCAATCAAAGTCATCAATGCCAATAAATGTCAAATGAAATTCAGGCAGCAGCTCTGGGTTTTTTTTTAATTCAGGAACTGGACACAGCAGAATTTATTCTGAGTCAACATACATAGGAGCAAACTGCTCAGATTTTTATAGGGAAGAATGTTTCTCCATGCAAATATCAACATCATATTTTAGGCTTGCACGAACCAGATCAAGGCCGGTAAGCATGAGCTTGCTGACCAAGACTAACGTTATCCAAACTCATCTTCTGTTCCTGGCTCTGATGAGACCTTGACCATAAACCGTGCATCACCTGTGAAGCTGGATATTTGTGAAGCTCAAATACATTCACATAAGAGAGATGACATTCCATAAGTGATAGGATATTGTTGATATGAAAATGATGGGTTGAGCAAAGCCACAGATTATTGGTACACCTCATGCACACTTGCGTGCACAAAGTCATGGCACTGCTCATTAAAAGGATCTCCATTAATCATGCTGGGAAGAACCCCCTACATGAGATTCTGGGAAGCCGTTGGAATGGAAAATCCTGGGCTAGATTTGACCTGATGCAAAATAACTTCATAATTTACAGTGTAATCGTAAACAGAGTTACACCATTCTAAACCCACTGACTTCAATAGAAGGGTGTAACTTGGACTGTTAGCTTCTGATGCTAAAAGGATGGATGGCATGTAATCCTCAAGAAGAAGGGAACTAGAGATAGACATACCTTGAAATGACATGAGGGGAGCTTTCTTGTGTTAGAGCAGAAAGCTTTCTCTACCTATGAGATCTTGCCAAGTTACTCCTGGTAACAGCAGTTACTTCTGCAACCCCCCCCCCAGTAAACAGCATCTCAAATTTCATTTGCATCACCTGAAAGGGGTTCTCAGCTGTACTCCGTTTGCTTTTCTTTTTCTCAGTCCCTTGCCAACATTGTGTTTTGCTGTAGTCTACCTGCCCCCAGAGCATCTTTGGAAATAAGAAGTTGGGTTGAAGTTCTGTTGGGCAGTTTCTTCTACACTTGGCAATGAACAATGAGGGATCAGGACGCCCTACAACACTTGCTTCTTTTCACACTACCTGCCATGAGATAAGTATCATAGCTTGTTTCTGCCACTCACCCCCCCCCCCCCCCAGTGCCACTTCCATCAATCCGCAAACTACAACTACTGTGAAAACTCTAAAGTAAAAAAAGATGCCCAGGATCCATTTGCCCCAGCAACTGGGGCGCAAGTCTCATTTATCTGACGTTCGGGGAGGCAAGCGTAGCACCAGGTTGCCTACATACAAGCAGGTGTTTGCTTCTCTAGTCAATCTACTTGTGGTTGACCTACCGACCAGCAGACCTGATTTTAAAGCGATCCAGGCAGGCTCCGAGAAATCACAGGACCGGCTAAGAGAGGTCAAATCCCAAGCCCCCAAAGAAGGGAAAGATCAGAGAAATGGCCGGAGAGGCGTTTGGGCCCCCCAGAGACGCGAGTTCTCTCCTCTGCAATCCCCACGGGGAACTTGGCTTTGGAGGAAGGAGGCAAGAGGTCGACAAGCATACGTGAAAACGAAAGAGCAACAGACCTCGGCCAGCAGTTGGTCAACTCTTCCCAAAATAGCTGTCTCCATTTGGCCTGCTGAGAGCCAGGCGGGGAGCGGAGCAGGTCTGTCGGCCTCCAAATGCGACACTCGGGCTTGCAGGTCCGCCGTCCTGAAGTAGAGCAGGAGGCTCAGCACCAGAGAGAGGAAAGAGACTCCGGGCAGCCCCGAAGCCAGCAGGTGAGGCACCTTGCAGCATCTCTCCCCAGCCCCTGGCCGGGGCTGTGCGAGGCAGCCGCTCTCCGAAGCGCCCCCGGGAGCAGCCCCCGTCCAGCCCTTCTCCTCCACCATGCCGTCCCCGTCGGAGGCGGCCAAATAAATAAATAAATAGAGGGATAAATAAAGCGCGGAGGTCCTCCTCCAATCCACACGGCGGGGAAAGAGCCGCGTCCACGGGGGTCCCCGAGGCCACCGAAGAAGGGCAGACCGCAGACTTTTTGTGCACGGAGATGGAGCAAAGAAACAGAAAAGAAAGGGAAGGGATCAAACGTCAAAAAGTACTGGGGGGGCGGGGGGGGGGGCAAACAGTCTGTAGAGATCTTTGTCCTTCAGCTTTGTTTGTCCTCTGCTATTTGCTGTTCGGTTCCTTAGCGGAGCAGGACACAGACAGAGCACGGAGGTCCCCACGAGAGAGAGGTCATTCGCAACAGATTGGGAAGTTGGACGGCGGCTGTTCCTGGCTTCTCTGTAACATGACACACGCGCGCTCTCCCTGCGGCTGAGGCGGGCCGGCCGCGCCGCTTCCCAGAGTCACCTCCCCTGCTCTCGCTCTCTCTCCCCGGCGATGATTTATTTATCTATGCAAAACTGCTGGGTGGGATCGAAGGCTGGGGCTCCCGCCCCCTCGCGAGCCCCTTTCATCAGCGCCCCTTTGAAGTGACACTCACGGCAGTCCTTTACCGCTGCAGGAGCGCAGTTGTGAAGCAGAGGGTGTGTGTGGGGGGGGGGGTCGAGGTATCCCCCCTCCCGCGCCTCCCCACACCACCGGGGGTTGGTCTGTGGTTTGTTTTGATTTTCACTGTCTCCCTGGAAGACTTGGTAAGACAGGCAGCCTACTCCTGGCCCACCGCTTCCAGACAGGTCTGCAGTTTTTCAGAGCCAGTTGGACCTCAAGAACTTGAATGAGTGTGCCTGCCTGCTAGTTTGTTCAAAATCTTTCTGCCGGCTTGTTTCTTTGTCTAGTGGCTCAGTCGATCCGGCTCTGTTGCTTGAGGTGCCCTTTGGTACTGGTAAAATAGTAGAGTCCAGTAGCACCTTTAAGACTAAGCAACTTTACTGTAGCATAAGCTTTCGAGAACCACAGCTCTCTTTGTCAGATGCATCATAAGCTTTCAAGAACTGTGGTTTTGCTACTACAGACTAACACAGCTAACTCCTCTGGATCTTTGGTACTGGTATTTCACACCCATGAAGCACCCCACTTAATATAGGCAAGAGAACCAAAGCTTACAATTTCAGAGCATCACATCCATTAAAAACCCACACTGGACCTATTGTATGTTTAGATGCCCTTCCCTTCAGTCTTTTCAGTAAGATTTGCTAGAATGTAGCAGCCATAAAGCCCCAGTCTTAGGATGCTGTCTTTATGCTCAGTGTCCTAGAGCATAGGGCCCTTACAAGTGGTTTCATCACAGGAAGGATTCTCATGTGAGCTGAGCCTCCTCAATCCCAGTATGTTTGCTTCACAGCATGGTGCTATTGGGGCACTGGTCATACAGGGAACTGAACATTTCAGTAAACTTCCCCGCACACAGAGCTTAATGGCCATGTAAGAAGAGTCCTAGCAGCAGTCCATCTAGTCCAGCATCCTGTTTCACACACAGTCACCCAGTTGCCCTGGAGGGCAAACAACATGACATAGAGGCCTTCCCTTACTTCCTAGCACTGGACTTCAGATGTTTGCTGCCACTGACTGTGGAGGTTCCCTTTACTCACCATTGCTAGTAGCGACAGAGGGACCTGTCATCCATGAATCTGTCTAATCTCTTCTTAAAGCCATTCATGCTCATGACCATCACTATGTCTAGCGGCATTGAATTCCAAAATTTAGTCACTTGTTGAATAAAGTATTTCATGTATTCACCCAGAATTTATTACACATCAGCTACTATCTCTATCCACTTTCTGTACTGCATACATAATTTTATAAACCTTTATCATGTCCTTCCTCTTAGTCATCTTTTTTTCTAAATGGAAAAATCCAACACCCTTTAGCCTTCTTAGGTAGGAAATGTGCCCCAACCCCTTAATCGTCTTGGTATTCCCTTTCCATGTTTTTTCAGCTCTGCAATGTCGCTTTTGAGATATGACCATCAGTATTCCAAATAAGATTGTATCATAGATCTATAGAAGAGCATTGACAACAGTGGCTGTTATACTTTCAAATCAACAGGAACTCTGCCTTTTTCACCACTGCAGCATATTGAGTCAACATTTTCATTGAGCTATCCACTACAGCTCCAATCTGTTTTCCTCTCAGTCTTGGCCAGTTCAGACCTCATCAGTACTTATTTAAATTTAGGATTTTTTTTTGTTCTATTGTGCATCACTTTACACTTACCTACAGTGAACTTTATTGGATACACTGTTGCCCATTGCTTGATAATTCTATTTTTAATAACAGTCTCTGCATTAACCTGGAACAGAGGCTAACTGACCTGTAATCCCCCCCCCCCCCGGAATCTCCTATTTAAAAAACAGTGTAATATTTGCTACATTCAGTAGCAGATCTGAGGTGTATGGACTGGGAGGCAGATGCTGAATAATGCTGGCAGAAGAAGTATAACGCGCCTCAAATCATGCTACACACTAGAACCTCTACATTTGTTTAATAAGGACCAGGAGGAAGGCCATGTAAAGGAAGTATTATGGTGCCTCGCGTTGCCACATTTGACTTGGACCTTATAAATATTAATGAGATGTCCAACAAGTGGAAGAAATGTCTGGTAATATGGCCATAAAGATTAGAAGAGGTCGATCAGTTCAGAAGGACCTTGGCTTCCTTTTCCTATTACCTTCTTTGCTCTGAATTGTTTTCCTTCAGACCTTGCCCCATCTAGTTCTGTTTCCCCACCCCACCTCACAGTTCACTGCAGACTCACTTGCTCTCCGGGGGAGCATTGCCTCAATTTTCCCTTCTTTTGCCTCCTATTTCCCCCCTTTGTCCTAAGCCTGTCAGATGATCCTGCCTCAGCCTCCATTTCCCTTGCCCCCTTTATCTTCTACACTTCTTCCCTCCAGGCTTCTGCTATGCATCTTCTTTTCCTCAGCCTCCTAGTCCACATTCATTGGCCCCTCCATGTCCTCATCCCACGGCCTACCTCCTTCACATAAATAATTCCAGAACACTCCACTGAAGGCTAGCTATTGGGCAGCAGCAGTAGTGGGAAGTGACACTGGCAGAGGATATTTCACAGACAACAGTGGGGTCACTTCAGCTAACTTGTGCAGAAGAAGGCAATGGTAAACCACTTCTGATAATGTCTTACCTTGAAACCCTATGATGAAACAATCCAAAATGAAAGAAAATATAGTGCTGGGAGACAGGACCCCCTGGTCGGATGGCACTCAGGTTACTGGGGAAGAGCAGCGGACAAATACAAATAACACTGTTCTTAATGATGGGACTGGACTAAAGCCAAAAGAATGTCCAGTTGCTGATGTGAATAGATGCAAAAGGAAGGTCCAAAGCTGTGCAACACATATAATAGGAATATCAAAAGTGAGAAGAATGAAGCCAGGTAAACGAAAAATCTTAAAACAAGAAATGGAACATTTAAACATTGCAATTCTGGGGCTGAGTGAACTGATGTGGACAGCCTCAGGACATTTCCAGTCAGAAAACTACCAAGTGTTTTACTGTGGAAATGACAAAGTCAAAAGAGATGGTGAGGCAAGACACAGTACAGTCAAGAGCCACAACGCAAAGTGTGACCAATCAATATCAAGCAGACTTCATGGAAGGCCTATTAATATAATACACAGAGACAAAGAAATCAGAAGAACAAGAGATCTGTTCCACACAATCCAGGAAATCAAGGGGAAATTCAAACTCCGGCTCAGGATACTGAAAGAGCAACATGGAAATAGAGTATCCAATCAGGACAAAATAAAGGTAAGGTGGAAACAATACATTGAAGAGCTATACAGAAGAAATGGAAGGATGACAGATGCCTTCAAAGTAGAATCTTTTGACAAAGAACCTGAAATCTTAGAAAGTGAAGTGAAAGCTGTACTCAAAGCAATTGGGAGAAACAAAACACCTGGAGTACATGGGATACCAATAGAGCTATTTCAAGCTACAGAAACTGAGTCTATCAAAATCTTAACAAGAATATATCAACAAATATGGAAAAGAAAACAATGGCCTATAGACTGGAAATGCTCAGTCTACATTCCAATTGCCAAAAAAGGGGATGTCAAAGAGTGCAGCAACTATTGGAGCATCATGTTAATTTCCCATGCAAGCAAAGTGATGCTCAAAATTCTACAGCAAAAACTCTTACAATATATGGAACAAGAAATGCCAAATGGTCAAGCTGGATTCAGAAAAGCAAGAGGCACTAGAGATCACATTTCAAATTTACAATGGTTAATGGAACATACCACGGAATTTCAGGAGAAAATCGGCCTGTATTTTATAGACTGCAGCAAAGCTTTTGACTGTGTGGCTCATGAAAAGCTATGGATGGTGTTTAAAGAAATGGAGGTGCCACAACATCTGATTGTTTTGATGTGCAACTTGTACTCTAGACAAGAGGCTACTGTTTGGACAAAATATGGGGAAACAGAATGGTTTCCAATTGGCAACGATGTCAGACAAGGATGTATATTCCCACCTGTTCAACCTCTATGCTGAGCATATCATAAGGAAAGCTGGATTAGATTTAGAAGAAGGGGGAGTGAAAATTGGTGGAAGGAACATTAGTAGTTTGAGATATGCAGATGACACCATGTTACTGGCAGAAAATAGTGAAGATCTGAAATGACTACTGATGAAGTTTAAAGGAGAAAGCACCAAAGAAGGATTACAACTGAACATCAAGAAGACAAAACTAATGACTATTGAGGAATTACACAATTTTAAAGTTGACAATGAGAAAATTGAAATTGTTCAAAATTTTCTACGCCTTGGCTCAATAATCAACCAAAAGGGAGACTACAACCAAGAAATCAGAAGAAGATTGAGACTTTAAAGAGCAGCCGTGACAGAACTAGAAAACATCTTTAAAGATATCTCTTTGAGGACTAAAATCAAAATAATCCAAACTACAGAATTCCCCACAACTATGTATGGATGTGAAAGCTGACAATTAAGAAAGGTGACAGGAAGAAAATTGAAATGTGATGCCGAAAGAGAATTTTGCAGTTACCATGGATGGCCAAAAAGGCAAATAAGTGGTTTCTAGATCACATCAAACCTGAATTCTCCCTAGAATCTACAAATGACAAAACTGAGGCTATTGTACTATATCTCATCATGAGAAGACAAAACTCTCTGGAAAAGTCAATAATGCTAGGAAAAATTGAAGGCTATAGGAAAAGAGGAAGAATCAAAGTGAGATGGCTGGACTCAGTAAAAGAAGCCACATCCTCCAGTTTACAAGATCTTAGCAAGTTTGTTAACAATAGGATGTTTTGGAGGTCTTTCATTCATAGAGTCACCATAAGTCGGAGGCAACTTGACAGCACAGAACACACATACATTTGATAGGCAGTTCCATGGTGGGATAAAGTTAGGTGATAGGAACCATGAGCTGGGTGAAAAAGAAGGGTTGGGTACGTTGAGGAAGGAAAGACTTTGCTGATTGCAGGTTATCAAAAACATTTAAAGTTGTAAGCCACCTGACCCAGAAGAAGTCTTAGCTGAAAGCCAGTTATGAACCAGAACAAACCAGAATAAAGGAATGGATGAAGTTGGAAAATCTAACATGTAAAAATAAGAAAGACATTTCATAAAGAACATTAATCAGAGGCATGATTTCCTAGGCATTCCATGCAGAACAAAAATCCTATGCCTGGACTCAAAAAATGTGGGTGTGAATTTCTGATCTCATGGGTAGGGGAAACAGCACTTCTGTTCCATCATAGTTTCCACATATATTCCTATATGGAAATAATTCCAAAGCATTCCCATAGAGGAAAAACATTGTCTGGAATGATTCTCTAGCTGTACATATGTCCTGTTCCAACAACTTGTGAACACATTTTCAAAAGCATGGGATTTGTTCCACAAACACAAGAAACCGGAAGGTGAAAACATAGGACCACAAAAAAAGAGATCTGCACAAATGCAAAACTTTACTGTACATGCATATCTGGCATTCAAAAGCTTTTGCTGCATATGGGGGAATCACTGTGTTAAGAACAGAGTAAGTCTGGAGAAAGTGCTGATTCAGGACAGGCCACTGTCTCATCCAGAACAACCTTAGACCAGGCAGGGTACTGGTGACTTTGCAATGTGACTTGCATGTCAGGACTGGATTACAAGGTGCAGCCAGATGCAGGCAGTGTGGTGTGTTCTAAGCCATGTAGGGTCATTCTTTAGGTCATTCTTTGCTCATGTGGGGTGAGGCCGAACAGGCTGGCACACAGGATAAGACGCTTCCAAATAATGTGGCAGCGTGCGTGGGTTCCTCAGAAGACAAGTGGAGCAGTTGAAATTCACTGGCTTGGGTTAATATTTCCAAATACAATAGCTCCACAGCACCATGACGGATGTGCCTTCTCTCAGAATATCCTGGTGGATGTTCTAGCTTTGGGTTCATCACCCTCATATAGACATGCTGAAAGAAAGCAACCTGAGGCTACTGTGAAGCATGCTTACTAAAACACATGCTGAAAATTGGCCTCTTAAGTGGAGCTCCCCTCTGACTCTTGGCCTGTCATTTACACGGTTTAAATGAACATTTTGCGTGCAGTCTGTGCTGGAAATTGCTGGCAAAGGAAACTCATATTCGTCTCCGGCCTGAGCTCAGTTTCAGAGTGTTTTGAAGAAATGGACCTTTTGGGACCCAGTTGAAGAGAGAGAGGGAGGGAGATCTGTTACCCTTCAGTCAAATAAACCTTTGAAGGGCCCAAGAGCACATGGCGTTTATTCTTTGAACAGCCGTATCCCTTTCGCAAGCCACTTGTTTTCCAAAATGAGATTTTAGAGTCTGCTTGACAGGAAACCCAGTCTTAATTTCTTCTAATGGGTTCCTTGTCATTTAACAACTCAAATGAATGTTGTGCCTTTGGTGAGCCTAGCAAACACACTTCCATTAACAGATATCTTCTTTCAACAACTTTTCATATATGGGAGCCACCCTAATATATAATGAGGTGCAGAGGAAAAGTGCATTAATTTTCGAGGAATGTTCAATAGACTTCCACTAGCCTTCCTGGTGCTTTGATTTTTTAAAAAGACGTTTGTTCTGGGCACTGTCTCAGTTAAACAGTCCCATTGTTGTGCAGTACAAGTCTTTAATGGTGAGCAACATCCCGTAATTTCCAAAGTGTGAACAGGGGCACCCTAGTACACCATGAGAGAATTGCTAATGTGCAACAAATTAATTACATGATTAAACTGCTATGGAGTTACTCCCCTGTGCTGGGGCATTACTTAAAACAGGCACATGAAAATCAAAAGTCTTTTACTGTTTTAAAGCAGCGCATTAACCACTAAACCGTGAGGCTATGTGAAGAATGATCAGTCTCTTCAATCATCATTCTGTACCAGTACCAGTCTTCTGACTGAAGAGAAGTCAGAAGTTTGTTTATGCCAGGCCTCAGTGACACACACAAGGTTGTCTTTTAAGAATTTTATTCAAAATCACTCTACTTATCCTTGAACAGATTATATAATCCAGAATCACAATGATACAGAAAACACTAGCATATGTAAATGCGATTATAAACAAAAAATATACGTCATCCCTTCTTCTACCTAACCTACATTTGAAAATGAAATGCTGCTGTTTCTAAAATTCTCATCACAACACAAATTTGAGAGATTTTGAGGGAGGGGTTAGGTTGTGGCTATCTTATATAGACAATTACATGAGCCTTACATGGCATTAAATCTTCTAGTTCGCTTTCTCCAGAGGCACCTCTGAGCATTCCAAAGAATAATCATTACTAACTCTGTTCCATTTGGTCAAGGATTTATTCTGAACATAAAAGCATTGATTCATATATTGTCCTTCTCAAAGAAACTGAGAACAGTGAAAAAAATGCATGTTTGCAGATTTTCAAGATCCTAAAAGCAAACTCCCAGGTCTACTGTGTCAAAACATCATAAACAACGATTTAAAGTTAAAATCCGCAAACAAGGCTCTTACGTTTCTGGAGCATCCATCTACAGACCAGGCTGTCTGATGTGTCTATGAACCATTGAAATGGGCTGGCTTTTCAAGAGGCATGCTCAGAACAATGAGATGCAGATACAAATGGTGGGATACAGACAAGTCAACTTGTGTTGATGCAGCTGAGATTCTCTTTGGTGGCCCGAGTGGACATTGAATGGGCAACTCCCTCTGGTGGCACAGAGAACTCCTGAAGTCACAGCAGGAGGCACAGATTGAGATAGCAACTATAGGCATGTATTACGTTTTTTTGTTTGTTTCTCAGGGTTCATCCAAGTACATAGTGGCCTAAGCAAAAATAGATGGGTCCCTGCCCTTAGGGACAAACAATTTGAACTTTGGTACTGGTGGGGAGATCCTAGGAGAGAGAAGATTGTGCAGAAGTGCCAGAGAGAAGGGAAGAATGGGAGTTTGGTTGCTATCCTGCTTTTCTAAGGAGATTTGTACTAATTTGCTACACTAAGGACATACTGTTGTTAAATGGGGCTTTTGATTGATTTTTCCCTACACTCTGCACAAATTAAGTGGCCTAACTTTGTTCTAAATCACTTCTGGTGGGCTTAAAAATTGAGTTAGTGTGACAAAATGTCTGCCCAAACCCATCTCAACCAGAACAAACTGCCCAGTTACATTTATTGTTAAGAAGATCTGTATTCACATGTGCTGAATACTAGACCTAATTCAGATAATACTAAGAGGAAGTTGGCTTTCTCAACTGACATTTGTGTTGTGGTTTCCCTCAAAAGTGCAATATAAGAGAACATTTTAAGAAAAACATGACAAGTGAAAGCCTATCACACTTAAAAATAAATCCTTGCATTAGTGGTTTTTGTGATATACTGTACAGATAAAGTCATACATGAGACTGTAAGTATAGAACTTGGATTTTTTTCTTCTTCTTTCCCTGTTCTTGGACCTAGGTCTTGAACAATAAGGCTAAAGGAAAACACATAGAATCCATGTCCCAAAACACCTCCCTTCGACACTTCTCTGCGGCCTCTATAAATCGAGCAACAAAATAAGTGTGTTTGGAGTCAGACACCTCTAAGAGGAATTGAACTTTTTGCTCTGATGTTGCTAAAGGAAACATATTCCATTTATCAAAACAAGGCATAATCCATTTTAGCCTAAACTGGAGCACATAAGGGCATTGCAGGAGAATATGTACAAGGGAGTCCACCAACTGGAGGAGACAGGGACATAATTGATCTGTAAAGAGGATCCCAAGCAGATGACCCAACAATACTATTGACAGGGGGCAGCTAAATCATGCATGCATAAAAGTCCTACACAACTTCGGGCTAACCAAGGATTCTAAATAGGAAGGGAATTTACCCTTAGACAGAAGGCCCAAGGCAAGCAGAGAGTACATCCTTCTCGCATCAAAATGTGTGAAGTTCTTACCTCCAGCATAAATCAGTTTGGTCACTTATTTTCTACGTTGATTTACCGAGGAAGAAAAAAGATCCTCCACCTTAAGATTTATAAGAAATAACTTCTGTTCAAAAAGCTGGAGCCAGGGAGCCTTATAAAAGTTCCCGAGGGTTAGGCTTACCAAGCTGCCCTCAGGAGCCTCAAAAAAGAGATGAAACTAAAAATTAAAGGCACAGGCTTTTATAGAGCTAAGACCAAATTCATAACAAGGGGCCAATGATAAAATGCAGCTAGGGAATCCTCCAATTGCCTGAACGAATGAAGACTGTACTCTATTTATAGCATCATCTACAGTAGAAATCCATATATAGGGCACCATACAAAAGTTGAGAAATCGTCACTTAGTTGAAAACACTAATAGGGATGTACTCTCATTTCTGTTCTGATCATATAAATCTTTTTGCCTTTTACTAAAGATTTCTGTGGAACTTGGATTTAATGGAAGGTCAAGTAAAATAATCTTTTTCTAAGAATGCAGATAGAACATAAAAGTAGTAGGACAGATGCATTATCCCCTATGGTACATACATTTGTTTTGTTTGCCCTGCTGCTGCTATTGGTCAAATATTGCAGATTTTTTGAAGTGCTCTTTAAAAAAACTTGCAAAATCTGTGAATACAGACAACAATGGGATGAGTTGTACATATGACAAGCAATGGTGCTTCCATCATCCAATCTTCAAATCTGATAAAATTACCTTCTGTCTCCAGCTTTGGAAATACTTGGCTGGATTACAGAAAGTATAGAAATAAGAACATAAGAGGAATGTTGCTGGATCGTGTCAGTGGCTTAGAACAGATTCCAACACTCTGTTTCCATCAGTGACTACCCAGGTGCTTTAAGGAAGTCAACAAACAGGGCATAAAGGCAAGCATTCTTTCCTGTTGCTCCCATCCAGCATGATGATGTCACTCCTGGAAGTGACATAATCTGCTGATCCACTTCCTGGCACCCTGGGCTGGCTTGCCACTCCTGGGTGGTGCTGCTCAGCCAAAGAAGGCCAGCTGGGAGCCCAGCCTGGCAGGGCAATTCCCTCGCCCAGAAGTGGCACTAAGCAGCCCCAGGAGACTGGATGGCTGGGCTGAGTGGCTGACAGGGGAGGGGCTAGGTCAGGTAACCTGTATTTTGGGAATGTTTTCCCTAGACAGTGCCCCCAAATACCAGACCATCTGGGAGAAAACCGGACACCTGGCAACCCTAGCAGCAATAGACTCTTCTTGTCTACATGTAGGGTCTGAATGAGGTAGACACATCCCCAATTGGCAAATTTTGAACTACCAGTAACAGGAAGCAAATGTGTTAATTATTTCATTTCTTAATACAGTTTTATTGCCAGAATTGGAGTAATTTGAATTTTCTTGCCTTGACTCTACCAATGAAAAGGCTGAAGTTAAGAAACCAAAATCTATTCATGCTTACAAGGGGGAAAAGGCTACCTTATGACTAGTCTTCAAACCTCAGCACTAACCCAAGAGTGTTCTCCATAATTCACAGGATTGTGATATAGGTATAGCAGCCAACATGCCTCAGCTGAGTGAGTGATTTTATAACAGCATTTTCCTGCTACCCAGCCACTTTCATCCTCTACTGATCAGTTCCTTTGCTGGCTATGTTATACAGTTGCTGAGAGTCTAGGGATTGCACGTCAGTGTAGTTTAGGTCAGATGAGAAGCTTTGGCTGCAGATGTGCAAGGAGGGTAATTTCTTTATCCATGAGGCATTAAAGAGTCTTATAATCCTGTGCCAATATAAACACACTAATTTAGCTCCGGACTACATCCAACTGGTATACTTTGAATTAGTGAAGCTGCTCTGTTTTAATAAAGAGTCTCCAGAGACCTCCCATCCAGCATTTGGAATTACCTTCTGACTCTTTGATATATTGTGGTTCTTTTAAAAACCCTGATGTGCAAGGCAGGCGTGTTTGTCCCTGACCCTGAAATGGGATTGTGATTGGTTATGTCTGAAATCTGGGGAAAGATAAACACATGGCAAAATACTATCACTAAGAAAAAATTTGTAATGGTGAAATTCTCCAGCATGGATTAACTTCTGTTACGAAATGAAGTTAGGTTAATTAACACGAAGGATGCTTCTGTCTGTGCTACATATATGCTATACTCAATTACTCATGCTCTTTTTAAAGAAATAAAAGTGATTTCCAACCTGAACACTGCAAATCAAACATATCTTTATATATTTATGTTATTTATTATATCATGCTCTTTACTTGTGGTGTGCTCATCTAGAACATGGCAATCACGTATGACTCCTATATTGATATTATATCCAATCTGGTGTCCAGTGCAGGCTAAAGTGGAGTAGGAACATGATACAGGGCAGATTTTATAGATTCAGTACACCTCAGAAATGCATGATTTTACAGGCACAGAAATAAGCTATTAATTATCCAGATCCGTGCATGTTACATGTCAACAAGCTTTTACATATGTAATTAGAATGGAAGAAAGATCCCAGTGGCTGTTGGTCTGTTGGGCCAGGCTATCACTGCCACTCCATCTTCTTCCGCCAAAGGGCAGCTGACTATTAGGATGGAATTTTTGCAGGAAAGAAGAAGGATGAAGCTTCCAAACATTGCGTCAAGTTTTCAATGTTCCCCCAAACAATTTCAATAAAGGAGGTTGTGCTTCAGGTCCTGGAAGTAGGCAGGATATAAATAAATGTCATTACTCAGGGTGTGAAATCGAGACCTTTATGGCTGCAAGTTCTCAAAGAACCAGGTCTCATCATTTTCCTAGAAAGCCTATGAAAGAAATAGAGCTTAGGATACCCATTGCACTGAATCTACCCTTCTTTGAATAAAACATGCTCAAAGTAGGCATGCATAGCTTGGAGAAGCCTGTGCTGTTAGCATGTCTGTCCTAGTATTTCCAGTTTTTAAATGCTTGGAATTCAGTCCTTTCTCACTCCAAAAAACTCTTGCTAACTCTCAACAGTCATAGGCAAACCTTCCCAACTCTATCCATCACTAGAGAGCAGTGCTTTAGTTACAATCTACTATGTCAACAGAGTTGTGACTGTAATCCCCACTTTGACATTCAGGATTAAATCCTTCTTACTTGTGAGATAAGCATTGTGTGGGAACTGGACCGAAGAAACCTTCATTCATTTCCTCTCAGCCATGAAGTTCTGTAGGTGGCAGTAAGTTACTATCTTATAGCCAAACACACCTTACTGATGTGATAATTTCTTCTGCCAATCACTTCTGTCTGTTCCCTGAATCCTCAATATTCAGTTTCCAGCGCTAGTGTTTATGTAACTGATCCAGAATAATGGTCTGAGTCACATCCTCACAGCCTTACTAAAGTCCAATGTAGGAAAGGCTGGAATTCCGTATGTATGATCTTTGGTTGATTGATCTGTATGGGCTTTCTCTTAATAAACACCACTGCCAACAACTGCAAGCGTAATGGGTTTATCTAACTAATAATCTCATAATATAACAGAGTTCTAACAAAAGGCCATTTTCAAATTTTACAAATGCCCCGTTGCTTTCAGTTTTGTTAGAAAACAAAGAGATCTTGTTTTGTTTGGTTGATCCATTGCTGTCAATAAGTAACAGGCCAGCATCCTACACTATCATACTATATTTAACTCGAGACTTAGTTTATTTTTATTATACTTAAGAACATCTGGAAACAGATGTTTTCTAAGGCAGCATAAAAAGGAGGAGAAAATGAGAACAAAACGGAGTTCATCAGGGATTATCCACTGCTGATCACAAGATAAAGCACAATAGAAAGAAGTACTTTTTTTCACACAATAGAGGAAATTTCTGAAGCCATAGATTTCCATATTTTATTATTTATGAGAGTCTTAGGTCACAGTTGAACCAGTACCTGAGCAATGCAACAATCAGACTGGGAATCCAGGCTAATAATCAACAACTTTATAGGATGAAGTGCAGCCATATTGCACTTTATGTCACGTGACAACTGGAAGCTGCACTATCATTCTCTGGTCCTCCTCTGCTCAAAGTTCTTCAGTATTACTACTAGCATCACCACCAAGGAGGACCAGAGAATAATAGTGCAGCTTTGGAGAATGATAGTGCAGAGTTGGTGAATACCTGTATCTGCACACGCACATGCATGCATGTGTCTGTGCACATATGATCTTTGATTTATCAGGGTACTTCTAATGTTCTTCAATGGACTTAGAAGGCTGTAACTATGCTTAAGATTGCACTGTAAATATAATTTTCTTATATGTTGTTATTATTTCCAAATTTGTTAATGAAGTCCACAAAACTCCATAAGTAAGACTTGATGGCAGGTAGAAATGGTCTTGAAGGGGAAAAAACCACAATGTATTAAGAACTGAAGGCTTTAAGAAGGGAATTGTTCCCAGTTATAAGAGGCTGAGGGTGGGATCTTTAGTGGTAAATATAAATTGGTAGCAGCAGCAGCAGCAGTTTTATTTTTGAGTGACTGGAATAATCCATGACATTTAAGCCTTCCTCTAGAATTATGCTGACATCTGCTTGAAACTATTCAGTAAGATCTTCCATAAAACATGTTACCTTTCAGGTGTTATAAAACTCCTTTTTGTAACCTCTTCTGATTAGGATTGTGATTGCTCCACCTTTATCAGCTCCCTTGATAACAGTGTCTGAATCTGTAGAAAGAAAGTGGCATATAGAATCTTATTCTGACCATGTTTGGACCAAGTCCAGGCTTTATCTTATTCTAATTTCTCCAGATCTCTCAAACTCTTGCCTCCAAAAGCAATATAGCCACATCAGTAGGAACCTCTTCAATGAAACAGGCTTGTGGTCAAAATGGTTGGAATTCCCTCCTTTTAAAACATTTCAGCCTCAATAATCCATCACACTGAAAAAGCCCATATGTGTTTGCAATGTGTCATGTTTAGGCATGGATAAATTACACAGGACTTTATTAAGGACCTTTTGTTCTCCTTTACTCAAAATTTTGTCTGACAGGTTGACTACTAATGCCTCCTTTTCAGTTTATCCTGTGAATATTCTGTTTCTATTAGTCTTTTTTTTTTTACCTCAGGAGATCAGAATTCCCTGGTTGTGTGACTTCCTATACTTCAGAACAAAGATAAAAATGGTCAAATCAGGAAAGAAATTAAAATTAGTCATATATAATCTGCAACTTCTGGTGCCCAGGATGATTCTATAGCTTTACTCCTGGTTTGCTAAAGCAACTGTTAATTAAAAAAAATAAAATAAAATAGACTGTTTCTATGAAGGGCAGTATTCATTCTAGTAGTGCAAGTAATTTTATTACACAATATCGATCCCTTATCTAACAGCAGACATTCATTGATTTATGCTTCAGCATATTCTATTCATTTTAAACATTTGTATTTGTTACTCATTTTGATAGACAGGACTGGCTCCAGCTCCACCTGACAGACAGAAAAAGGGAGTAGATGGAATCCTGGGCTGATGAGAGTCCATTGGAGGGGAAAAGAGGCTCTTGGGAGCAGCTCGGGGAGAAGGGTTTTGACTCTGTTGAGGGAAGGCAGCAGAGAGAGAGAGATGATTACAAACTTTCTGATATGTTGAAACATTCCCTATTTAACTCCAGTGTGTTTATTAGTTTAAAATCTGTTCACTCCTATGTTCCATCTTTTAAATAAAGTTTATTTTTGTTTTATTTAACCCTGGCTGGCTTGAAATTGTTGGCTGAGGGGAAAAAATAACACACACACATGCTCTGGTCACATTAAATGGGCCTAGTTTAAATGGTGGCAGTGTATATTCAGAGAAAGTAGCCTCCAAGTTCCCTTTTCCCCAAGAGCCCTGGGCCGTAGCTGGGTGACAGAAAGTATATAAAGGAAACTGTCTGTCTGTCTGGAGAGAGGGGACCTTGTGTGGATTTCAGTCAGGGCTCTCTGTCTGCTAAAGTGGAGGCTAGACAGGTGGCGTGCGGTGACCCAGTCTTTACCTGCCTGGTTGCCAGGTAGGGTTCCCAGATACTCACCAATGACGGCCAAACTCCCAGGGGTTTGCACCCTTGCCCACTGATCCACCAGCAATGGGCAGGAGGTGGCAATCCATCCCTGGAGGGCGCCTTCCTGCAGCAGTTATCCCAGGAACATGCACAGTGCATGTACTCCCAAGGGACACGATGACGTCACTCCTGGAAGTGACATTGTTGCGCCGGCCATGGAAGCACTCCTGCATCTCATTTGGGGCCAATTTTAGCCTTAAACAGGCCGAATCAGCCCTGCACAGAGCGCGTGCTTCCGTGGCTGGCACAACAATGTCACTTCCAGGAGTGATGTCATCACACAGGCACCGGAGCACATGTATGAACATAGACCACGCCACCAGAACAAGGTAAGTGCCAGGTCTCCTCTCTCCTGCTGGGACACCAAGCAATCCTATTGTCATGTAGGGATCCCAGGTCCCCCTGTTGGGGGTGGGGGATCCTCTGCTTCCACCCTCTGCCCCCCCCCCCACTCACCTGGGTGGCAGGAGGGAAAGGCACAGGAACGGGCCTCCCAGGCATGCTCCCAGGGCGGCATGGCAACATCACTTCTCTGGAGTGATGTCATTGTGCTGCCCCAAGGGTGTTCTCATGTGCACGCTGCCGTACCTGCACGACGATGCCACTTCCTGGAAATGATGTCATTGCTGCTTTGGAGGGTGGGCTATAGCACCGCATCCATCCCAACATCCTCCCCAGTTTTCACCCCCAAATCTCCAGGAATTTCCCAGCTTGGAGTTGGGAACCCTGGGCCATTTTCACTTCTTTAAAATAGTGCGATACTCATGGAAGGCTGCTAGCTTCCTCGCGCGATTTTTGACACCATCCGTAATGATGGCACTTTCCTGGCTGCTGCCTCTGATTTGTAAATGGATGGCATCAAAAATCTCCTAAAGAAGCCGGCAGCCTTCCATGAGTATCACACTGTTTTAAAGACCTGTGAAAACGGCCCTAGCTGCAGTTCCTATTTTATTCAGAATGGGCACTTCACTGAAATGTCCACATAATGCAATGAACGTATAGTGACAAAACTATATGGTGTGCTTAGCTTTGTAGTAACAAAGAAAGCCATAGGTTGGGTATAAGGGATAAAATTAAAAGTCCATAAAGGCATAAAGAGTTACAGGTCAAAGATAAGGAACTCTGTTGGCAAAATGATATTTTTCAAGCAGTTTTTACTTACTCTTTTGATTAGCCATCTGACTTATGATTGATATGTAAACAACTTGTAGAAAAGTGATAGTGCTGTAGCTTGGAGTACATTGGATTGCAGGTTCAGCCTTTGCCTTGGGTTGCTGTGCTACACGTGCAAACAGTGTTGGACCTGCAACAATTGAATTTCATGTTTCCCAACCCAAACTTACTATGTACTCCAGGAAGTGCAAAGAACTGCTAGATCAAGGTGTGTATATCTACTTGGTGTGGAACATAATTCAAGCTTAGCCTCAGCTCCTGCTCCTAGGGTTGCCAACCCAAGCTGGGAAATTCCTGGGGACGGTGAGGCTTAGAGAGGGGAAGGGAACTCATCAGGGTATCGTGCCATACAGCCCACCCTCCAAAGCAGCCGTTCTCTTCTGGGGAACTGATCTTTGTAATTCTAGGAGCTCTCCAGGCCCCTCCTGGAGGCAGGCAAACCTACCTTATTCTTGAGTGCATCTTGTTTTAAATTGGCATTTCTTTGTAACCTAGTAGTTACATGTAGATGTTGAAAAGCATCGAGGACAAAATGGAGCCTTGGAGGACCTCAAAGGTGAAGGAGGTGAGCAGCAGTCCCTCAGCACTATCTTCTGAAACTTACCCCTCAGGAGGGATCAGAACTGCCTCAGTTCCAACCTGGAAAGGCAGTCCAGAGGGATACCATGATGGATGGTATCAAACGAAACGGAGAGGTCCAGGAGCATCAACAGAGTCACACTCCCTCTGTCCACCTCCCAGCATAGGTCACCCCCCAGGACGACCAAGGCTGTTTTAGTCCCATAATCAAGCCTGAAACCAGATTGGAAAGCATCCAAATGATCTGCTTCACCCAGGAATAAACTTGCCCAGCCACCACTCGTTCAATCACCTTGCTCAAGAACGGATCATTTGAGATTGGTTGATAGTTATTAAGATTCCTGGGGTCCAGAGTAGGCTTCTTCAGAAGAAGATGCACCACCGCCTGTTTCGAGGCTGGGGAAACCACCACCTCGCTCAAGGGGTCATTCACTACCTCTCAGACCCAGCTAGCCCTCCTGCACCACAGATTTAAGTAGCCAGGAAGGGCAATGGTCCTACAAACAGATGATAGGCCTCAAACCTCCAAAGATCCTCAGACTGAATAAACTGAAAACTATCCCAAATAACTGGACAAGTCAGCACCCTGGAACCCTGGCACGATCTGGGCATCACGGCCTCATGCCTGCTGCCGAGCATGATGATGTCACTTCTGGAAGTGACATCACCATGCCTGCCAGGGAGTGCATGCAAAGTGCACACGTGAAAAGATCTTCAAGGTATGTGCCAGGTCCCCCCACCCCCACTGGGAAGGTGAGGGGACCCAGCTATCCTAAACCTCATGCCAGCCTCATTAAATGGCAAAACAGATATGACCAAAGATCATTGATTTCAAGTCGTCTTTAGAATGTAAATTATTGATGTAAAAATATCAGGGCCATATAGGGAAAGGAGAATGGGTTTTACCTCTTCAGCCCCCATATGGTTTTACTTATTGAAACTGGGACCCTCACACTATTATTAGTATTTTCAGGGTGTGTGTGGATTTTTAAAGAATCTGTTTCCACCTTTTCCTAATAGTGTGAAGGGCCTGATTAGTGAAACTATGCAGGGGTTAAAGGGTTAAACCCCTCTCTCCCCTTCCCATGTGCCCCCTTCTGAATCAGGGCTGTTTAGGCCTGTAATTTACCTTATAAAAGCAAATGGAGATCTGTATTCTTCACCACATCTGTTTGTGCGCTGAATTTCCCAAAGGAAGAACAGGAGGCACATGTAATAAAATAAAATAAATACTCAGCCACTGCAGGGCTTCTTGGAAAATGTGTTTGCAAAACAACGTTGGCCTTACAATCTTGGCCCCCTTACCCTTTCCTATCTAGATGAATGTGAGAACATATATCAGATCAGTAATGAGGGGGACCAATTCTCTAGCTTGGCCATAGTTTATCGCAAGTAAGCAGTAGCTTATGGAGCAGAACTGGGCTTCCCTTAGGAACCATTGCAAGACACTGTGAAGTTATTGAACAAGAAAGCATATATGTTATCCATTGAAGGAAAGGGCTATGAAAATATATGAGGGGAAATGCACTGCCCGTGTATGGGAATGGTTTTTATTTTACAATATCATGACTGTTTTCAATAATTCAAGTTTTAAACAGCAAAATTTTAAAAGCCCCATGCACGTTCTAGCTCTTGGTTTGACAAATGTCAAGGACACAGTGGAAAATCTGGAGCAAGTAACATCTCCTTTTGACTTTGCAGTTTTATAACCCCAAAATGACCAAATGTATTGCTTTGTTTGAAGCAAAAATGGCTTCACGCATGTTGCCACAAAGGCTAGTCTCAGAGCCTATGCAAACAGTTTCCATTAGAAACTCTAGATTTATTGTTACAACTTCAGATCAGGTGCTAGTAGAGTTTCAAAAAGATATCACTTGGACTGGCAGATGATTGCAGCAGGCCAAACCACACTTGTGTTTTCAGTTGAGTTTTGCTTGCAGAAAAAAAGCCACATATAAACTAGTCCCTAACAAATTCAAATATGGAGTCTTGAGAAATCTGGATGAGACCTAGCATCCTCTATTGCCTCCCAAAATAGGAAATATAAAACAACACATCTGAAGCACAAGTTCTCTCTGGGCCACTGTGACCATGGGTACCTCTGGGAGTTAGGGTTGCCAGGACCCCCCAGGGTTCAAACGGGGAGATGAGGGGGTCACTGGGGGGGAACGTGCCAGGAGAACCTACCTCATGCATACAGTGCGTGCGCACTCTGGATTGCTTCATGTTGTGCTGGGAACGTCATTCCCAGGGTGGCATGGAATGATAGATCGCACCAGGGGTCAATATGGTAAAAATCAGCCCCCAATCTAGCACTGGGAGCTGATTTTTACCCAATTGGCCTGTGGTGTGACTCCACACCTCTGTGTCACGCTGGGAATGACATCATTCCTGGGGTGATGGGGAAGTGATTTGGAGCGCACAGGAGCATGCTCCCGGGGTGGGGGTGGGGAGTTCAACCCATTTCCAAGCCTCTCCCCCCCACCAGCCAGATGAGAGATGGTGGAGGGTGGAGGCTGGGAACGAGGGATCCCCTGCCCCCACCTGGGGAATGGTATCCCTATGGAGGAGAGCCTTTATAAATACCTGCTGACTTTAAAACATTAAAAAGAAAAAACAAAACTATGATCAGACTTCAGCCCACCATACAGTTAAAAAAGCCTAAGTATCCTTAGGTTTTCTTAAGATGTGGGTGGCAATTTCCACTATTTCCCCCTTCCAGCAACAGCCCACGGAGCGCCCCCCCCCCTTCAAATTTTGTTCTTAGTGGTCAACAAATCCTCAGGCACAACAAGGGTGCTGGTGTGCAATGTGCAATGTCATTGGGCAGAAACTGCCACCCCTTCTTAAGAAAATGTAATGGTCCTTAAGTATTTGGAAGGCAATGTATCTATGTGGCCATACACCTTCAGAAAAAAACTGACCCCAGGGAAAGCAGTATTAATAACACTTTATATATCAACCAGCCCCCCTATTTCCATTCCTGCCTGCTTGATTTTGGCTTCCTGGGGGAATAATTTGTCGTACAAACAAGCGTGACCTCCCCAAACCATTTTTATCCCCTTCTGCTGATCTAGAGAATCTCTGAAGAGTGAAATCTGAACATTTCTCCCAAGCCTTCTGCCCTCTGATATCAGAATATTTCCCAGATACTGTGCTCAATGAAGTTGCAACATTCTGGAATATGTAACAAATCCTTAAAGTGGGGGATACCAGGTCGGGTATTTGAGGATCAATAGAAACCATCCGTCCTGACAGATCTCAGAAGCAAAGTAGGGTTGGTGTTGGTTAGTACTTGGATGGGAGACTGCCAAGGAAGACCTGGATCACTGTGCAAAGGCAGGAAATGCCAAACTACCTCTGTTAATCTCTTGAAAACCCCGGCGGGTGTCATCATAAGTTGGCTATGACTTGATGGCACTTCACACACACAAACACACACATACTCACCATCCATCTCCAAGCAGTGCCTGGAAAACAGGAACTGCTAGGGTGTTCACAATAGTAGTGTGTGTCTCAAATATGCAAGAATTCTCTTACATGTACAAAACCTAAATGCTTCCATAGAATATGAGACCCTTTCAACTCTCATGTGCAAGATGACAAGACTGTAGGGCCTTTTGGTCTTGCACTAATAGTCCCTTCTGTGCTACAAAGAAGGATAATGTACTGGAGAATTGATTCCATTTTGCTTTATTGCTGTTGTTTTCTTAGTCTGGTAGAAAGGAAAGAACCTTCACCTCCCAGTGGTACAATTAGGCAATTTTAGCCAATGAATTTAATAGTCTTGGGGGCTTCCATTGTATGATCTGACTAATTTGAGATACACCGACAAAGTTTTGTGCTCCTTCAGCTCAGAGTATTAGCTTCCTAGTTGCTGAATTCCTCTGTGGCTAGGATGGTAAATCCAAGTCAGTGAAGAATTCCTACTTCCAATCCCCTCTTCCAGTTCCAATTTATCTGAAAACACACAAAGCTGCCTTATACTGAATCAGACCATTGGACTATCAAAGTCAGTATTGCCTATACAGACTTGCAGTGGTTATCTGGGGTGTCAAGAGGCCTTTCACATCACCTGCCACCTGCTCTATTTAACTGGGAATGCTGCGTATTGAACCTGGGACCATTTGAATACCAAGTAGCTACTGCCACTGAGCCATGGCCCATATATGTCTTATTGGTGGCAAGCAGTGTGGTAATAGTAGACCGAGAGGCAAGAAAATTCTTGCAGAGATGGCTCTCCAGCTTTCTTTGCTCCGTGTCCCCTCTCCTCCAGAGCTTTCTGGAATCTCTAGTTCCTAGCGCACCAGATGCAAACCACCAGGTGTTCCAGGAACTACATTCCCAGAATGACCAAATGCCCTCTCTTTCTCCTGAGTGCATTTTGGGAACTGTTCCCAGAACATTTAATAATTGTCAGGCATTTGGGAACTATAGTTCCTGGAATGCACAGGAGAGGGAGGGAGGAAAGTGGAGGAGTCAAGGTAGAGGGAGGTGAGTTAAGAGGGGCTTACCCATCTCTATCTATAGCCTGTATTTGGGCCATATCTGATGAACCAGCTGGCTGGGCTCCCCAAGCTCTTACTCCAATGGGGCCACTGCCCTGGCCTCAGCGCATATTGCAACAGAGTATGGGGGGAGAGAAACAGGATGGAATCTAGCAATTTAGAGGAAAAGTTGAGGTAGTGTCTGGTTAAATGGAGGCCTAATCAGGGCAGAAGAAGGTAGTCTGGGGCTAAACAAGGATGGAGCTTGGAGGACAAAAGTTGGAGTTTTGAAGAATCTGGAGTGCACTGGCTTTATGGTCTCTAATATGAGTTATCTTTTATCAGTTGAAGCAGTTGAACGTTGTATTGTTGACAGCCCTGGTCAAAGTAGGCAAGAGCAGGAGCATGTCCTAAACAAATCTAAAATCTCATTACTATCTGTTATGTAGCAGGTGCTGCTACTGTGAAGATTCTGTTACTGTTTAGGCTTGCTTAAAAGAGCCAGAGGTTGGTTCTGATGTTCTGTACTCTGCAAGGAGAGGGAGGAAGACACAAGAAATTGTAATAGATGTTATCTAGATGTGGCCCTAACCTGGATGGCCCAGGTGAGCCAGATCTCAGAAGCTAAGCAGGGTTGGCCTTGGTTAGTAATTGGAGGGGAGACTTTCAATGAAGACCAGGGTTGCAGAGGCAGGCAACGACAAGCCGCCACTGATAGTCTCTTGCCATGAAAATCCCACCAGGAGTCTCCATAAGTCAGCTATGATTTGGGGGTACCACACAGAGAGAGAGAGATGTGTTAGAGATTTTCACCTTGCCTTATATTATTGAGTCAGTGCTTAAGTTTCCCCAAACTTTTTGGGGATTTATGTACATTACTTCATCCTGACTCCTGGGTCTTTTTATCCCTAATAAATTCCTACTTTTCTTCCTACGTCTGTGTGAAGAGTAGTCTGAGAGTGTGGGGTTTGTTTTTCCTGTGGCCCTTCAGGTTTATGTGGCACAACTTATATACAGAAAGGAAGCTTGAGAAAGCAAAAATTCTTCTTGTATAAAACCCAAAGAAGGAGAAATCCCAGGATGTCGTCCCTCCTATATGTTAATACTTTATGTGATGGAAGCTAGGTTTATCATCCTTGGAGCCTGAAGAGATGGAAAAGGGGGGTTCAAAGGTGCCAGGCCAGGCTGTTACCCTCACCTGTAGCATTGCCTCTGAGAGGCAGTGTTCTAGACAAGGTTACACCCTTAGAGTAGGGTTGTTACACCATCAGAGAGGAAGCCATCCCAAATTCAGTGGTTTACTGGGATTAACAAATAAACCATTTGTTGTTTCTTTCTTTTGTTCATTCTATATGTTTTTGTTATAAATCTTTTCATCTTGAACATATTTGTTGTTGGGATTTCCAATAAATTTCATTATAGACTTTTTATATGATTTATATGTTATATACCATTTATTCATCATTTATCACACCACTAAAATGACATTAACATTTGCATAAATTTAACAAGAAAAGGTCAGCACAAGGAAACTGAAAATGGTGTGAATATAAAGACTCACATATTTAATTTGTACAAGAAAAAAAAATTTTTTTTGAGGCTACAAAATTCAGTCTCATTTTTATAGTGCCATTCTAAGCAGAGTTACACTTTTGTAGGTCTGGTGACATTGACTTAGAAGTGTGTAACTCTCCTTGGGATTGCACTATTAGTATTTTACTGTTCTGTAAGATGGGGAAGGTCCAGTGTTTCACAGGCAGTAACAATTACTTTTCCTCTAGCACTGTCTGGGTTTGATTTTATGTACTGCATACCCCTCTTCAATCTGAGGTCACTGAGATAACCATCTTCTCCAGCTTGAGCGGCACAATGATGATCTCACTTCCTGCTCAGTCTGGGTGGTGAGTCTTTTTAAAGGAAAAACAGCAACATGAATAAAATATTTCTTCAGTGGTAAAATACAGAAGAACAACATCAAAGTACTAGCCAGAAAAGATATCAAAGTACATTCCCTAGCACCACTCTACATGATATAGAAGAAGCATTCCTTGTATGATGGAAACCATATTAGAAAATGTTACAGTTATGGGGCAATAATAACAGGGTATAATAGAATATCAAATATATGAAATCCTTCAGTTAGACAGTTATAGTTACCAACCAGCTAACAAGGTAAGCCTTGGAGGAAGCAGAAGTATGAGAAGGATAACTAGAGGAGAGAACTATGAGAAAAATAGTACAAAAGGTAACACAGAGAAGAAGGACACAGAGATAAAAGAAAGACAGAAATATAAGAGAGGGAAAATGGTAATGAATACATGTGTAAAATCTATTTGCTGTCCTGATATTTGAGATAAAATATTTTGTAGAGAAACAGGGGGATCACCTGCTCTTGTAACAATAAAACATAACCCTATGAAGCCACCTTTTGCTTGTTGCAAGATGTTCTATAAAAGAACAATTTTCTATACTGAAGGGGTCCCAGCATTCCATCACATTCTTATGTCAACAAGAAAAGGAATCCAAAATGGGACAATGCAGATAGGGCAGGCTTAAATATCAAAGCACTGAGTTGCAGGGGAGGGCGATCACCAGCAACCATGCAGGAGACTTAGACTTAGATTTAGTCAAAGCACATGCTTTTATTTTACCTCAAATAGGTGAACACTTACCATTCCCTCCAATGAGGAAAAGTAAGGGTCTCACTAGAAGATACGTTTCTGCATGGACATGCACTGGTTTTAACATGCTTCTTGCAGTTAGATGCCAGCTGAAGGGAACTGCTTCTTTTTAAAAAAAGAGACAGCACTCAGAACAGTGCCACAGGTGGAGAAAAGGTTCCAGCCCTCCCCCAATGCCATTTTCTCACATGAAAACTGCAGGTGAGGGGAGTTAATTCATGGGTTTTGCCACTCCACATGGAGCAGCAAAGTCGACAAAAGAACTCGTTCCCCACATGCTGTTTTTGCACAGGAAAATGGCTTGGGGGAGGGCAGGAGCACTCCCTCCCCTTGGGGTGCCATTCTGAGCTTGTTCAAGCTCTCCTTTTAAAAAAAGAAGTAGTTCCCTTTAGCTAACATCTGACTGCAGAGAGTGCATTAAAAACAGTGAATGCCCGTGTAGAAATGTACCATCTAGCGAGACCCTAGGGTAATGAGGGGAGAACCTGCCTTGGATAACACTGAGGCCCCCAGTCCCTAACTAACAGAGATCCTTCAAAAAGATCCCTGTCCTGAGCAGGTATCTGGAGAGGTGGCATCAACATTTTCTAAAGGAATAAATGTCCCATCAGGCTCATTAATATATATAAGCTTCTCCACCATATATGCTTCCCCTGTCATAACAACATGCCTTTTGAGTGCTGTATATAAAAGTGAATCTGTGGGTGCTTCTTCAATGACACTCTAGCGTAGGGAGAGGCATTCTGTGGCCCAAGGGGCTTCCTATCCAGCCCCTACCATAGCTCTTGATTTAAATGACCCAACACAACCCTTTACTTCCTTTCTTACAAGTGTCTGTAGCTGCGATGATTTTTCATTCAAGTCTGGCTCCATAAGAGCTCAGTGGTAAAGTAGGAATGGACAGCCAGCTCAGGAAATTGAAAACAACTTCTAGAAAAAATGTCTTAGGCCTCAAACACTTAGTCTTTTATCAAAGTTCCCTCTCTTTCTGACAGCAAAGTATAGGATTTTGGCAAAGCCCAGCTGTACTCTGGGATAATGCAAAAGACAGGCGTGGTGGCTCAGAGGCTCACATCTAATGGGCCAGAGTCATTTTCAATTACTCTCAGCATTGTTTGCAGAGAAAATCTAGGGACAACGAATGCTGCGAATGTCATTTTGAAGCTGCATCATTTCCAGAATTCCCGGACACAGTCTTAAAAATCCATTCCATGTACTTTCAAAGATCATCCTGGGTGTTATAAGCCAAGAGGGAACATTTGTTCCTCTCCGACTTTGGTATTGGTTTTAGGCTTGCTTCTGTGCACAATAACACCTGGGTCTTCCCTGCAGTGCTCAAGTAAAAGAGAGGCCTAAATGTTTTAACATTGCCTTCTTTATTTACATTTTCAGTGGTGACATTATTTTTATGATTACAAAACCAGTGTGGTTACAGCCGGATGGAAATTGGTTTACAACATTTGGGCTCTGTCCTCCCACGCTGTCGCTATCACATATGACAGCTCTGAATATTCAGAAACAGGCAGCCCAGAAGCGGAGAAACACAATGCATGAGGTGAGAGAAGGGGGAAATATTTCTGAATTCCAGAGCTTGGGGGCAACATCAGGGGAAAGACTTGGCTTTTATAGCCTGTTTATTGGCCCTCCAGGGCAACTGGTTGGTTGCTGTGTGAAACAGGATGCTAGACTAGATGGACCACTGGTCTGATCCAGCAGGGCTCCTCTTATATCCTTAAATTATATATTAGATCAAGACGGTTCTCCAGATGACCAGTGGGTAGTATTGCGCAGGAGGAAGTGGGGGACATCAAGTTAGATTAGAGCAGGGAATAAGATCTGACAGCAGAAAAAGAGAAAGAGAAGGAGAGGGAGCCACTTTGGGTCTCCATGGGGAGAAATACAGAATCCAAATAAATAAATACATAAATGGCAACAATATGATTGGAGAAGCAGATTAAGCATTATCAGATGAAGTCCATGAGAACAGCAGCCGTGAAAGTCACAACAAAGAAGCAACTTGATGGTTTGAAGGTGTAGACAATTCAGAATTCCATGTGACAATAGTATAACATAGTCAGTTTGACAACTGTTATGTTAAAAGTCTGTTCATTACTGAGCCCATGGCATTATCCAAGCGTGAGAAGCCAGTTTGATCCTTCAACCCTCCTCTTTCCCTCCAGTTCACACTTTCTTCCTCCGCATTGCCAGTCTCCTTTGCCTCTTCTCCTCTCCTTCTAGACCTCTTTAAAAACAGCACAGCAAGCTGCACATATCCTACACAGCTACTCATCCCCTCACACAATTTTCTTGTGAAATTTTGGCCAGTTCGCAGGAGAGCTCAAGAAGCCCTAGCTAGAGGTCATGTGTGGTATGGTACAATATGTTAAGGAGGACTGTGGGAGCCAGGAGGATTAGAAGTGTGAGAGCATTGGAAACAAGGGAGTAGAGGTGGAAGAGGAAGTGAAGGAGATTGCCAGTGGTGACCAAGGCAAAGGTGACAGAAGGAACTGAGGAAGAAAGCAGGTGGAAGAGGAGAAGACCTGGCCTCTGTTACTTTCCCCTTATTTCCTAATTTCCCCTCTCAATTCCTTGTCTATATCCCTAGGTCCTTTCCCTGTGTAAGCTCTCCTCCTTCCTGGGATATATTCTTTGGTTCTTGCCTTCTTCCTATTCCTTTCCCCTTGTTAGTCACCCCGGCCCAGCATTCCTTGTACACAGCCCTTTTCTCCCCTTGCCCTTTCAGCTTTCTTCACTTCTCCTTCCATTCTTAGATTGGGTTGCAGGCAATAAAGGTAGCCAAACTTGCTTCTCTCTTTACCAACAGATGAAAAGCTATACTGAGATGGAAGTTATATTGGTCAACAACTGACTTTTGTGCCTTTATTATCTCATGGAGGGAACTATTAACATTATCTGGACTCTATGATTTGATATATAAGCATATCATATCCTGACTGAGATATTTCCTGAAGAGGGCAGTGAATACCATTATAGCAAGTGGAGAGATATGGCTGTATTTTCAATGGCCCGATTATAATATGACAGTAGAGTCTTCTGCAGATTGTAGCCATTGTTGCAACAGGTGAAAACATCCACAGAATATGAGCCCATGATACCATATAATAAACTTCTTCACATTTTGTATTATTATAGGCCTAATTAAAGTAATTTTAGGATATTTAGATCAGTGTGAGTCACAGGTGACCTGTAATGGCAAGTGGTATTTGACAAGTGACAGCTTATAGGATTTCACATTTAAAGTTCACTAAAACCAAAATAACCCAGAGAAGCCATATTGGATTTTGCAATAAAAAATCATATCAAAAATGCAAATTCACATTTTGCTTTGAAATTTCTCAATAAGTTGACTGGCAACATTGGAAAATTTGTTGAAGTCCACATATTTGTTTCAGCTCTAGTTTCTGTGGAATGCTTCAGCTCCTGCCCCTTTTTCACCTGCTTAGGCTCTTACTACATCCCTGCTTCAGTGGTTGGGCCAGTTGCTGCTAGAAATGTCTGACTGAAGGAGGGCAGCAAAGCCTTCCTGTTGCCATCTGTTGGAGACATCCACTGAAGTAGTTCCAGCTCCAGCTGTTAGCCGTGGATAAGGGAGCAGCAGCTGCTGCTTAGGCGGTTCTTGTTAAACACACAGCTCATATTGTATGGGGCTTTTCTACCCTTTGTGTCTGCGGTGTGATGTAAATCTTTCAGTGGCAGGGGTTAACCTGTCTTATTAAAGTCAACTTAGGAGGGGAAAGTAGCCCAGCCATCTGTGAGGCCTCTTCCAACATGTTGTTCCATATCACTGTTGTGATGAATTGGCATTTCAGAAGAAAAATAGAGGCAGTATATGGTTCTATACCTTTCTTTTAACTGCTGAATAGATTTCTTCACCCTCCCCTCACACATGCCATACTTACTTACTTACTTACTTACTTACTTACTTACTTACTTACTTACTTACTTACTTACTTACTTACTTACTTACTTACTTACTGATTACAACATTTAATCTACCTTTTCATCTGACTAGGATCCCCGAGGTTGCAAACAGATATTAAATAATTTGAAACATTAAAATAACATTTAAAAAGGGAAAGGTAGTCAGTCCCCTGTGCAAGCACCGAGTCATTACTGACCCGTGGGGGGACGTCGCATCACGATGTTTTCTTGGCAGACTTTTTACGGGCTGGTTTGTCATTGCCTTCCCCCAAAATAACATTTAAACAGATATATAAATGCAATTAAAATATATAGACATATAAACAAACACACACACAACCAGGGAGGAGTGCCAAAAAGAGTTTACTGGGGGTAGACCAAATGAAACAAAAATAATCTTTACCCACTGCAGAAACACTGACAGAGGGAGACAGGCAAATGTTTCTGGGGAGGGAGTTCCACATTTTCAGCACTATGACCAAGAAGACCCTTTCTTGGGTTGCCACCCATCTAGCCTCTGACAGTGGCAGGTGCCCAAAGCAAGGCCTCTGAAGATAACTAGAGTGGATGGGTAGGTTCATATGGGAGAAGGTGGTCCTTACAGTATGCTGGTTCCAAGCTGTATAGAACTTTAAAGGTCAGTATCAGTACTTGCACAAAGTTTGTTGTTTCTGAACAACTTCAACTGCTCTTAAAGGGCTGTTCCTTATCACTCTGGTCAGGTAGGTGCCAAACTTTTCTCCATCCTAAAGAGCCTTTCTCCAGCAAAAGAGGTTCTTCAAGAAGGCCTCTTGTGCTGGATGAAGGCTCCACATTAAGGTAGGTACAGTGGCAGGATGGGGTTATGACTAAAGATGGGCATGAACAGCAACACGAACCAAAAAAAGCCACGAACAGCTTAATCTGCTGTTCGCAAACAAGCTGTTTGTGAGGCCCCATTCTAAATGAACAGGTGGTCGTTGTAAGCCTCGTTCGTTGCTGTTCATTGCTGTTTGTCAAGCCAGACAGTCTGGCACCTGCAATCAATTTCCTTGGCAACTTAGGCAGTTATTGTCTGAACTCTGTCTGAACTCCTGCTGTTGCCCTGGAAGCCCCAATCTAAGCCCAATTTAGCTTGATAGGCAGGTCTTCCTTTCAAGTGTGAAGCTCCAAATTTGTTACAACAAGGGAGCAAAGACCAGGGGGGAGGGGGGCTCCCAGCTTTGACTTCGCAGACAGTGGAGAGACAGTTGCTGTTGGCATTTTGATAGAGAGAATGCATTGGAGCTTGAATTTTCTTTGTGTGTGGTGGGATAGGGATCTACCCCTTCAAGTTCCAGGGCTGCTTCCAGGCTCTGGGCCAAGCTATTATTTATTATTGGTACCTTTCCTGATGCCTGCTCAGGTCAGGTTTCTGGGAGTGGTGCATTAGGGATCTTGACTTGGATGATGGCTGGAGGAGAGCCTACTAGCCCCCACAAACAGCCAACTACAAATATGTTCGTGAACAGGGCCATATTTGTGGTTGTTTGTGAGTTCCTGTTTGTGGATAGCAACAAACAACGAACATCATGTTCAGGGTTTTTTTTCTGTTCATGCCCATCTCTAGTTGTGACTACTATTACTCCTTCTAGGGTTGCCAGACCAGGTTGGGAAATTCCTGGCGATTTGGGGGGGCAAAGCTTGAAGAGGGTGAGGTTTGGGGATGGGAGCGGCCTCCATGGAGTATAATTCCATAGAGTCTACCCTCCAAAGCAGCCATTTTCTCCAGGGGAACTGATCTCTGTTGCCTGGAGATCAGTTGTAATTCCGGGAGATCTCCCGCTATCACCTGGAGGTTGGCAAGCCTAACTCCTTCTATAATTACGTTTGTTCTCTGCCTTTCTCGCTGAGACTCAAAGCAGATTACATGTTGTACAATCATGTAATCAAATAGCATGAAAGATCTAATAAGCAATGCAATGGGACTGATATTTTGTTTTTATCAATTTTTACTGTTCACCGCCCAGAGCGGTGAATAAATAAATAAATAAATAAAATAAATAAATTACAGAAATTAGAAACAGGGCAAGAAAGTTACAGATGTGATACATCAAGTGATTAATGATCTTGCTCTTACTCCATAATGGCCAAGGTGGAGAACATGCCTCCCCGCATTTTATCCTCAGAACAGGAGTGTGTGTTAGATTGGCCTAGTTAGAACAACTAACTAGTAAGCAGGGACTTGCTTCCTCCTAATTTGATAATATGCTGGTGACATTTCACGCATACTGTTTCCAATACCACTTGTCAATTTGTGAATAAATTGGCATGTATTCAGCCATGCAGTTCTGAAAACTAAGGGTGCTTTTGTCCTTAAATGAGGGGCAGCTCCTCCTATACTATACTACTCCTATACTACTATGGTATTTCCCATTACTATGGATGGGAAACTTGGACAATGAAGAAAGTTGATAGGAAGAAAATTCGGCATCCCCAGCAGTAGCAATGCGGCTTTGGCTGGGCGCCGCACTTTGCCGCCATGCCTGGAGGGAGGGACAGATTCCCTTCCTGGGCATCTGCGTACTGGGCTGGAGGCGGAGCCACGTGACTTAGAAGGCGGCTCTGCTTACCCAGCTGGCAGTTGCTTTGTGTGAGGTATTGGCCTGGGTTGCGCCTGTTGGCTACATCACAGGCAGGAGAGTATTGGGGAATAGGAAGCAGGCCAGTGAGCACCCAGTGGCACTTTTCCATGGGTGGGGAAACAGGATCTGCCGTCAGTGTGGTATGCTTGTGACAGCTACCACAACATGGGCAGACGGCCTGCGGGGAACCCCATGGACAAGTCCTTCCCTCATGCTGTACAGCTGAGGTTTTAGGAGTTGAAGGGGGGATCCATTTGCCTGGCCAGCTGGGTCACAGCCATTCCATGGATGGCCTATGCCCAGGGCAGTGGGGCTCACCCAGAAAGGTCAAGGCAAAGGTCCAGGGGTGACTTGACCTGTACCGCATAGTTGGCTCTTGCCGTAGTTTTATGGTTGATGTTGTGTTTAATAAATGGCCCTTTAGATCCAAACCTGTGTCTGTCTCTTCATTCCAGCTAAGGGGGCAGTGTAATAATATAAAATGCAGTGTTGGAGGAGCATTTTACATATACCATGGACAGTTAAAAAGAAATAAGTGGGTCCTAAATCAAAACAAGCCTGAATTCTCCCTAGATGCGTCAGGCTATGGATAACAAGATATGGCAGACAGATCCCTGTACCGTTGCAACAAGAAGTCCAGGCTCTTGGTTAAATGGTTTTATTCAGAAATCAAATCATTTCCATATATATGTCCATAGGATTACTCAGAAGCAAGGTAAGCATCTAAGCATTAAGAGCAAGAAATTGACAGGAATGGGAACCTGTGGAAAAACCCTTCTTCTTAACACACACATTTGCTCCTTCCCCCTCCCAACGATAAACATGATTTTGGCGGGCACTCTGTGTGAGAAAATCTCACATATTTGTACTATCACGTTGAGTCACTGGAAAGCAAGACAAGGCAATGAACAAGAGTGAGTAGTATACAAGGTCATGAGGACTGGAAGTTTCAACAGTTTGCTAGATAAACACCTGCAATCATTCTGTGAAAGAATTGAACAGAAGAAACAGTTATGGCACTGGGAATAGGATATCAGGGTACAGCATGAACCATTGATTTAAACAGCATTAGTATTGGCATGGATGGGGCTCAGACATGACAAGAAGCTGAAATGACTAAACTGAGGCTATCATACTTTGGTCCCATGGTAAGATTTTTAGGGGGGGAACGCATGGAATTTGTGACAGGGATATTCAGGGGGTAGAGTTTTATTGACAAGATGACCATGCTGACCCTCTCAATTGTGACTAGTTACCTGGTGAGATAGAATATGGAAAAGAATGAGCATCTCTTTGAAAATAATGCCTGCAGTGTGGTGGAACAAAATTGCTCACGTTCCAAGGCTTGGACATTGTTCAACTGCTGTGCATTCACTTAAGTGGGATGTGCATGTGCATTCAAATACATCTCTGTCAACATTGTGCATTGCTGCCACACCTAGTAATGAATAGTAACTTTGCTCTGGATCCTACAAAATGCAAGCAAAAGAGTGCCTGAAGTTGGGTCTCTTTCCTACCCACCCCTTATCTTAGCAGCCTCCTGGGACTTCCAAAAGTTGATGCTTGGAGTGAGTCACAGAAGTCCCATGAATTAAAATTGACAATACATGGAGGCAGGGGGGTCTGTGAAGAGGAGACCTTAGGCAGCAACACCGCTCCACATGCTTGAACTAGCGGAATTTCCACTGATGTAAAATCCTCCAACAGCATAAGAGGGAAGAGGGGCAATGTTGTCCAGTTTCCCCCTCTCCACAGCAGCCCCATATGCCCTGTGGGATTTTTGTCCAGAATTCCTTTGACTCAGATCATCAACTTTTTGTGGGTCTTAGGGAGCTGCTGGGGGAAGGAGGAGGTGAGAAAGATCCATAATTGCGAATGCTTTTCATTCATTCATAAACTAACCTTCTATATGGCCCGATTTGGATCACAGCAAAAGGCTTGCAGTGCAGTGTTAGTGAGTAATGAGCCTGCCAGATACAAGACAGGGAGTATCAGTTGTCTGCAGCGGGGTGGCATTCCTCTCTTAATCAAAGTGAGAGATATGGGTAGGCTTCCTTTGTCCTCAGCAGCCTGGATACCCCTGTTTGGCCTGAGCTTATCAAGGTTTGGAAGCTAAGTGGGGTCAGCCACAGTCAGGACTTGAATGGGAGACCATCCTCAAGGAAGATGAGAAAAGCATTGGCAAGCCATCTTTGCTTATCTCTTGCCTTGAACAGCCCATGGTTGGGGTCACCATATGTCGGTTGTGATTCATTGGCACATTCTTCTTCTTCCTGTGCCCTCGGCAATGTCACATAATGACATTCTGTTCATTACACGATCCCTAGTTGGCTGTGATCACAGTGTTGCACAATTTTTTTAAAAAATGGTGCTGAGAAACAATTAATGTGAAAGATATGAAAAAATATGTGGGAAAGTTGAATATTGGGGATTTTCACGAACCCTTTACTTCCTCTTCCCCCATGGCAACTTTCAAATAAAAAAATTGCACCTCAAAAACTTCAGTGCAGTCCTAACGAGGATGTGGGTAATCTAAAATGAAGTCTGTGTTCTGCTATGAAGCTCACAAGACAACAGGAGACTTGTGACTGGATTTGCAAAAGCAGCCACCAAAGTGGTAAATGGGGTCATGGAGATGGCGCTGGGGAGAAAATTTAATTCTTCTCCTCTCCCCCAACAGTTTGGTCACGGTGATCTGATTCAGCCCTTCCTTTAAAAATCCTGGGAAATGATCATGGATCTACTGCCATCTTACCCTTCTCAGCCTCACCTGTTCCAGGGCTGTAGCAAAGGGTTGCCAACAGCCTGGAGAAAATGCCTTATGTCTTTAACAGAGGCTTAAAGGGATGTTATTTACTAGGTGTTACTTACTTCTGCGCCATGAAAAGTTTCAACAGCCCATTTCCACACATTACGTCTCTGTTAAAGGGGCAAGACATTTTTTCCCAGGTTGTTGGCAACCTGACTCTTGGGGGGAGACATTGAGATAATTACTGAAGTTTTTGAAGGAAGGATGGGTTCAAATATAGTAGCTACGAAGGAAGATCTTCCCTGTTGTCGTTAGTGATAGTGCAAAACAATCTTTGGCCATAACTCCTCTTAACCTGCAGTAATATTGGGATTTTATAGTTTGCCAAAGTATAGAAAATCTCATTCCATTATAGATATATTGCAGATAAACCTTCCTTCCTTCCCTTCCTTCCTTCCTCCCTCCCTTCCTTCTTTTCTTTCTAACACAGTGGACAATTGTAAGCCTATGGAAGCACAAGTGTCGTGAAACATTTGGAGTGCATTGCTTGGAGGGGCATGAAATATCATGCCTTTCAGCAGGGCCATGTGGAGAGAAAATAGCAAAGGATCTGATAGCAGGTTCCTTTCAAGATGTACAGGAATAGCAGCAGCACACATCTCCATGGGATCATACTGGTGAAATTCCTTGAGCCTTGAAACCTGTTGAGAGTCTTCAAATTCTTCAGCATACAGGATGGGTCCCCATCCCCCACCCCCCGTCCCCATTTCCAGGACCTCACCATTGTTTGGAACTTTTTTTGTGTTTTTGAAAAAATTCTTTGAAAATGGCCATATATAAATCACAACTTTTGGTTCTGGGTTTTTTTGGGGGGATAAAGGGGGTAAAGGGGAATGGTGTGAAATAGTCAGACATGAAGCAGAGAGGAGAATAAGGCTCTCTAAGGCTAATTTGGGCTAATTCTCCATCCTCTGGTGCTGTCACCATGTTTTAGTTAATCCTTCCCAGACTGTTCAGAAATATCTTTGACCACATGCCAAATATTCAGCCAATCATCATAATCTTAAGGCCCTTGGATGCAACTCAGTATGTTACTACTGTTAATAACAACAGCAATAATAAATATGTTTTGCAAAGGTTAGGGCTGTCTCTGCATTGAATGGCTACAAACCCAATCTCCACAATTCTGGAATTCCCAGACTTTTCAACAAAGATAGTTCGCCAACACAAAAGAGAAATTTTAATCTCCTCAAAAAATCATCTTTATTGTTTCTACTAGCAACATCATTTAACGGGCAATGAGAACTTAAGTCTGTGCCAGTTACCATTGCTTGTGGTCTGCTTAATTCTTTTTTCTTTTTACAATTTTTTCCAAACTTTCTCCATGAAGTTCAGAACGTTCAAAGACTTTGGCTCAGTGGAAGAGCATTGGCTTGGCATGCTGAAAACCTCAAATTTAACCCCAGGGCTTTCAGGGAAAGGTCGGATAGTAGGTGATATGAAAGACCTCTTCCTGTGACCCTGGAGAGCTGCTACCAGGTTGAGTAGACAATACTGACTTTGATGAACCAATGGTCTGATTCAGTATAAGGCGGCTTTGCATGTGTGTTTAAAAAATTTATTAGCTACTATAGCAGCAACCCCATCACAAGCCTTTCACACACTGCCACCGACTCTAAACCTCCCTTCACAGATTTGGGGCTTCCCTGGCAGGTACAAGCTGGGAATCCACCACATGCCACCTGTCTACCCTCCACTTTAGCAGGCAGCGAGCCCTGACCCAAATCCTCAAAGCATCTCTTCTCTCCTCTTCCAGAGGCTCCACCAGACAGTCAGTCTATTCCCTGTATGTACCTCCTCTCACTCAGCTACAGCCTAGAGCTATGGGGGGGGAGGGGGAGGGAACTCAGAAGTTACTGTCCCTATATAAATCCAGAGGAGTTAGCCATGTTAGTCTGTAGTTGCAAAATAGTAAAGAGTCCAGTAGCACTTTTAAGACTAAACAACAATAAAGTTTGTTAGTCTTAAAGGTGCTGCTTTTATCCCTGTATATACGCTACTACCATTTAAACTTGGCTTATTTAACGTGACTAGAGTGTCTTATTTCCCCTCAGTTAACAATTTCAAGCTAGACAAACAAAAATAAAGTTAGTTTACGAGATGGAACATAGGAGTAAATAGATTTTAAATAAACACACTGGAGTTAAACAGAGAATGTTTCAATGTAACAGAACAGGTTTGGAATCACCCAGCAATATCTTTGCTGCCTCTCCTCGGCAGAGCCAAAATGCTTCTCTTTAGCAACTCTCAAAAGCCTTCTTTCCCTCCAATGGACACTAACTCTCATTGGCCCAGCATTCCACCCGCTCCCATTGGCTGTCTCTCAGGAGAGGCAGAGCTGGAACCAGTCCTGTCCCTCACAGCCACCTTTCTACCTTGCAGGAACTCAAGGCAGCTTACAATATAAATAAAATAATAGTCATAAAATATATAAAAACGAAGTTTAAAAGCACAGTTTAAGACTTTCAATAGCATAGAAACAAAGTTTATTAAAAACAGGCTTAAGTAAAAATGTCTTTAGCTGCTTCCTGAAGATCAGCACAGCAGTGGGAGAGGGGGGTCAGCATACCTTCTTGGGAATGCTGTTGCATAATTGTGGGACTACCACTGAAAAGGTCTTCTCTCATGTATCCACCAGGTGAGTTGCTTTAACTGATGAGACAGTCAGGAGGACCTCTACCTGTGATCTTAATTCCCAGGCTGGAACATATGGGAGGATATGGTCCTTCACATGACACAGTTCCAAGCCATGTAGGGCTTTAAAGGTCAAAACAAACACTTTGAATTGTGCCTGAGAGAAGATTGGTAGCCAGTGTAATTGCTGTAATATTGGAATCACATACTCCCAATAGCTGGTCCCTACCAGTCTAGCCACATTGTTCTGACTAGCTGCAGCTTCAAGGGCAGCCCCAAGTAGAGTACATTGCAATAGTCCAATCTAGATTTAAGTAAGACATGGATCACTGTGGCTAGATCTGAATAAGCCAGGAACAAGCACAGCTGAACAAGCACAACCAAAGCTGGGCAAACACACTCTGAACCACCACAGCCACCTGGTTTTCTAAGGTGACTGCTGTATCCAGCAGCATTTCCAAGCTGTGAACTTGGCTTTTCAAAGAAATTATAACTCTGCCCAAGGAAGATCTCAAGTTCCTGGTCTGCCTTTTTACTAACCCAGAGAATCTCTGTCTTGTCAAGATTCAGTTTCAGCTTTTATATATGTTCAGCTTGTACATATGTGTACAAGCTGAACATATATCTTTCCTCCCATTTTATCATTTGGCTGAGGCATGGTAAGATCATCCAATAAGCTTGGTATCTGAACAGGGAATTGAATCTTACTATCTCTGTTCTAAATCTAGCTCCCTAGTTACCACACCAAATTGGCTTCAAGTAAGCTTTATTAATTTAAGTAAGGGTTAGATGAATGAGATAACTAAAGACTAGGATAACTAAAGAATTTGCCAGCAAGGGAAGACTTGTCTGAATTAAGGCTAAGTGAGTTCCATTTGTTCAAACTCTCTTCTTTACTTCTGAGATTTTTAATAGGAGCTGCTGCCTCAAGGGTGGCAGCAAAGAGGGTCACCAAAATGAGATCATTGGAAAAAACCAAAGGCACAGACAGGAAAGTTGCCTGTAGGTTCCTGGCATCACATGGAAACCATGCTTTTTCTGATCTTAACATATATCTTTGTAAACTGTTTTGAGATCTTCTTGGGGCTATAAATTAGGATGTGAGTTTTTAATAAACAGAGATGAGATTGGGGGAAGGAGGAATTTTTTTTCCAACTCAGAGTATCTGTTATTCCCATATCCCATTCCTTTCCTCAGGGCCACATAGTCCTACAAAGAAGCCTGATGCTTGGGCACGTTATTAAAGGGGAAATTTAAATTACTTTGAAATATAATTCCTGGTGGCAACAATCTACCCAGAGGGGGCAAGAAGAACAGGGTTAAAGGCAAAAACTAAAAGAGAGAAAGAAAGGGGTCGTAACGAGTAGAGATGGACATGAACAGGAAAAAAACCGAACACAATGTTAGTTGTTCGTTGTAATCCATGAACAGGGATTCACAAACTTCAACGGACATGACATGTTCACGAACATGTTGGCATTTGGAGGTTCGTGGGAGCCAGAATGCCCCCCTTGGGACTTAGCTGAACTTGAGCCAGGGAAAGGAGAGTCCATGTCATTTTCTCTTCACAGTGGCAAAAACTGGACTGTCTGCTGGAAGCTAATTGAGGAGTTACAAACTGACCTTCCTGATGTCCACTACCCACCAAATTTACAGGGGAAATAGTCCTCACTGTCCTCTGAAGACCCCCCCCCCCCAAGTTTCAGAGAGATTGCACCCCGGGAAAGGTGTGATCCATGGGTCTCCCCCTTTCATGTCACGTTCTCTTCACAGTGGCAAAAACTTGACTGTCTGCTGGAAGCTACTTTGAGGGGTTACAAACTGACCTTCCCAATGTCCAATACCCACCAAATTTGCAGGGGACATCGTCCTCACTGTCCTCTGAAGACCCCCCAAGTTTCAGAGAGAATGCACCCCAGGAAAGGCATGATCCATAGGTCTCCCTCTTTCATGTCATTTTCTCTTCACAGTGGCAAAAACTGGACTGTCTGCTGAAAGCTACTTTGAGGGGTTACAAATAGAGATGAGCACGAAAAGAAAAAAATGAACATGATGTTCATTGTTCGTTGCCATCCACGAACAGGGACTCATGAACAACCACGAACATGGCCCTGTTCATGAACATGTTCGTGGTTGGCTGTTCGTGGGGGCCAGCAGGCTCTCCTCCAGCCATCATCCAAGTCAGTGGCTGGTCTCCTTTCTCCAGGGTTGGGGACAGAGGGTGGCGCTCGGGGGAGATCTATCGCCCCGTCACCCTTTGGTGTGCGGGGTTCCCCAAGGGGCGATACTCTCCCCGATGTTATTTAACATCTATATGCGCCCCCTCGCCCAGTTGGTGCGGAGGTTTGGGCTGGGTTGTCATCAATACGCGGATGACACCCAACTTTTTCTGTTGATGGACGGCCGGCCAGACACGGCCCCAGACAATCTGGCCAGAGCTTTGGAGGCTGTGACGGCATGGTTGAAACAGAGCAGGCTGAAATTGAACCCAGTGAAGACGGAGGTCCTGCAGCTGGGACGGGGGCTGCCAGATGTTGGGATCCAGCTCCCTGCCCTGGATGGGACACCACTGGCAACTTTGCCAGTGGTAAAGAGTCTGGGTGTGCTCCTGGATGCCTCCCTATGGATGGAGGCCCAGGTCACGGCGGTTGCCAAGTCTGCATTTTTCCATCTTCGTCAGATCAGGCAACTTGCCCCCTACCTGACGCCCCAGGACCTGGCTACAGTGATCCATGCAACGGTCACCTCCAAGCTAGATTACTGTAACTCATTCTATGCTGGGCTACCCCTGGGCCTGATCCGGAAACTACAACTGGTCTAGAATGCGGCGGCACGGGTCCTGACTGGTATACCTTACCAGTCACACATCACACCTGTCCTGCGCCAGCTGCACTGGCTTCCGGTTGAATTCCGAATCAGGTTCAAAGTGTTGGTTCTTACCTTTAAAGCCCTGAGTGGGTTGGGACCGGCATATCTTTGGGACCGCCTCTCCCTGTACATTCCCCAGAGATCGCTCCGATCAGCGAATAAATATTTACTTGTGGTCCCCGGCCCTAAGGAAGCCTGCCTCGCTTCAACCAGGGCCAGGGCCTTTTCAGTCCTGGCCCCAGCCTGGTGGAACGCTCTGTCAATGGAAACCCGGGCCCAGCGGGACATATTATCGTTCCACCGGGCCTGTAAGACAGAGCTGTTCCGCCAGGCGTTTGGTGATTGAAGGGGGCGGTGCCATGTCGGCCTCCCACCTTTGGGGTGGGGAAGGTTTTTCCCACCACTGCACCTTGTTAATTTGTTTTATTATTTGTATATTGATTTTAGTTTTTGTTTTTATCGATTTTAACTGTTCATCGCCCAGAGCCCCTGGGATGGGCGGTATATAAATTGAATAAGTAAATAAATAAATAAATAAGATCCCTACTGCACCACTCCCAGAAACCTGACCTGAGCAGGCACCAGGAAAGGTACCAATAATAAATAATAGCTTGGCCCCAGAGCCTGGCAGCAGCCCTGGAACTTGAAGGGGTAGATCCCTATCCCACCACACACACACAAAATTCAAGCTCCAATGCACTCTATCAAAATGCCAACGGCAACGGTCTCTCCACTGTCTGCAAAACCAGAGCCTCCCTTGTAACAAATTTGGAGCTCCACACTTGAAAGGACCTGCCTATCAAGCTAAATTAGGCTTAGATTGGGGTTTCCAGGGCAACAGCAGGAGTTCAGACAGAGTTCAGACAATCCCTGCCTAAGTTGCCAAGGGAATTGATTGCAGGTGCCAGACTGTCTGACTTGACGAACAACAAGGAACAGCAACAAACGAGGCTTGCAACGACCACCTGTTTGTTTAGAATGGGGCCTCACAAACAGCTTCCTCTCAAACAGCAGATTGGGCTGTTTGTGGATTTTTTTTGTTTGTATTGCTGTTCGTGCCCATCTCTAGTTACAAACTGACCTTCCTAATATCCAATACCTATGCAGGGGACATAGTCCTCACTGTCCTCTGAAGACCCCCCCCCCCAAGTTTCAGAGAGATTGGACCCTGGGAAAGCCATGATCCATGGATCCCTCCCTTTCCTGTCATTTTCTTTTCACAGTAGAAAAAACTGGACTGTCTGCTGGAAGCTACTTTGAGGGGTTATAAGCCAGAAGGAAAGCCAGAAGGAGTTCAGACAGAGTTCAGACAGTCCATGCCTATGTTGCCAGGGGAATTGATTGAAAGGCGCCAGACTGTCTGGCTTTACGAACGGCTGATGAACGCCACGAAGAGGGCTTGGAACAAACACGTTTGCCAGGAACGGGGCCTCACGAACAGCTTGCTCACGAACAGTGGATTGGCTGTTCATGGGGTTTTTTTGTTCATATTGCTGTTCGTGCCCATCTCTAGTAACGACTCAAGTGGTGGGATAAACAAAACAATAAAATAAACTTTTATTTTTACAAGAAGCATATCAGTTTCATATTATTTCTTAAGCTTGATGGTTTCAAAAGAGTATTATTTGTTCTTAAAGTTACTTTTTATAGACACAGTCACTCAGATCTCTCAGGCTGCACACACAGTTTGCCTGCTTCTGATAGCAATTTCTCGTTTAAATACACATAAGACTTTCTTACAGGTGCGCACACAGTTTGCCTCCCTTGCCCTGACTGAATGTTCGTTCACAAACATACACAGTTCAGGCTTCCACACAGGTTATATTTATTTTAGAAATTCATAGACACTCTCAGGCTGCACACAGCCTGCCTCTCTTGCCCTGACGCAGTATTTCTCTCAGAAATACTTAAACATGCTCAGGCTGCACACAGCTTGCCTGCTTTTCCCAGGGCCCAGACTGAATCTTTTCTTTCTACTCAGTAACTGAAAACTGCATTCACTCCACCCACACTCTCAGTCATCAACCAATCATATCACTCACTCATCCCTCTCTTTCACCCCCCCCCCACTCTTCATCTGCACCACGCCAAGCATTTAAAGACACACACACACACATTTAAAATCATTACAAGGACCTTCAAGATTAAGTGGAAGATGAAGAAATGAGGGGCTGCAGAAAGCTAAAGCAAGAAGCTTTAGCTTTCTGCATTGAGGTCTTGTTCACTGATTTCACTATTGAGGTCTTATTCACTGCTTTAGGCAATAATGTGATAGTGTAGGAATGTACAAACCTGTACAGTACATTTTTAGTTCTTTTAAGGTCCTTTAATATTCAAGGAGTCTTGCTTCATTAATGATCTTTCCCCCAAATTCCAAATCTAGATGATTCTTTTACAATAATATAACATTTGTTTTCTGCTTGTATTTTCCCTGTCTCTTTTTAAACTATTGATATTTAATACATCTGTTTTTAATCCATTAAAATGCATTCGTTTATGCAAAGTATGAAAATAAACTGAATATTTTCTTTTTTTCCCCCTCTGAAGTGTGAATGTTGGCATTATCCTCTGTAGTTTAAATTTCTATTGGGCCAACTAATTTTTTCCCCTGTTAATGCATTTAAATCTATTCTATATTCAGTAATACTGGATGTTATTTCTGTAATGGAAACCATCTTTTAACTCCCAGAATGAACATTTCCATGCAATTCTTTCTCTTTCTCTTTTTTTAAAGCAATCAACCAAATTCAGTTCACAACTATTTTGGTACTTCCTTGTATGATTTTAATTTTCAAGTAAGGTATAAAAGGTTTTTAATTGATCTACATGACCTGATTAACTATGTTTTAATCAATAGTTACAGATGCAGTGAGTTGCTTTTGATTTGAAAAAATTCTTTGTTTTGTGAAACCATTATCTACATAACAAAACAATCCACAATGACATAATATATAACGGGATATTTTTGGAAAAAATTAAAACACCTTTTTGTCATATACATACACAACTGCCCGTTTCCTAAAGCTGGGAAAGGTCACTTCCTTCAAGTTTCCATGAATACTTAACAGAACCTATTTATGAACAATTAATGTCCACTCGAAAAATATCAGCCAACTATTCTGATTAATCTAATGGAATGTTCAGCCAACATTAGCAGCAATACTATTACAAATCACAATGAGATACTTGATATGCACTTCTAAGGAAACCTACCAAGCAGGAGGCCATAATCTCAAGTCATAGAAGGAAAAATACCAGTGACAGATTTTTTTTTTTTAAAAGGACAAAGAGAGAAAAACACAATGGAAAGAGCAGTCAATTTAAACATCAAAAAAGAGAAAGGCAGATGTCATACTGATGTCTGTTTTTCTCTCAACCTCCTTTTCGGAATTTAGGGCGAACAATAGTTGAAGATCCATTCAATGGCTTCATTTATAACAAGTCTTTGCCTCGGAAGTTATAATCTAATTGATGGCAATGGGTAAGAAAATACACAAATGGAAGAAGGAGCAGTTTAACACATTCAGTGCCAATTTCCTAACCTCAGATAGACTCCTGGGGCCACTACTTAGCTGTATGTTCCCCTCCCAATGGTGCAAATACCAGCTCCGAGGACTTTTCTGAGGGAAAAAATGGTGCTGTGAGAAGGATTCCTGACTTTCCCTATCCCTTGGCCCTGATTTGAATTCCTGAAGCTGCTATTTATCAATTTTTAAAAAAATCATTTGGGAGAGCCATTCATTGATCATATCTAAGTGTCTTTTCTTGTTTGGTTCTTAGATTTGGGGGAAAGGATAAAGACTTTGCCAAAAGGGTTGTTTCGTGAAGGAATCTGCAGAAATTGAAACGATAAGCACCATGTCCAAATTTGGGGAGGCATAAGGGGGCAAGAAAGAGAATGAGCAGAGTCACTTAAGAGCAGGAAACCTTCAAGCAAGTGAAGAAGGCAGCATTACTGGAGGGCAGGTCAGATGTAATGATATAATTGGGAGAATTTATTATGTTCCATGCAACTTTTTCTATAAGTTGTATGATCATTATACAACAATCGAAGTTTAGCCCAGGAGCAATTATTTATTTCAGTCACTGGCTTTGAATAGTGATGTTAGATCTGTTGTTTATACAGGTAGGGTACAAAACAACACATCCTTCCGTTCCTGTAGTAGTGCTGTAATTTAAACCCAAACCTTATTACCGTTTGATATGGATGATGGTACTTTTTCTTTGGTTTCAAACTCTTTGTAATTTTATTCTCTCCTCCGTTTTTATTAATGATGTATATCTGAAAGAATTTTATAGAGGAAGCAAAGGCTTTATGTTCTATATGCATCTGCTTCAAGGCTCCAGACAATGGGCTGGTATACACATGCAGCAGAATGAGGTGGGAAGGAGAGGCCTTTTAAGTATTGCCGGTTGCTTTTCCCATTCGTCTGGAATAACATTTCAGTGACCCAAACATGGGAGCCAGCCTTGTTCCTCCCAACCCCAGAATCAGCTCTCCACCAGATGAAGGGTGCCAAATGTGTGGGAAAGACCAACATGGTTAGAGTATGAACCTGAACCTGCTGGAGTAAGGATCTACAACACAGAGACTTTCTCCAGCTTCTGCCGATGGATTTATGCTCTTTGATATATTTACCAAGCTGGTCAATGAACAAAGGCAGCCTCTTAAAAGCAGTCCCAGACTTTGCAGAACTGATTTTTGGGATTGCTTGGGAACAGAGCTCCTGTCGGGACTATACAAACCATTTTGCATAGGCAGATGGAATGCCTTTTCCTTGTTCTGTGCTGTTATTAATGTTCAAGGAAATGTGGTTGGAAGAGTTCCATTATCTGAACTGTACGAAGGGGTGGGAAAAGCTCACAAGAAGCAGCAGACAAACTGTGGGTCTGTGGCTTCCTCATCACAGCTGTGGTTCAGAACAAGCTTGAGATTCTCAAACTTTTCTGCCAAGCTTAAAGACCTCAAATCATTCCCAGTTGCAGGCATAAAAATAAATAGTGTTTTTCATTCAGGCAGTGCCAATGCAATATGAGTTACTGAATAAGATCCATCATGCACAAATATTACATTCAACAGGGCTCTTGAATATTGTTCAAGCTTTGGTGTCTGTGAAATTTATGCTGTGAATCACAACTACACTACTCTGTGGCTCTTTGTTTTGTGGGGCACCCTCTCCCTAACGCTATTGTTTACAGAATTACAATTAATTGCACATGGCCAAAACTAAAAGTGTTTTAAGAAAATGACTTGTAGAAGCTAAGGAGAGTTGTTAAATACATTCCCAGCATTTCCATTTCTTCACCTGTAATTCTGATCGAATTGAGTTTTTAGGTCTATGAATTTGAGGCCTTCTCTGGAATGACATTCCAGACATTGATGCAAAATGTGACCCAGCAAAATAAGACCTTAGACCTTCTGTGGTGACTGCCTTTTCACACCACCACTCACTCTAAACTTCCTTTCACAGGTTTGGGGCTTCCCAAACAGTAAAGGGCAGTTACCGCTGCCACCTGTCTAACTTCTATTATCAGGCAGAAAACCCTGACCCAAATCCTCACAGGGTCCCCTCTCTCTACTCTCAGAGGCAATACCAGACAGGCAGCCCATTCCCTCTATTTATTTCCCCTCACCTAGCTACAGCCCAGGGCTACTGGGGAAAGGAAACTCGGTGTTTCCCTTATATATGCTGCCATCATCTAAATTAACTATATTGGCCATTGGTTGATTCGTGACCAAGTGTTTGAGGTTCATGTGTGTGTCTTTTTTCCCTTAAGCTAACAACTTCAGTCTTGCCAGGGTTAAAACAGAAACAAACAAACAAAAAAAGAATTTTTATTTACAAGATAGAATATAGGAGTGAATGTTTTTAAAACTCATATATATTGTGTTTAAACAGCTGCTGTCTCCCTTAGCAGTGTCCAATCTCTTCTCTCTCTCACTCTCTCCAACAGACTCCAATGGTCACTGGCCCAACATTCCTCCCACTCTTATTGGTTGTTTCTCAGGAGAGGCAGAGTTGGGACCAGTCCTGTCCATTACACCTTCAATTCAGGAAGGCATGGTAGAAGGGCTGACCCATTCTGTTCTAGTTGCAGAAGCATGAGTTACAGAGAGATAATTGCTTGGTACTTAAAGGCCATAGTGTCAACTGGGTCAGAGAAAAAATTAAAAAATAGGGATGGTGTGGGTCACAATGCAGAGCAGAATATGGAAGGACAGAGCCAGTTCTTAGGAACAAAAGAGTATTTATAATATTTCTATTCTCTCGTCCCTGCTTGAGTGCACACATCCTCTTTACCACCTGTGTTACCCATTATGGAAAGCTGCCTGCTCAATCCATTTACTTTTTCATGTCCTGTCCTTTGGTATCTTCTGAAGCGGAATGTTTAGTAAACTTCCCATACGTTTCTTATTAGTTTAATATCTTATCTTGATTTTTAAACTTTTAAAACTTAGAGAGGTTTGCAAGAGAGTTAAATTTCACAACTGATTTGATCCAACAGCATTTACTAGCTGACAGGTAATTAGGAAAGAAAGCAAACAAGAAAAAAGCAAAACCCAACTTCCTACTCTGAATTGTGTTTCTTTCTCTGAGGTGGAGGTGCACCAAAAAAAAAATCAATTTTTTAACCGAATCTAAGAAAAACATCACAATAGAGAATCACACCAATTCCAGCCATACCAAAGTGAATCAAGCAACACTGTTGCAATTTAGCCCAACAGAACCAATGTCATTCATAGCAGCCAGGCACTGGGTTCAGCCAGTGGGGGAACACCGCAGAACAGAACTAAGCAGTACCTCAAGCACAAGGTATTCCCTTGCTTCAGTTTGCTTATGTTGGGCTAAGTTGCAAGTGTCCCTTGCTTCGGTTTGGTTTGAGTGGAATGGATGTGATTCTCTGGTGTGATGTTGGTCCACTTGCTTCACTTTGATTCTGGGGAGTTCCATTCTCTTGCTTCAGTTTACTTGTGCTGGGCTTTATCTGAGATGAGCTCAGCTTGCACTTGTCCATGGCAGTCTTACCCCAGTGTGTTTCTGCAGTTGGAGTCATCTTTGACTTTTCCCTGTCTTTAGAGGACAGTCAGCAGTAGGTTCCCTTCAAATTTGGTGGCTTAGTTGAGAAATGACCCTCCCCAAGTCCACCAGATAGCCCCCAGATTGATTTCCACATAGGGAATAATGACCAAATTTTGCCAAATTAATTCGGTAAAATTCAGAATTCCTGTTTTTTTATTCAGAATACAGATTTCACCAAATTCTGAACCAAAGTGCACATCCCTGTCCTGAGGTAATTCAACTCTCTGAAATGAAGCTTTCAAATGTTGTTTGTGAAGTCAAAAGTAAACAATTCAAATTCTGAAATTTTAAAATGTTAAAATTTAAATGAAATTTAAAACATTTAAGAACTTGAAAAATTGAATAAAGATATGAAACAGGGGTTGCCAACTCCAGGTTGGGAAATTCCTGAAGATTTGAAGGTGTAGCCTGGGGTGGGTGGAGATTAGTAAAACCCTGTATTAATATTGAGTTAGAGCTTTTAGTCCATTCTAGCATACACACAGCAGTACTCCAAAATATTATATGAGGAAGTCATTCTCAGTCCTGCTGTGATTCTTTTAACTAATGATATTGAGAGTCTTTGAATGTACCCAAAGCATATTCATCACTACTCTTGGGATTCACAGTCACAACTGTTGAGAATGCCAGGCCCAAACCATTGAGTCGCAGTGTCAGAGGTTTGCTTTAGCACTGAGGCTGACTGACAAATAATATCATTAGGGAACCCAGCTGATAACAACTGCCTCATCATCCCTGCCCCCAACCCACCTCATTTTATGAACTGCCCTCATTCAAATACCAGTGGCTTTTTAAAAGTCAGCAGGATCAAATCCTGTTATGTGACCCTTATGACATAAATTGCCTTGTTGTGTCCATTATGACATCACCAACTGTCAAATGTTAATCTCTCAGTCTTTGCCTTGCTGACAGAGCTTGGCTTTGTTCAGACAGCATCAGGGATTCTCCTTGGACCAAAGTGTGACGTTTGACATTGTGTTGGAAACCAAGGTGTTTTCTCTGTGCCTGTGGACGAACATATCTTTCTAAGTGTGAGAGGCTGGATTAAAAACCATCCTGCATCCAATTTCACCAACAGAGTGAACCAAATCTTCACTGGCATTTATTTCTTGGATCATCGGAACAGCAGGTAACAGAAATTAGCTTTTGACAGTTTAGGGTTAGATTCTGCCAGCTATTTCACTCAATAGCCCACACTGCCTCTCTTTACTGTACAGCCCTCACACCACATGGCTTTTGTCCATGTAGGTCCCATCATCTCAAGAATAGCCTTTTTTGATGTTCATAGGGAGCTCTTGCTTTTTTTTTCGCCAGCTGAAATGCTAGTTGGATCCAACCCCACTTTTTTCTGTTTGAAGAGACATGAGATTTTCCATAGAAATACATTATATATAGGAGGTTTATAGTGTGAGGTCTATAAAAAATCAGTCACAGAAAATTATAAAAGCCTGGATCCTGGAAGGTTGGCAGAGGAAGAGGTTAGGATAGGAGCTGATGCAGGCAAAGTGCAAGTGGAGGTGGAAGCATGGCTAATCCTGGGGTTGTTGCATGAGCTCATGTGTTCTCTCTTTGTCAGATGCCATTTTGCCAAATCTCTTGACCAGTCTTGTCAAGAATTTTCCCCTAACCAGTCCCTTCCAGAAATGAATTTTATGAAATCTAAAGCTGGTGGTTAAGTATGTATTGCAACTCAAGAACTCCCTGCTTCTACGCTTGCCTCTGCTACAAGCCCACTGGGGTTTTAGGCAAGCCACCACCATGCTCCCGCATGCCTGCCACCAGGCATGATGATGTCATTTCCGGAAGTGATGTCATTGCACCTGGTGGGAGTGCACCTGCTGGGCATGCACAAGAAGATCTTCAAGGTAACTGCCAGGTCCCTCCTCCCTCTCACTGGGAGGGTAAAGAGACCTGGCAACCGTAGGCACAGACAACAGCATGAAATAGCATGTCGTGACAATAGCATGAAAAAGGGAGAACAATATTGTAAGGCCCTTGAGGTGTTATAATTAAGCTGCCAGAGATCATCTGAAATTCTGGGAGATCTCCAAGCCCCACCTGGAGGTTGGTAGTCCTGGAGGTGATTGCAAATATATAACTGGATTCTCACTGCTACAGGGTTAGTTTTATTATTTTTACTGTTTTATTGATTTATTATTTTAATTTGTCCATATTGTTTAAATGTTCTAAACAAACAAACAAATTATTAATACTATCATGGAGGGTGGGATCAGGACTGATAAGTGTTTTCATTCATTCATTCATTCATTCATTCATTCATTTATATCCTGCCTCTTTCCCCAATGGGGATCCAAAGCAGCTTACATCATTCTTCTCTCCCATCCACCCTCTTACACATCTGTAAGATTAGAAATGGTGTATGTTTGTAACTTAAGTGAAAATCCAGAGTTCTTTCAATTTGGACAACAGAACTTATACAGAAACAAACACATTTTACTGGTTCTAACTGCCTCTTACCAAATTGTCTCTGAATAGGGTTCCCCCCACCCTACTTTGTGCATACAGGTTTAAACTTAAGTTAAATTCTGCCTGCCAAATTGACCCACCTTGTTCCAAAATGAAAAGCTTGTACTATACCAGAAAGTTGTTTAAGGACTGTAAGAAACTGCTACCGCCACTTGCTACCTGCACAGATGTGGAAGCTACTGTGTGCAACTCTATGAGATGACTGGGAGTGAAGGACAACTACAGTTCTGGGAAACTAATTTGCAATGAAAAATAATCTTCTAGAGGTAAACTACAACTCCAGAAAACATCACCACTTGTTTATTATGAGCTAGTGAAAGCCCCTCAATGGTTCATAAAAGGAGCACGGGAAGGGTTGTAATATGCTTTAGCCCCTTAACCATTCCTTTTTGTTTCAGTCATTTCCCTCTCTCCCCATCACTCTTTACCATCCTAAACACCCATACCTTGCTGTTAGCCTGCCCAGTAGCTGCCAATCTCCTTACAATGGTCTCTACCTCCTTGCCCCTCATATCCCATTCTCACTTCACAATTCCTCTTGTTCTTGTTGACAATCTACCTTGCCTTTCAGGGACACTGCTGCACTCCATGATAATTTGACAACAGAGTGCCTAGGGTAGCCAAGCACTTGGGTGGTACTATCTTTTTCATGATGCCGTTGGCCTAGGGTTTGCAGAATGTCTGTTCTAGGCTTCCAGAACCATTCTGAATGCTCTTTTGCCATGGTAGGGGGAGATGATATCTTTGCATATGCCATGCTAGTGGATGAGGGAATACAGGGGAAGCAATGAAGGACAACAGACGAGAGAGAAGAGCTCCCAGACACCAAAGGCAGGCTCAGTTCTGTCAGGCTTGGGCATCCAAATATGATGGAAATGTCACAGCATGATGCATGTGCCTTAGACATATAATCTGTAGGCTTACGGAGATGTAAAAGAGTATCTTAGATTGTCACCATTTAATAAAACTTCAATAAAACTATTTTATCAGTGTGTCCAGACATGAACATAACTGTACATAACAAAACAAAATGTGCAACAGATAATTGTTAAAGGCTGTTTTTTTTTTAAAAAAATATCTAATATCATTTTTTTAACATACTCCAGATGGAGGTCTGGCTACAGAATGTCAAGTGTAAACTGAATCCAGCAGTCAGACAAGAACAGCTCATCTTTAGTGAGCCATTACAACTGCAACTGTCATACTTAACTCAAGACAAGATGCAGCACCTCTTAAGTGCTTTAAGCACTTATTATAAAATTTAAGGCAAGATAAACTAGAAGATGGATACATATTTCAGCATTCTGTAAGTTTGAAGCTTTCTGGGGAATCCTTTTAGACAGTGATCTTTAAAAGTGTCAATTAAACAAGAGACAAAGAGTTGCATAAGCATATTACAGGAAGTGAAAAAGAATACTTGTATCAGTTTCTGTGATGTCCCCTAAAGGTAAGAGGAGGTTGCACAGCTGTTTTTCCATACATGAAGCTTGAGACCACCGGGTATAGTAACAGTTTGTGGCTTTCATTCAGCAGTGAACACAATTAACAGCATTATATTGTCTGTCACTGCTCATCTCCGGTACAACTACTCACTGTCCCCTTTATTCTTTCTTGCATTCCTGAGGCCCACCCACCTCTGGATGTTGCCTAGCTACTGGAGTCCTGCACAGGTGACTGTCCTTTTTCTCCCTCCCCTTTGCCTTAGTTCCTTGGGGCCCCACCCTTCACCAAGGGCAATCATTTGCACTCCATTGTTGGCCAAGGAGTAGGGTTGCCAAGTCTTGGCTGGGAACTACCTAGAAATTTTTGAATGAAGCCTGGAGAGGGCAGGGTTTGGGGAGGGGAGGAACCTCAGCAAAGTATAATACAATAGCATTGCAGTTCCTGATGTTTTGCCCAGAAAATCCACAACAACCAATAATAAAATAAATTAACCAAATACATTAATGTGCAATGGTGGGGAGAACCCCCCACTCCAAAGGTGGGAGGCTGACATGGCACCACCCCCTTCAACCACCGAATGCCTGGTGGAACAGCTCTGTCTTACAGGCCCAGCAGAACGATAATATGTCCCACTGGGCCCGGGTCCCCATTGACAGAGCATTCCACCAGGCTGGGGCCAGGACTGAAAAGCCCCTGGCCCTGGTTGAAACAAGGTGGGCTTCCTTAGGGCCCGGGACCACCAGTAAACATTTATTCACTGATCGAAGCGGTCTCTGGGGAACATACAGGGAGAGGCGGTCCCGAATGTATGAATGTATGCAGACATAGACACATGCTTTATGAAGAGGTCTTTCTAGCAGCCTCCAAGTTTTGCAAGCTGACAATAATTAAACTCTAAATATGGCTATTCCCCTCCCCACATATGTTTTCATTCCAGACTTAGCAGCAGAAATATTTCTTGACATCTGGCAGAAATATTTCTTGACATCAACTGTGTCCAGTTGAAGAAGCAAGCAATACAGAATTGAGAAGAGATTGACATGGAGTGTGTATAGACTCCCAGCCTGTCCACCTTCAGACCATTCACAGAACAATCCTAATACATGAATGCTCACATGGTACCAGAGTTACCATGCTAATTAGTATTCTAAAAGTGGGGTCCCATTAAGATTTGTGCAGGGAATCTCATCTCTCCACTCCTCTCCCTCTTGCTTTTCCTCTTTGCCACCCCTGGCAGTACCTGCAGCCTCTTCCCTTTTCTTCTCTGTTTTCTGTTCCTCCCCTCTCCAATATTAACACCCTTTCCTTCTATTTTTTACCTTCCTCCAATCATTTACCTTTTTAGTTCATCTCCCTTCTACCCCTGCCCCATGCTGGTACTAACAACGGCTTGGAAACCTCAACAAAGTTGGTTGTGGTGGGTTGCCTATCGACACCCACCATGGTCACCCAGATCTTTTAGTGCAGTCTTGTAAGATCTCAGTAGCATGCTTTTCTTTAAAAAGCAGACACTAATGATTTTTTTCTTGCTTCCAATGTTGTTGGTTTTTTATGTTCCATATGAAGCATTTGATATTGTTCTGCAAACCTAGGTCTTCCCCCATACATCTAGAAAAATATCCAGACTTGGCCCTGGCTTCTTTATGTGGATGTTTTGATCCACACTCTATGGCCCATTTCGGAAATGCATTTAATGAATTAGAATAGAGCCAGATTAGAGTGGCAGGACTCTAATCTGGAGAACTAGGTTTGATTCCTCACTCCTCCTCTTGAAGCCAGCTGGGTGACCTTGGGTCAGTCACAGCTCTTTCAGAGCTCCCTCAGCCCCACCCACCTCACAGGGTGATTGTTGTAGGGATAATAATAACACACTTTGTAAACCGCTCTGAGAGGGTGTTAAGTTGTCCTGAAGGGCAGTGTATAAATCAATTGTTATTATTGTTATTAATTACTTTGCAAAGAAATGGCAAAAAATTATTTCCAAGGAGCTGAGATATAGTAACTAAAGTGAAGTCTATAGTGACACTACCTACATCCACCAATCACTGAGCTGCATGCCAGCAATGCCCCTGTGTCATGCAATGCAAAATGACGCAGGTACACCTCTGCCCATACCCATGCACAGAACACAAGTAAAGGAATACAGGAAACATGGCACTTTTCACTCTACGGAGGACCATTGCATGCCAAATGGAAGCCCTGTAGCCACCACAATTCCCCTTTAATAGGTAGGCACACAGGGCAGGAATCTTCACAGCTCACGTGGTAAAGGAAGCCACCAGGTGCTGGGGGAACATGAGGAAGAAAATTCCCTATGGAATAGCATTTGACAAGGCAGGGAACACAAACTCTGGCATGGTGCCAGGGTAGCTAATTACTCTCTTATGCCATTTCAAGAGAGTAAGGAAGCTGCACCAAAAAAAAAAAGTCAATTCCAAGCAAAAACAAGAACACTCAACAAAATATTCCCAGAAATCTTTCCTGCTACCCCCCTAATTGTTCCCTGAAGAACTGCACTCCTGTAAGTAACAAGATCTGTGTCCATATTTGGGTCAGCTACCTCCAGCCCAGTTGCTGCTTTTGTCCAGGTTTTGAACTTTACAATCCCTCAAGTCAAATAACTTTATGTCATCTGGCTCATCAGCTGCCCCCTTCTGAAGACACACCTGGCCCCTCTCCTTCCCCTTTTGGTCCCCAAGCCATCACTCTGCTTGTCCTGTAACTGGGGAAAGAAGCTCTACCCAAAGGGTGATGCGTGCTCCAAGACTCCATGTTTTGTGAGCTGAAAAACTCCTTGCTGATCCTGCTGGTTTTCCCTATTGGATTTTTCCCCCTGCCCAGTCTGTTGGACTATGCATAGGTATTAGACTCCTGTTGCACCTCCGTGATTGCTAGATATATTGCTCCATCATGCTCTGTGTCCATGTCCTCCAGTCTTTCTTTCTTCCGCCTTCCTTTCTTATTTGTTGTTTATGGGGAACAACGCGCTCACTCCCTTTAGTGCTTGGAATCAGTCTTGCATCCATTGATGAGTTGTATTAATTCTCTTAAACAAAATTCATTTTATATTTCCATCCTCTTTTGGGGCCCCAGTTTTCCTTGTAAACTTTGGGTAGTGCTTCATCACCTACTCTTAGATCCTCATTATTGGTGTGTGGGTTGCTACTCTGCAGCCAGTGTAAAAATCCAGAGGGGGGAAGAGGAGGAGAGAGACGGGGCAGGGAAGAAAGCGCCTGCCTTTCTACTACCTTTGTGTAACTACTGAGAGGACCACATAACACCAAAGTCTAAGGGGGGGGGAAGCACTTTGGGGAAAGAATATGGTGCTTCCAGACACATTTGATTAATGATTTCTCAGCATTGGGCAATGGAGTTCTGCCATTTTTTAAACATTTCACTGTTTATGCGTCAGATCTAGAAAGTTACCAGTCAACACTGGTATTGTTGGAATTGGCTCAGAAAGGCAAGGAATCAAGGAAGAGACTCCTGGAAAAAAAATGAAAGAGTAAAACATGAGAAATTGATATATTGAAGAAATAAAGTGCTAAAAAAAATAACAAATCGCTTCCTATTCCAAGAGCCCTGCTGTGCTTATAGTTTTACAGAGCATTAAATTTCAGCAAGGGCTTTATGGGAAACATGGCTTCGAGCATTCAGGTGATTTCAGGTAGATAATTCACAGAACAGTGTAAAATTGTCTTTTTACTTCAGCCTCCAGCATCATTTTCTATTGCCTTATGGGATCGATTTGTGTTTGTTTCAGACTATAAAGCTGGATGGAACAGAAAGGCCCCCTTTTCAAGGCTGGTCTGGAGGACAGAAAGCAACCGGAAAAATGCTTGCAAGAAATAGTCGAGAGAAGGAGAAAACCTCACAGAACAAATGAATGCTTCTCTGGATGGTCTGATCCCATAGTTCACAGCAATCAGCTAGAGCTTCCTCAAGAGGAAGTGGTGAGCATTACTCTTTGGGTGGCTGATGTACCACTCTTTGGATGACTGAATACTGCTCTTTGGATGACTAGTGTACCAAATGCTGACTTGCATATGCCCAGGATCTCATTTAGCATTCAAAACTGCAGAAAACATCTGGGAGAAATGGCACGCCATTCATACTACAGCTGAACAAATCTATATACCAAACCATTAACTATGAACTTATATTAAGGAATGCATCATGTTACCAGTTTGTAACCTATGTTCTAGCTGGCCTCTGGCAGTCATAATTTAATGGCCATAGCAAAAAAAAAATGATGGCAAAAAAATTGATTACAAGTTGTAAGAGCTATTTCATATTTTTGATGTGGCAAAAGGCACGTCTGGGTCCCAGACCACTGCCTAAACAATAGCGTCCCATGAGATTTAAATTACAAGTACCTGCCATTTTTCCCTATTGGGTAAGGAAACATTTTCAATCAAAGAAATAATGCAGAGACCCCAATCCATAGCACACGCACACCCCCTGCAAATGCAGATTTTTGAGGCTAAAATACATTGGAAAAATAAATCATGAAACTCCAATGTCATATGCAGTTTGGCCTTTAGGTTCCTCATTTCAAACATCCTAGTTCCATGGCTCTTCAAACACTACCACAGATGTTTTTAATTCTGAAATTCTGATCTGCAATCCTGACCACCAAGTGGGTGAATTTAGGATATTTATCTGTTACCACCTGTGTGAACTGAGAAAGTAGCACAAAATAGACCAATAGTCTTTCCTTTGCTCCTTTACCTTCTGTCCGATGGATTTTCCACTGCAATCCTATTAACAAATGTACCTGGTGATGATATGCAGGTGTTGTTGTGGCTACAGGATGCAGTTTCACTGTCTGAGTTTGAACTGGAGATTGTCTGCTACTAGACAAAATCATGGATTCCTTTCTGTAATCACTTCTCTTGGGAATATAACTTCGTTTTGAGTCTGTCAGAATATTTATGGTACGTGGTGTATTACAGAAACAGTACTGTGTCTTCAAACTTCTGTTTATTCGCAAGGGAAGGTTTTTACAAGCATCTCTGGAGTTTCTTTGGTGGATAATGTTACTTTTCATTTTATCGCATACACTATGACACATAAACCTATGCCTGACAACAGTGAAAATGCCCAGTGCAAATAAATGGAATAGTAAGAACGATGTATAAATATGTACTTTTTCCTAAGTGCTGAAACATGTGATGCATGCTGTCTCTGGAATCCTTTACAATAATCCTGTAAAGTAGGTCAATATTACTATTCTGATGTTGCAGGTGGGTATGAGAGAAGATAGAGCTAAGTCTGAGAGATCTCAGTAGCTTTTCCTGAAGTCTTCAAGAATACCCCAGGCCAGGGCTTTTTTTCCGGGAAAAGAGGTGGTGGAACTCAGTGGTGGAACTCAAGACTGTACAATGACATCACTTTGGGTCAGCTGGAACAAGCTATCCCTCTGGAACTTTGGTCTAATGATGTAAGCACTGTCATTTTAAAGTTTAAATCGCCCTTGGTGGAAATGGTCACATGGCCAGTGCCCCTGCCCCCTGATCTCCAGACAGAGGGAAGTTTAGATTACCCTCCACACCAGTGGTGCAGAGGGCAATCTAAACTCCCCTCTGTCTGGAGATCAGGGGGCAGGGCCACCAGCCATGTGACCATTTTCAAGAGGTGCTGGAACTCCATTACACCGTGTTCCCGCTGAAAAAAAGCCCTGCCCCTGGCTGAGCTAAGATTTCATCCATGATCTTCCAGTCCATATCTCTATTAACTGCTGCTGTATCACTTGCACATGGCTCTGTGTGGACCAAAGATAGGCTATATGATGTTTGCTCCTGCCATCTTTATAAAACAGAATGAGACAAAGGAATTTTGTACAGTTCTTTACAAAGTTCTTTGATTCATACTTTATGTCATTGTCATTATCTGCTAATTGTAGCCTCCTTCCCAAGCTCTTCACAATTATATTTATTCATCCATACACATACAAACTTTTTATCCTGCTCTTTCTCACAAGGAGCTCAGGGTAGGGTCCAGGGTACCTTTATAATGGAACAGGTCTTCAGAACCTTCTTTTACTACACTATTTTATACCTTGTGATTCTCTTTCTATATTTTTATAGTATACTTTGCCTTAGATAGTTTGTTCACATTTTCTAATTCTGTAATCCTAGCCCTATTATATCACTACATAATCATCTTCCTCCTCATATGTGAAGTTACAGAGAGTACTCCCTCACACACATACACACACACACACACACACACACACAATCAAAATCCAAGATGGCGGCCCCCTCCACTCTTTCCCAAACAAAGTATAAACAAGGGGGGAGAGGGAGTACTCTCTGTAACTGTATATATATATTGATGACTCTGGTTTTAAGGTATTTAAATGTCTATTTTTGTATTATTATATTGTTGTATCCCCCCTGAGCTGGCTCACAGGGAAGGAGGCCTATAAATAGAATAAATAATAATAATGGTTGTTGTGGGTTTTCCGGGCTGTATTGCCGTGGTCTTGGCATTGTACAATGCCAAGACCACGGCAATACAGCCCGGAAAACCCACAACAACCATCGTTCTCCGGCCGTGAAAGCCTTCGACAATACAATAATAATAATAATAATAATTTTACATTGTCTGATTACACTGTTGGATATCCTGTAATCTGCCTTGAGTCTCTGTGAGAAAGGCAGACTATGAAGTAAATAAATAAAAATACATGGTTCTCCCTCCTCCATTTTATTTTCACAACAACCCTTTGAGGTAGATTAGGCTGGGAGAATGACTGGCTCAAGGCCACCCACGTAGTTTCAAGGGAAACAGGGATGTGATCTGGCTCTCCCAAGATTTCTAATCTACCATCAAATGTTCTTCAACATGGTTTACAAACAACAGTTTGAATATAATATAAAAAAGAGGAAACCTCGCTCAACAGACCTTGAACCTTTGGTTCAAGATTTAAACAAAACATAATCTCCTAGTTTATCAAGCCCATTTTAATGTTAATTTTCCCACAGTTCTACTATTTATAAACTCCTGCTCCTGTCACTCATTTCCTTGTTACAAGGTCTTTGAAGTCTCAGACTAGGTCTTTATTGTTTCATTACAGTTTCCTGTCTCTGTCTACTGGTATATTTGGATTTTGTTGACCTAGCACTTTCAGTTTATTTCACATTTTCATGGTTAGGGAAGAAGGGGGGAAAACACACACACACACGCACCTTGAGTTCCTTTACTCTCAGATGTCTTTGAATGAGATCTGGTAAATGAAACCCCATTGGAATTAACAGACAAAACATCAACAGAATGCCAAGCACACACACCCCAAACTGGGAGCAATTTCCATCTTAATTGACTCCATAAGTGACATCAACAAAAATATCCCTACAAGAAGCTGTTAAGATACACACAGAGAAAGCTTCTGTAATGGAAAATGAGGTTTAAAACACACACAGGAGCATAAGATACAAAGCAAAATGAAGACTGAAAGGAGCCGAGGGGCAACGGGCAAACAAGGAGAGAGATGCCAATATAGTGGACTTCTTCACACATTAGAGTCTAAAGATTTACTTCCTTAAACTATTTTCACTTCTGACTTACACTATAGTGTGAATTGAGTGCATAATTAGGTTTAAGTAATGAGCACCTCTGTCTTAGCAGTTGCTTCTTTGCACTGTAAATAATTTTTTCAAAAAACAACTAAATGTTATAAAACTGCAGGGAATCAGGTTTCTATATTGTAAGTTGTGAACAAGGCCAGATTGTAGAGTTTTGCTTCAAATATTGCATTCAGGTGGAAGGCACTTAAAATATAAAATGATGGCTGTGACAAACCTGGGTTTGCCAACACAGATTACCACAGAGCTCTCATTGACTGCAGCTTCCTGTTAAATATGAGCCAAGCTACAAGTGGCGCCTGACACAGGTTGGACATTTGTCAGCTTCCCTCAAGTTTTGATGGGAAATGTAGGCATCCTGGTCTTGCAGCTGCAATGGAGAGCCAAGCTGTAAAACCAGGACGCCTACATTTCCCATCAAAACATGAGGGAAGCTGACAAGTGTCCAACCTGTGTAAGGCGTCTCTTGTAGCTTGGCTCTATATGCGCAGCAGCAAACCTAGGCTACCATGAAATGTGAACTAGAAATGACATTAAAAAGATCCTTTGATCTCCATCTTTAATATAGCTATAACTATAAAAACAAGGGCTGGTCACCTCTCTGTTCAGTCAAAGGTGGGGTTCTTTTGAGGATTTGGGAGGTCAAGAAAAACTCACTTTAGTAAGCTTCTCAGTTGCCCACCACTCAGTTGTCCACCACTGGGGACTTGCTCCATTACTAGTCAATCGCTGGCAATCGGCAGGAGGTGGTAAGCCCCCTGGAGATCAGCCACCACTGGCAGGCAACCTGGAAAAGTGCACACCAGCTGTAGGTGTGTTTTTGTACTTTGCTGGGGCCAATTTTGGCCCCAAACAGGCTGAATTTGCCCCATGCAAAGCGCAAGAGCACACCTGTGGCTGGCATGATGACATCACTTTCAGGAAGTGACATCATCACACAAGAATTGGGAGCAAAAAGCAGCATCCATAGAGTATGAGGAAAGTGCCAGTTCACCCACCCCCCACCCCCACCCCAGGAGGTTATAGGGACCTAGCAACCTTATACTTTGGCAAGATAAAGGCTTTTACCGGGGGACAAGAACCAGACATACAGGGGAAATAAAATAGAAATCCCTTAATTCAGAAGGGGAAAAAAACCTTAACTCACAACACCCAGCACAGCCTTAAGTAGCTCCAGTGCAGGGAGGTTACAACAGTTTAGATCACTTCCTTCTGCTTACCAGGTGCTGCTCCCAAAACTAGCAACACATGGTAATCTACACCTGGCACTCTGATAGCTCCGTTAACTCTTCCTTAGGCGATCACAATGAGGAGATAATTCTGCACCTACTTATGGCTAGGAGTATTTAGTGCTGGTATCTTTGAAGCCAGAATTGGACCACCTGACAGCACCATTCTCTAATCCTCCTCGGAGGTTCTTCCGCAATCACTACACCCACCTCCAAAAAACCCTACTCATAACTCTTCATGAATATTTTCTGCTGTGACACAAATATCTCCTCTTCCCAGTGGCTGTTCCTCATTCATTGCACAGATGTCCACTTGCTTGTTTTAACTGACCCCAATCTCATTTGCCTCAGGGCCAAGCTACACATGACGAATGACACTTGAACGGCAAGTGGATTGAGTGGAGGGCAAGTGAACAGGGAGAAATACACTTGCCATTCAAGTGTCATTCGTCATGTGTAGCTTGGCCCTCAGTGACACAATTACAGAGAGAAATATGATTGAACATGAAGTATGATGTTGTCCTGTTCATCATACAGGACATGATTGGAATTAGTTCCTTTGTGATTAATTCAGGAAGGATGACAAGGGAGCAACTAGAAGAAAAAATGACACCCAAAAAAATCTGCTCAAGGAAAAAATGGTGCCAAACAGAATGGGGGGGGGGGAGTGACTATTCACATCAAGTTTTTCCCATTTCTACCTACTGAAATTACTATTTTTGACCTCAAAATCAAAAGTGGCAATTGTTTGGCAGAAGCCCTAATTAAAGAACTCTGAAAATGAAATTAAGTTTGCATGCACTCCAAACACACTCTTTACTATCCTCTTAATTCATTAGCATACTGTTTTTACAAGGCCTCAGGTTTTTTCTTTAGGCCATTAACCCCTGAAACAGATCTACCTTTTTTAGATTCTAGCAAAAGCATCTTTTAAAAAAAATATATTACAAAGCAGTTTTCCTGGGCGTATCTCCAAATCCTGTTTGTCAATATTGTTCGTCTCATTGTGCATATCTCTCTTCTCTGCAAATCCCAGAGGAATAGTTTTGCATTCTAGTACATATTGCACCATTTGTTAACAATTTGCCCTGGGATAGTAGCATGTTTTTTGAAATTCAGTGTTTCAAGTAACTGACAAGTGCTGAAGATTCACTGCTTTCCCCCCTGACTTTAACCTTTTCAAAACATACAAGAAATGTACTAATAAAAACATCTGTGCAAGAACTGAGTTCTTTAAGGCCCAGAGACTTGGCCCTTCACAGCAGTCAGAGAGTCAAGCTGCAAGACCAGGATGCCTACATTTCCCATCAAAACTTAAGGGAAGCTGACTAGTGTCCAACCTGTGTCAGGCGTCACTTGTGGTCCCGCTCTCAGTTCTCCAGCTTCCTTCACAAACCCTTTACAGCAAATTATTTGTTGACAGCTTGGTGAATAATCATTGTACCATTCTTTTTGTCCCTGATAGTTTTATTGTTAGAAAGAGTCAAGGAAAGGAAGGAGAGGTAGCTGTAGTCAACGCCACAGCAGCAGGTGGTTATATGACAGCAGTTCTGGTAAGCCCTGGGCCCCTGTCAGGGAATGGGCCCTTGAAAATACCTGACCAAGCCAACCACCGAAATTTCAGAACTGGAGCCAGCAATTTGAAGTGCATAAGAATGGCTTCGGTGGTTGGCTTGGTCAGGTATTTTCAAGGGCCCATTCCCTGACAGGGGCCCAGGGCTTACCAGAACTGCTGTCATATAACCACCTGCTGCTGTGGCGTTGACTACAGCTACCTCTCCTTCCTTTCCTTGACTCTTTCTAACAATAAAACTATCAGGGACAAAAAGAATGGTACAATGATTATTCATTTTAAAAAGGAATTAATTTTGGAGTAGACTGAGAGAATAGATTAAAATTGCAATGTTTCTTAGTTGTGGGTCAAAATAAGAGCATGGGAGTTTTATTCCTCATGTTCTGTTGACTTTATGACTTTGTACCTGCCAACTGCTACTATTCTTCCTACTGAAGCTTTATCAAACATCTTCACTGTTGAGACTGACTCTTATCTTGGCTTCCATTTTTAGTGCTGAAGTATGGCATATAGAACAGTAGCACACGCTGTGGTAACAGTGTCATGCAGTCAAAGCATAACATCATAACATCTAATTTTGAACATGTTTTTATGTATATTTAGCAGAAATTTTCACTTTAGCTTTTTTGGTGGCCCTGAAAGCTAGACAAATCCACACCAGGGTACCTGGAGAGGGAGTTATAGAACTGTTGTACATTGCCATTTAACCCAAGTCCTATATATGACCTGTTTCTCGGGCAAATTCACTGGTTAATGCCATAAATGACTATCATTAAATACAATTAAAAGGCCCTATATGCTACTTACTGATAGCAAATTTGCTCACATAAGAGCTGATTGTATGATAGACCCACTGGTTTTATAACTACAGCAACCTTATTTTTATAAAACATTTTAGTAGGTATAAGAAGTAGCTACAATAAACACCCTACAATGGCATTGGAGTTTTGCAGTTTATCACTAAATACAGAGCATACATTTCTTTTGTTATTTGTTTCTTACATTAAGTACTTGTTGTTTATTCAAAATTGTTTTCCAGGACCCTTTAAACAGTGCCAAATTTTCTTTGACTAGATCCCTCATAAATGTTCTTTATTGTGCCCCTATTAGCAAAGCCCAATTCTCTTGAACAAATACTATTACTAAGAGCATTTCAGAGCGAATAATGCTTTCTGGATAGTCCTTGTTAATTCCAAAGAAACTAGGTGCAACCTGCAACCAAGAGATTTATTTGTGATGAAATCAGTAAGTTACCGCTAGTTGGCAGCAACTATGGTAGGGATCAGTTACTTTGGCAAAATATTCTTCCTTCACCCAGACCATTGTAGGGAGAAGAGAATAACTTCCATGAGTACAGAAGCTTATCAACTCTCCCTGATCAGGTGGAAGTCACAGGTATTCATTTATTTATCTGGAAGTCAAAGAGAGATCAAGCAGCTGTACATTTTCCAACAGGACTGGTACTTATCCTACTCAGGCCTTACAAATGATTTTCATGAATTGCTGCTGTGCTTCTTTTCTGTATGTGGCCAGTATCATTTTAATCAATGGGCGTTTCTAGAAAATATATGTGTAGTTTATTATAGGAAGCTGGATGGATTCAGAAGCAAATCCCATGGTTTATTTTCTGTACAAGACCGTCACTGTGCTGTGGTTGTTTATACTCAAAAGCAGGGCTTTTTTTCAGCTGGAACGCGGTGGAACGGAGTTCCGGAACCTCTTGAAAATGGTCACATGGCTGGTGGCCCCGCCCCCTGATCTCCAGACAGAGGGGAGTTTAGATTGCCTTCCATGCCGCTTGGTGGTGCGGAGGGCAATCTAAACTCCCCTCTGTCTGGGGATCAGGGGGCGGGGCCACCAGCCATGTGACCATTTTCTCCAAGGGCAACCCACTGAGTTCCACCACCTCTTTTCCCAGAAAAAAAGCCCTGCTCAAGAGACTGGATGAAAAGTTGTAGTCAACACACAGCTTATAAAGTTTCTAACAAGATTACAGTATAGTTTCTATATTAGAGGATGGGTATAACATGTTTCTGAAAACAGAAATCTTCACATATCATGCATCTACATACTTGATAAGAAGAGATAGGCCAATCTGTTTAAGTAACACGTCTATTAAGTTTGCTATAAAAATGTGTTAGTGGATAAATAAATTCACTGGGGACCTATATGACTGAGAAGACATGAGATGCTTTACAACCAACTAAATTCTAGTTGGGTCCCAGTTTGCCCAAAAGAATTAAATAAATATATGATTATAGTATTTTAAAACAGGCAAACATAAAAAGTTCCAGAGTTCTCCCACACACCCCATAAAAGTTAGGAAATTCACAGTCCCTATGGCAGCTCCAGAGCCAGAACCATAACAATAATTCTTGCTTCGAGGCTGAATTGTTTTCATTGTGTGATCTGATTGAAAGAAATGCTTCTTCATCTCAAATCTCACAACTTCAATACAGTAACATCATGGTAAGCCTGGTCCAAGAAAGAGAAATTTTCTGTAGCAGAATCATCTGCTACTTTTCTAACGTTGCTTTCAGTTTGTGTTAAGGCTTTAGAAGGTACTGCTCTCTAAATATGGGCATTTGACAGCAGCTATCAAAACTGCTTGGCTGCAGAAATAGTTCTGCCCAAAGCAGCTTCTTATAATAACAACAACAACATTCGATTTATACACCACCCTTCAGGACAACTTAACGCCACTCAGAGCGGTTTACAAAGTGTATCATTTATTTATTTATTTATTTATTTATTTATTTATTTATTTATTTATTTATTTATTTTTCAATTTATATACCGCCCATCCCCAGGGGCTCTGGGCGGTGAACAGTTAAAATTGATAAAAACAAAAACTAAAATCCATATACAAATAATAAAACAAATTAACAAGGTGCAGTGGTGGGGAGAACCTTCCCCACCCCAAAGGTGGGAGGCCGACATGGCACCGCCCCCTTCAATCACCGAACGCCTGGCAGAACAGCTCTGTCTTACAGGCTCGGCGGAACGATAATATGTCCCGCTGGGCCCAGGTTTCCATTGACAGAGCGTTCCACCAGGCTGGGGCCAGGACTGAAAAGGCCCTGGCCCTGGTTGAAGCGAGGAGGGCTTCCTTAGGGCCGGGGACCACAAGTAAATATTTATTCGCTGATCGAAGCGATCTCCGGGGAACGTACAGGGAGAGGCGGTCCCGAAGATATGGGTCCCAACCCACTCAGGGCTTTAAAGGTAAGAACCAACACTTTGAATCTGATTCGGAATTCAACCAGAAGCCAGTGCAGCTGGCGCAGGACAGGCATGATGTGTGACTGGTAAGGTATACCAGTCAGGACCCGTGCCGCCGCATTCTGGACCAGTTGTAGTTTCCGGATCAGGCCCAGGGGTAGCCCAGCGTAGAGTGAGTTACAGTAATCTAGCCTGGAGGTGACCGTTGCATGGATCACTGTAGCCAGGTCCTGGGGCGTCAGGTAGGGGGCAAGTTGCCTGACCTGACGAAGATGGAAAAATGCAGACTTGGCAACCGCCATGACCTGGGCCTCCATCCATAGGGAGGCATCCAGGAGCACACCCAGACTCTTTACCACTGGCAAAGTTGCCAGTGGTGTCCCATCCAGGGCACAAAGCTGGATCCCAACATCTGGCAGCCCCCATCCCAGCAGCAGGACCTCCGTCTTCACTGGGTTCAATTTCAGCCTGCTCTGTTTCAACCATGCCGTCACAGCCTCCAAAGCTCTGGCCAGATTGTCTGGGGCTGTGTCTGGCCAGCCGGCCATCAACAGAAAAAGTTGGGTGTCATCTGCGTATTGATGACAACCCAACCCAAACCTCCGCACCAACTGGGCGAGGGGGCACATATAGATGTTAAATAACATCGGGGAGAGTATCGCCCCTTGGGGAACCCCACACACCAAAGGGTGACGGGGCGATAGATCTCCCCCAAGCGCCACCCTCTGTCCCCGACCCTGGAGAAAGGAGACCAGCCACTGTAAGGCTGTCCCCCTAATCCCCATGTCGGCAAGGCGGCTGGCCAACAAATTCTAGTCAACCGTGTCAAACGCTGCTGTGAGATCAAGCAACACAAGCAGCACTGACCCGCCTCGATCCAGATGCCTGCGAAGGTCGTCTGTGAGGGCAACCAAGGCTGTCTCCGTCCCATGGCCAGGACGGAAGCCAGACTGGAATGGGTCCAGGACTAGAGCATCATTCAGGAATTCCTGCAGTTGTACCACCACTGCCCGCTCAATCACCTTGCCCAGGAACGGGAGGTTCGACACTGGGCGGTAACTGGACGGGTTGGTGGGGTCCAAAGATGTTTTTTTCAGGAGGGGCCGCACTACCGCCTCCTTTAACACTCCTGGAAAAACCCCAGAGCTCAGGGAGATGTTAAAAATGGCCTCCAAATGGTCCTATAGCCCCTCTGAGCTGGCCTTCACCAGCCAGGATGGGCAGGGGTCCAGAGGACAGGTGGTTGGCCTCATCCCCTGCAGGATCCTGTCAACATCATCCTGAGAGAGCAGCCTGAAATGGTCTAATACGGACCCAGAAGATGGCCAAGGGGTCTCCAGTTCCCTTACTGTATCAACAGTGGGTGGCAGGCCACAGCGAAGGGACAAGATTTTACCCGCAAAATAGCTCGCAAAAACCTCGCAGCCAATAGTTGAATTAAGAATTTGGTGGTCTCCCTGAGAGAGGGAGACCAAGGACCGAACTGTTCGAAATAATTGAGCCGGGCATGAGCTAGCGGACGCAATGGAAGCAGCAAAGAAATCCCTCTTTGCTGCTTTCACTGCCACCTCATAGGCTTTCCGAAACGTCCTATAAGATGTTCTTGCCTCTTCATCGCGCCCCCGCCTCCACACTCGCTCTAGTCGTCTCAGAGACCGCTTCATCTGGCAAAGCTCCTCGGTAAACCAAGGAGCTACCCGTTTGCGGGCTCGGAGAGGATGGCAGGGGGCAATAGCATCGATGGCTTCGGAAAGACGGCCATGCCAATCATCCACCAGCTCATCTAACGTACTGCCAGGGGGCATCGGATCCCACAGAGCCGCCTGGAAACCAATTGGATCCATAAGCTTCCGCGGGCGAGTGTAAATCCGCTCACCGCCCACCTGGGAAAGGAGCGGCATGCTCAGACGAGCTTTCAGAACAAAGTGATCTGACCATGGCACTGCATCATAGGCCTCCAGGACCACCATTATCCCTGCCCCAAAAATCAAATCCAGCGTGTGACCTGCTTGATGCGTGGGAGCCAAAACAAACTGGGAGAGTCCTAGGGCCGCCATGGAAGACACCAGGTCAATGGCCTGCATGGAGGCATCGTCGTCAACATGGATGTTGAAATCCCCGAGAACCAAAAGTTTCGGGAATTCCAAGGCCCAGCTGGCCACCGCCTCCAAGAGACCAGACAGGGAAGATGCAGGTGCAGTAGGCGGTCGGTACACCACGCATATTGCCAACCTCTCCTCGGCGTCCAATGCTAGGCCCACACAATCAATGCCAGTAATTTTTGGGGTGGGGAGTGGTCTGAAGGAGAAAGACTCCCGAATGAGCAAAGCCACGCCTCCCCCCCGACCACTTGTCCGGGATTGGTGGAGGACTGTATAACCTGGGGGGGCTAGTTCTTTCAAAGCGACCATCTCGCCCTCCCTCACCCATGTCTCGGTCACACAAGCCAGGTCCACATTCAATGCTGCAAGATAATCTTGCAGCATTTTGGTCTTATTATTTATGGACCTGGCATTGCACAGCGCCAGTGTCGGAGAGTGGTTTAATATCCTAGCCCCACAACAGGTATATCTTGGGATGGGACGCAGATTGGAAGGGCACCGAGCCCTACCATGTCTCAATGCCCTTCCCTTCCATAATCTGCTCCCACCACCATACCTCCCGCGTCCCCGGATCACTGGGATCCCCGACCCCAAGCCGGCCTCCTCACCAATGATCATAGTGCTAACCCACCACCCTCACAAAATCAACAGCCCACCAACTATCACAGACTAAGCTATCAAACATACACAAAACCCCAATACCCTACCAAATTAACAACATAGACTACAATAACTAACACACATAGTATAAAAACAATAAACAGTAACAAGGCGATCAGTCCCCTAGCAGCAGTCTTATAGGCTGGAGCAACAAGGGGCGGGGCCGGGCAGATGGAAAGCCCAGCCCTTGATGGAAGCAGCTCCCTTGGCAGCAGCAGCAGCAGCAGCAGTGCAGGCTACAACAACCTTTGTAGGCTGGAGCAGCAAGGGGCGGGGCCAGGCAGATGGAAAGCCCAGCCCTTGATGGAAGCAGCTCCCTTGGCAGCAGCACCCCACAACAATCACCCTGTGAGGTGGGTGGGGCTGAGAGCTCTGAAAGAGTGGCGACTGACCCAAGGTCATCCAGCTGGCTTCAAGCGGAGGAGTGGGGAATCAAACATGGCTCTCCAGATTAGAGTCCTGCCACTCTTAACTACTATACCAAACTAGGGTTCCCAGGGTTCCACAGTTCCCAGGGGGCCTAGAAACAACCTCAGTTTTGTAAGAGCCTTGCTGGATGAGACTAGTAGTCTATCTAGTCCAGTAAACTGTTTCATACAGCACAGCAGCAGCCAATCACTTATTCCAGAAAGACAAAAAGCAGAGCATAGTGGCCAAGGGCTTCCCCTGATGCTGCCTTCTAGCCCTGGCATTCAGATATTTCTGCCTCTGAATATGGAAGCTCTTCTTAGTCACTACGGCTAGTAGCCATTGATGGACCTATCCTCAATGAATCTCTCTAACCCCATTTTAAAGCAATCCATGCTGTCGGCCCTCACTACATCCATTGGCAGTGATTTCTACAATTTACTTATTGAGTAAAGATGCATTTCCTTTCGTCAACTTCATTGAGTAACCCTGAGTGAAATTCAAATTGTTACCAATGTATGTAATTTGTAGGCCATGTGTGCCTGGGAGAGAGTCACATAAAATACAAAGTAGTGCAAGATTGGGGAGAGGGAGAGAGGGAGCTGGGGAGAGGGGGAGAAAGAAGACATTTCAGTGGAATATAGTAGCATATTTCAAACCATGGAAATACAAGCTTGGGACTGCAAAGAGAAGCATCATGGCTCAGTGTTTTATGATGTCACATGTATCAATAATATATGTACAGTACACATTAAGAATAGATCACATAATCACCTTTTTCATTTTTAAAAAAAATTAAGAGTTCTTGGAGAGACGAGCATGTTCTCTACTCCATTCTCAGTTCTGTTGGATTAACAAGACTGTGCCATTACAACAGTTTGTCTACAGCCCTCTCATCTTTTGTTTTATGTCTGTAAAGTATCTTGAAACCCTGTGTCAGGCAGGCCTCTGAGGACATGCTCATAGATCCAGAGGAGTTAGTCATGTTAGTCTGTAGTTGCAAAATAGTAAAAAGTCCAGTAGCGCCTTTAAGACCAACCAACTTTATTGTAGCTTAAGCTTTCGAGAATCACAGCTCTCTCACAGCTCTCTTCATCAGATGCAGAAGAGAGCTGTGGTTCTTTAAAGTTTATGCTATAATAAAGTTGGTTAGTCTCAAAGGTGCTACTGGACTCTTTACTATATTGAGGACATGCTAATTTCTTTCCAGCCTGAACCCCTCCCTCACACCCATGTCTACCTTGTGACCCAAACAAAGGTTCCTGAAAACCTGTTTTTAAAAGGGTAGCTGCTCCCCTTTGGCTTTTCGGGTCTCCAGAACTCTTATCGGGTTCTTCTGGCAACCAGACTGTGTTTGTATAATCTTCCAATGTGTGCAAAAGAAACTCTACGAGGGCATCAGTCTTGATAGCATAACATCAACAGGCATGTGAAAGCTCCCAAAGGTACAAACATAATCAGAGAGTTTTTAAAAAATGAGAGAATGTCCAGAATTTGCATGCCATTAAAATATTCAAGGCGAAAAACTTCTTAAACTGGAAAGAAAATATAAAAATAGAATATATAAACATTCTTACAGATAGGACACAAAAGATTCTCTTTATTCAAACAATCCTCCAAAATGGGAGTCAGCCACGGGCTTCCTCAGAATGAAGTAGCAGGAAAAAGAAAGTCATAATTGCTTGGCTAAACCAACCTTCCAGTACCTGAAAATGTATTAAATTCAGCCTTTTTGGAAAACTATGGACTCTATTTGGGCAGAGCTACAAGCTCTTTATCCAACAGGGACAATAACCAACTAGCCAAGTTGTGAAACCTGATGCATAGGAAGATAACTTTGAATCAATCTCTTCAAAAATATCACCAAGCCATTACCTTGAAAGAACAAATGCTATAAGCCACTTCACACTTAAAGAATAGTTTGGCTAAAAAGAGAGAATTCTTGTAGATTATTTTAACACGCTTGCAATTAGCATACCATTTAAACAAGAGAGGAGTTTGAAGCCTTCTCCACAGGGTGCTAGACACAAAGGAAATTTCACATTCACACATTTCTCAATAAACAGACAATGTGGTGACTATAATGGGGGAAGAAGCTCTGTGCCTTCTCAAAAGATGGCACTGGCCATGTTAGGGCTGAGTTTAAATTCTAATGAATAAAAGCTGCTTTCTCTAAGAATTACAAACCTTAGACTCTAGTAATGGGATACAAGTACCTTATTCCCTGCATCATTGTGGTAATTTGCAAAATGAGGGAGTTGCTAGTCTGATCTCACCTGTCCTACAGTCACCACTGCAGATGAAGAGTAGAAGGTGGTCCTACAGTTACCATTATAGCGGCAGTTAGGTGACAGACTTACAGCGACAGACAGTAAGCAGTAGTATAGTCTACAGTCCCTATCCCTTTATCAAAACATCTCTTTGAACTATTTCCTTATCGCAGAGTCCAATTACCTGTGTAAAAAAGTCAATTTTGCAGTTTGTAGAAATCCAGGAGAGTGGGAGCTTTCTGATATCTTCAGACAGGCCTTTCTATAAGGTAGAGCCACTGCAGAGAATGCTGTTGATTTTTCCCATTTGCAGATTGGCATCTGCAGAAGGCCTTGTTCAGATGAGAGAAGTTGCCATGGTGGAGAATAAGGAAAGAGATATGAGGGGCCAAAACCTTGAACTGAGCATGGTAACTGATGGATAGCCAATGGAGTTACTGCAGAATGGTAGGAATATGCATGTTCTGCTTAGCTCCTGAATATAATCAAGCTGCGGCATTCTTAACCAACTGGAGTCTCCAAGTTACTTTGAGGGGAGACCTACAGAGAGGGCATTACAGTAACCTCGTCTTGATGTTACCATAGCGTGGATCCATGTGGTTAGATTGGCTGTGTCAAGGTAGGGGGCCATCTTCCGGGCTACACTGAAGATGCAGAAGGCAATTTTTGCAGCTGCTTTAAGAAGGCATCAACAGTAGGAAAACAGAGGTTTCCTACTCTCCCTGGTACCCAGTTTTAAGTCAGAAAAACACATTAATTATAGAAAGCATTTGCTTAGCCCATTTTTCAAGATGGAGTTAGCATCATGTTCGCTCCAAAACAGAGGCATGGGAAGCTTACCCCATGCTTATTGGTCATCAATTAGAAGCTTCCTAGACAATAGAACTGAATCTTCCTTGAGGATCATTTTTTTGCTGCTGAAATAGACAATTTAAAAAGATAGCCAATCTGAAAGAGGGTAAAAACCACATTTTGAAACTTGATGCAGTTATAAGACAAGGATCACCTCACCTGGCATATGTGGTCTACAATAAAAAGTTTGCTAACTAAAAAGATAGAAGACTATGCATCCAAATATACACCTCAGCAAATAAGTTGTTCATAAAGGGGAGTTTATGGGGGAAGCTGCAGAAAAGACAGGACTAGTCAAGTTAGTTGGCCAGACTTCAGAGATCTAAACAATATACGCCTGTTCCATCACAAGCAGTGGCAACAGAAAGGCCTACATTTATTTGCTACAAAGTTGTCATACATATGGCTAAAAAAGATCAGAAGTCTGAGGAGAATGGTTCCAGAAATAAAGCTTTCTGAATGGCCTTCATCTGGCTCCTTTGCACACATATTTGAGGGGGGAAATATATACTAGTTATACTGCATCCTGAACTTGAGTATCAGCCAATAAAAACTGGCAGAAACCTGTGGCTGTTGTTCAGATCTAGCCAGGAACATGACCTGGTGTAAAAGCCTTAAAAAGTGAAAGGGGGTGCAGGTCAACAACACCAGCTAGACAGACAGATTTACCAGCAAAGTATATGGTCTGGATTCCAAATTAGGTTGGTGTTCGAGAAGATCAGAGTGGGAGGGAGGGAGCTAGGTGAAGGAAAGCAGGAAGGATGAAGACTGACAAGGGGGTTCACAAGGCATTCAAGGAACTGTATTCAAGAAAGCAATTATAACGGAACAACAAATGCACAGGGGACTAGCAACCTCAAAGAACAGAGCAGAACAGAAGGCAACAGAGCCTCCAACAGAGGGCCACATGACAGAATGGTGCATTGGTTTAGTGGCAATAATTTTCTTGCATTTGCCATGGGGATGTGGATGCAAACCCTTGCTGTGAGCCAGCAGGAGCATCTACTGTTGGGAATGGGCCACAGATCAAGAGCAGAGCCCATGATTTACAGGCAAAAGGCCCAAGATTCAATCCCTGGTGATTCTAGTTGAAAAGATTTCAGGGTGCAGGGCAGAGGAGGGGCTTGGAGACCCCCTGCCACTGCCAGCCAAATAGACAATATTGAACTAGGTGGGAAGGGGGACCGGACTGACTCAGTATAAGGTGACTTCATATTTCCTTTTGGCTTTTTATGAAACTTTTGTTGTCACACGTAGTACATCAGTATGTCAACCCCTGAAGTGCCAAATAGCCAAACGATGACTGCTCCCCACAATATTTCTTCAGGCCAAGACAATGAGAGATCCAGAAGTTTGTTTCCTAGTCTGACTGAAAGATCAGGTGCTCACACTATTAGTTGACGTGCCCTGGAGCTCAATGACCTTCCCCATTACTGTGTGCTGCGTGTGGCTCTATAGCCAGCGAGATAGTGCTCCCACCCTGTAAGTGAGAATTTTACAACTTATTGTAAATTTACTGTGATTTTACAACTTATTGTAAATAGACTGAGGAGTAGGAGACCATCCATTCCTTAGCCTGTACTTTATGAATGAAACTAGAATGGCAATATCTTTGGTTGGACTTTTCCCCAAAAAAGAAAGACATGAACAGAATTACATGATGGCAGAAGAGAAAGAAATAAGCATGGACCAATACTGGAAATGGTTGTAGTGAATGAAGTAAAATAAAATAAAATGAAGACAGGGAAAAGAAGAAGCTGACAGGAAACCAGGTCTAAGTCAAGTGAGGTGCAATAAACAGAAAACACAAATCTACAGAGTGTTCGATGGGGAATGGTTTCATGCTTAGAGCATGCAACTTTCATAAAATATTGTTTTTCTTACAGTAACACCTCAAGTCTCTTTTTCTGATTAAGTACTGGAAAGAAACATTGAAGGGGAGAAAGCCCCTTTATCTGCTGCTGCTGCTTCTTGGGGACTCCATGAAGTTAGTTCAATTTACACCTTTTACCACTATAGTGAATGTTTCATTGACTTGCAGAAGTTCTGTCTCCAAGGTAATAAAACCTAAATTACTGCAGAAACTGGGCCATGAAATAGTCCTGTTGGAACTCCAAGGAGCTTCATTAGCTGCTATGGGAAATCTGTGCATTCCGAATATCCCCAGACCTGATATTTAACTATTTATTCTGGCTAGGGAGATACACCATACAGTTTTAAGGTAATATTCTCTGTGGATAAGTTATTAAGACAAAGGCTTCATGACTGTCAAACTACATTCTTGACATTTAGAAGTCTATATACAGGAGAACTTAATGGATGCAAAATGTAGCATAGTCAATGGAGAACATCTCAGGTGAAACCATGATTGAAACAAATGGGAATTGCACAAGGACATGGCTGTTGCTCTGGTACAGTTTTCATTCTTGGGGCTTACTGTGTATGTAGGCATGTGCCGTCAAGTTGAACCAACTTATGGTGACCCAACAAGGGGCTTTCAAGGTGAGTGTGAAGCAGAGGTGGTTTACCATTGCTTTCTTCTGCAGAGTCTTCCTTAGTGGTTTCCCATCCAAGTACCAACCCTGCTACTAATCTTCCAAGATCAAACAAGATTGGGCTTTACTATGCAGCCTTCCCTCTTTGTTCTTTCCAGCAAAGCTGGAGTTAATCCTATATATTTAGTTAATGGCCATTTTCACACTGCTGACCGGCCACGGAACATCTTGCCAAGCTCCCGGAACGACAGTGTCTTCCTGGTGTGATTTCGTGCGAGAACTGCTGTTCTCATGCGAAATCGCGCCAGGAAGACACTGTCGTTCCAGGAGCTTGAAGCAAAGTTCCGTGGCCGATAAGCAGTGTGAAAATGGCCAACATCTGGAAAATCTCCATGAATCTTCAAATACTTTTATAACAAATCTCGAAAATTATCTTCTAACTCTGATTTTCCAAAGCTTTCTGGAATCCCCCTAAAATGTAGATAGTTATTTCTATTTGCCAGTTCTAGAGTTTCCAATCTCTGCTTCATTTTTTCTAGTTTTTCTAGTTAGAAAGGTTGTATCCATTCTGTGCTTTTCTTAAGAGATCATTGAGGAAGTCTGGCTGATGCCAAGATGCAGTGGACTTCTAACTTTATCTTAGCAATGTGCACATCATCCCCTTTGGTAAATGGGTATTTTTCAAATACTTTTTAACCGTACTTCTCAAATATACATATGCAATAAGCCAAATGTGAAAGTAAATAGTATGCCATTTTAAAAAGTTACGTTGTATTCTTTAATAACTAGTTGCATTAGCAAATCAACCCAATAGTTGTTTCCACTTGGTTTTAATAAGAAATATGATTTTCTGATGTAACTCTCTCCCACTCCAGCTAATTGGGCTAAAATTCTCAGGAATTATATCCACACCTCAGGCATCCTTGCTCCCAAATTTCAGATAGACAAGAGGAAACATCCTCATCCTCTGTGCAATTAAAATTCTCACTTGTAGATTGGTAGAATAAGCTTCCCCCTAATTTTCCAGGAACATCAAGCGGTGGAGTGATGGTGGCCTAATTTTTACAAAAATAAAGTGCATGGCTGAAGGAGCTAAACTCTCTCCCTCCTAATATTCTGTTTCTTTCAGCATTTTTCACCCAGCCTGAGGGACTTCCCATATCAGAATCTAGCCAGAAAAAAATGCTCCAAGCACTGTAATAAGAAATGGGATGGCCTTTGGCTTCCTTACTTAACCCATGCGTCATGCTTTACAGCATTGTTTAAAATAGACTACCCAATCCACCCCTACTTTGTTTACACATGAACATGATTTTTTCCTTGATCAGGATTGATTAGAGCTCTTGAGTAGGTGGGGGATATAAAAGCTTAGTGCTTTTAATGAAATTGCAGGTGCTGAGAGGTCTCTGATGCTGAATCAGTTTTTGCTCACAGAGAGTTGATCTGACCCTTTCTCATCACTTGATTTCTCGCATCTTACCTGGTTTGGTGCATGTGTATTTTTATTGTGTTTATTATGTGTGAAAATGATTGTGAGAATCCTTAAATTCTGCCTCTCCCAAATAACCATAGGAAGGCTTCAGTCTGTTCCCAAACCTTGGAAATAATTTTGTTTTAGTTTGGAGAAATTCCAGTATTTACAAATGGGGAGTATTTGGATTGGATGTTGATTCATAAATTTCTAACTGTACATCCTTTTCCCAGGCACCTCCACACACAGTCTAAGCTCATTTATGACTTTCTTCATAACTGCCATTAGGCAGTTTGTTAAAAACACTTGGATGCCTCCCCACCCCTCCCAAAACATGTTGTAAAGAAAAGCTTTAGACTGAGCCTGGGACCACTACCCTGTTAATTCTGGATTTCCCTTTTCTAATAGAAGCATGAAGCCCCTTTCAAGAAAGCATACAACCAAGCAATCCAGGCAGCCCCCCCCCCCCCGGAATAAACCAAGCGTATAAAAGTAATACTCTTAGACCAGCTTCACTAAAAAGTGTTATTATAGATAAAAAGCAGACGAAACAACATAGTATAAAAATTAGGATAAAGGATTATTTTCTTCACTATTTGGCTAAAATGGGATCACCAAACAGGGGTCCAAAACATACACATTCAAAAAGTCTAAACTGGCACTAATAACATGACTTCTAGGTCACTCCCCAACCTTGGCCATTTCTACACGCTCTTAAAGGGACAGCCCACTCACTGAACACTGGCGGCTTTTCCACAGGAATCCAGCTGGCTCCATTTGCAAAATGGCTGCGGGCTGTTTGGCTTCCCTTTTCTCAGCGACTTTTCTGGGAATGCAGTTTCCGCGGTTCCCAGAAAAGCATACCAAAAAAAGGGAAGCCAAACGGCCCACAGCCGTTTTGGAAATTTGGAGGCAGTGCCTGGGATGGTGGAGTTTGGGGAGGGGAGGGAGTTCAGCAGAGATGTGATGTCATAGAGTCCTCCCTCACAAGTTGCCATTTCCTCCAGGGGAACTGATCTCTGAATAGTTGTAATTCTAGGAAAACTCCAGGCCCAGACTTGTGGTTGGTTGGTACTCTACTCCTCCCCCAACCCTTCTCTGGTGCAAAGTGCCCCCCAGCTTAAAGAAGAAGAGGCTGTTAAGGCTTCCTATGTAGTTGCAACGTAATGTGTAGTTTGCTATCAAGATATTTGCCTTGCAAGGTCATTAACAATGCAATCCTAAGAAGAGTTACACTAGTCTAAACCCATTGAAATCAATGGGCTTAGACTGGAGTAACTCTTCTTAGAATTGCACTGTAAATTTGTTAATTTCTTTTATCAGATTGGCAGGAGAGGGCCTCTAAGGGAGTGAACTAAACTTTCATGTGTTGAAATCAGTTTAGGGATAAAATAATGATAATGTCTGGGTATAGAATTATTCCCTCCTATGAAAAAATAGGAAGAAAACTAAATCCTCTAACTAAGAGAACTAAGGAAAGGAAAGGAAATGGATTACTTTTCAACATAGTAATCCCATAGCTACGCATTAAACACACACAAATATCCTCTCTGGTTTCATCCCAAAACCATTCTACCTCCTGCACTGCACTTGGAAGCTCAGATCGAGAAAACGAATAGCTTCCTTGGGTCACGTAGTACAAAGGGCCTAAAGCACTAGTAGCCTGCTGGGCCAAGCAGTCATTTTGGCAGCTCAAAAATATTCTTGGCACAGAAGGCTTTTTGGGGGGGCCTAGTGTTGTTGTCCAGCTTTGCTAATTTGCTGACATCTTGAAAATCTCAGTCACATGCCTTTAGGTTATATATAAAATGTTTCAAAGCCTAGTTACTAAACTGTGCAAACAGGAAAAGTTAGCTTTCAAAACTGAAGTCAGGGATTTTTACATGTGTGGAGTGCTCCTTGTTGCCCACAGATGGCTGTGCATTAGCCTGTCTCTCTGTGCCTGCAAAACACAGAAAGCACAGAACTTTTGCTGTGTATCTCCTTGGGAGGTGAGGCAAGCCGATAGTCATTAATGAATCCCCCTCCCCCCTTCACAGGTAAGAAATAAAATTTCTTCTCCATTGTCCCAGTATACTTAATGAATATGTTAAGTGTATTTATATCCATGAAACTTGACAGTTAGAGGATGCCAGGAAATGACAGGTCATTTAAGAAGACTAAAGGGCTGTAGGGGGAAATGTGTACGCCAAGAGCACTTGGAAAAGGAAGCAAGGTATAGGTGTTTATATGCAAATGCTAGAAACCTCCAAGCTAAAATGGAAAACCTGGAGTGCTTGGTGTTAAATGAGAACAGATATAGTGGGCATTTTAGAAACTGGATGGAACACGGAAAATCAGTGGGATATAGTTATCTTTCAGTATTACTGTCAGACTCCACCTTCTGAGAGCCTGAGGAAAGCGTGCTCTCCAGCATCCCTTTTTGTTAGCAAGAATGGGTGGAGCCTCATATAAGGAAAGTAGGGGTGGGGTTCAACTATATGGGTATAGCATTTCCTTCCCAGCTCCCCAGTGAATTTCTCTCACTGACACACAGCCTCAGACAAAAGACTGGGGTAGGAAGCCATTGTTTATTTATTTCCAACCCTCCTGTTAAGTGGGGCATTGGCATCACTCTTTGGTAGCTTTCCACCACCCCTGGATATTAGTTCCCATGCTAGGGATCTCCTCTTATATCAACAACTACTCAGGGATACAGTTGCCCAAAGGTGCCCTCAGTAGCATTAGCTGGTAGTCAAAAACATTTGGCAGCAATCAAGACAGTACTTATTAACTTACACAACTTGATTACTACAAGGGCACAACTTTAGAGTAAATACAGTACAGAACTAGGATGCAGGCTAAGGAAATAAAAGGCATGGAGAAAAGTTTGCTAAGCTAAATGGAGGCATACAGTTTCTGCACACGTGCCTGCCCCAACCCTCTGGGCTGCAAGGAACAGATGCATGTGAATATGTCATAGCATATTCCATATGTATATCCATCTACAGTTATACACCCAGGATCTGTTTTTTGTTATAGGCTGTTTAGATAGGGAATTTGTTCCATTTTAATATTATTTACTGTAATTATATAATACTCCATTTTTGTAATTATTGTAATTAACAATGAAAGAAATGCACAAGTCTAGTATGTAGGATGAAAGGCCAGTCCAAGTCCAGGTACCGGAGGTCTGGGGCTCAGGAAAGGACTGTTTGCAATCCACAGAAGCCAGCTTCTTGTTCCAGCATCCATTCAGTTTGATTTAGTGGTCCTTTCTGTAGGCAGTTGGATGGGTGCCACTTGAGATGCAAAATGAAAGATAAATTGACTATAGTATCCCAGGAACCCCAGGAACCATTGCAACGGTCGCTTGTTACTTGGGCAGGAGGACTCGATCAAAGACATACGTTTTTCAGGGATGAGTTGGAGTTGGCTGTCTTTAACAATAAAGCCCAGGTACCACAGCTTGCAGAAGCCCACATGGCTCTTGTCAGTGTTGGCCTTAAGCCCTGCCTGTCTCAGGGCCTTTCGAGACCACCTCTAGCTGATGCAGATTTCCTTTTCTTTTTTATTCCTTTAGAAGCTCATTGATTTATACATCACTGGAAAATGCTTATTCCTTATCTTTTTTGGATGCAGGGACTAAAAGGATTGAAACATATTTTGCAATTGCTAAGGTAAATTTAGGATCCTTATCACTAAATAAAAGAGCCAGAGTTTCTGGAGTATAAGGGGACTGTTGGATAATTAAGGGCAGTGATGCAGATTTGATGGCCATTTGGAGCAGGACACAATGACATCCTCAATATAGGCCAATGCAAAGGTGTGACATTCTGCTAAAACCGTGTCCACCAGCTTCTGAAAAGTTGCTGCTGCCTCATGGAGCCCAAATGGCATCTTCTGAAACTGAAAGAGTTCCCGGGTAGGAGGTGTCATGATCTGGCTGTGCCAGGAAGGCCTAGCAAGGCCTCAGAAGCCTGTTAGCAGCGGGAGTAGGTCTGCCTACAATTACCAGGAGCCCTGGGCCGTTTTGGCGCCCTTTTTGGCCAATCAGAACACAGGGGGCTGGTGCTATATAAGTCTGGGAGAAAAAAAGCCTGTGTTCTTTCTCTCAGGGAGCAGGCCAGAGGTTTCTGCTAGGGAGAATTTATCTTTCATTTTGCATCTCAAGTGGCACCCATCCAACTGCCTACAGAAAGGACCACTAAATCAAACTGGTGATCCAGGTAAGAAGACAGGCCTGGCAGACAGAGGGACAGTGAGTTCAGTCGCGCTTTTGGCCAAGCTACGGAGGGACAGTGAGTTCAGTCATGCAGTATTGGCCAAGCTACGGAGGTCAGAAGGGTTGGGAGGGTACTCTGGACCTTCTCAAGGGACCCTAAATCCCAGAGTGGTGGCAGCGTAAGGTGGCTCACCCCACCTGAGGCATGACAGGAGGTGAAAGCCATTTTCTCACAGTCTGTTCTCAAGTCAATAGCCATCAGAAATTGCACCACCCAATTGTTCTATTAGGACATTGGCTCTTGGCATGTGGTAGGCATTGAACTGGGCCACTCTATTCAGCTCCCTGTAAATCCATGCATAATTGTATGGTGCCATCTGGCTAAAGCTCCAGGACTCTGAAATGGTTGCAGGCACTCTGGAATGGCTCCGTGACACCCTGGTACAACATCTCTGTCTTCTGGGCCACAGCCTCCCAGTGTTTCCAGGGAATGAGTCTCCAAGAGGCTCCTGCTACTTATCCTTGCTCAGTGGGAAAGGCATGCTGAATGGTTTGTGATTTTTTTTTTTGCAAGCCTTAGTGGTGCCATGTTTGGATTTAAGCATCCTCATGTGGGGGCCACTTGTCTATTAGATATATGATATGGTGTCAGCATGAAAGTAGAAGAAAGATTTAGTTCCTTACCCCAATAACTTGGGGAAATATCTGGGTGAAGGATGGTTAATAAGAGGAGTAGACCGTCCTGTCTGGTTGTATCTCATAGAGAGTGAGGAATCTGGTATTTAAAAGGGTCAAATTTCTCGTTGAAATAAAGAGAGACAAGACAGGTGGCAAACCTGTAACTGCCTATCCTACCTGGGTCTCTGAACTGAGACAGAGGATATCCTGAGGAGTAGTGTTAAAGGAAAGGGATCACACGCCATACGACCTGTTTGCTCCTTATTTGATAATGTTTCAAGTCTTTTCTAGAAGGCATCAGCCACATGAAAAACCAGGTAACATTTACATGAGCCATACCACCAATTTCAAGTTTTCTTTGCCTATCCATGATCTCTTATATGAATATCTGCTTTATAGCAATTTTATTGTCGACATAAGAAATGTCTTTTTTATGGGTCAATAATTTGTTAAAATTGGGAAGAAAGTCAGTGTTCGCAATGAAGTGAACAGTGGGCTTTCCCAAGGATCTGTGTTGGGATTTGTGCTATTTGACTGAAACATAAAATGATCTAGGGGTGAATAATGAAGTGGCCATGTTTTCAGATAACACCAGACTATTCAGGACAGTGAAATCCAACGTAGCCTGTGAAGACCTCCCAAACCATCTCTCTAAACAAGATGCATGAGATTCTGTGCAAGTAAGTGCAGTGTGATGTACATGGGTATAAAATACCGACAAATACTGAGAGGGTTCATACTGGTAGATATCTTGGAATTGTGAGTGGGTAGCACACTGAAAACACCAGATTGATTGGCTTCATGTTCAAGTGCGGGTTGTGAACTCCCAGAGGAATATGATTGGCTGTTGCTGGAAACAGAATGCTGAATTAGATGGACCTTAATGTGATCTGAATGTGATTCCCAAGTTGTTCTTAATACTACTTATAGATGAGGAGGAAGATATATTTTAACCATCTTACAGACAAGCTAGGAAGATGAACTGTTATAGCATCTATTGGTAGTAATGATGACATCTTGAGAGGTAATTGTTGGTGGTAAACTGCAAGGTGAATATGAACTATAGAATCTGCCAAAACTGTTAAATATCTTGTTATGAAGCTTAATTTTAAGTGGAACTAAATGCCTTTTAGATGGTATCCCAAGATTTTCCGCCATCCACCCCATTACCTCAATTTCAGGTTACATTTGTAAATTTTGGCTTTGACTTTAATTTAGCCCTATATTGCCCATAATTTTTTTAATGGTTCAGAGAACTCATAATATTAGAACTTGGGGATAGTGGAGCCACTTTACAACTCCCTGAGGACTTATAAAAAGAGAATGTTGTAGTCCTGGTTCCTAGGTAATTATGCCGTATATGCTGTAAGCATACCTGACTAGAAGCATTTTCAATGTCTTGGAAAAACACCTACCCTCCTCATTGGCCTGCCGATGACCTTGTCCCTTTCCTACAATCAGGTTGGAATTCACAAGTTCACACCTTGTAGTTTCTCAGTTCTGGGACTTAGTAATGGCCAGGTGTTGCTAGATTTTGGACCTGTTTGGAAATAGTATTAAGCATGAATGATCATAGTGTCAGCACTAACATAATATTTATGACCTTTACCGTGAGATAGATCTGCTAGTCCAGAAGTGACTGGCCAAAGGTTTTATATGCTCAGATCTTCATGTACAAGCTGAGTTCCCTTACAACTTTTCACCCACTGCCTATAATGGCTGTGGAGGGCTCCACGTGGGGAAACTCTGCTTCACACAAATCATTTGCCATTTCATCAACTCTGTAAAGCCTGAAGATATAGGAAAAGAAGATGTGGGAAAAGAGGGGGAAGAACTGAGGCAAATTCTGTTGACAAATGAGCAAAGGAAATTTTGATTTAATACAGGAAAATGCTCAAGAAATAAGCTACTAGCAGCCTAGGCTATAGCAACCAACCTTCTGTCTAAATGGTGCCTGCCCCCTGCTTGCTATGATTAGCTCTGTTCCCTTCTTCCCTGTCTTCATTTAATGAAATTTTATTGGATGGGTTAACATACAATCAAATTAAAAGCAACTACATTTCTTTCCAGTTCCCATAAGTATATGTTCCCCACCCCCTCCCCTCCCCCTTTTCAATATTGACTTCCAACAGCACTCCAACCCCCCGTTTTCTGATCATATTTCTACACTATAATTATTAGTCTGTTACTACTGGTAAAGATCTAAAGTATGTCTTATCTTATTTAATATACTTCAAAAGACCACAATTGTTCTTTAACATCCCATTTTCTTTCTAAGTACTTTTTCATTTTCTTCCAATCTTCGAAAAATCCCTTTGGATCTTGGTCTCTCAGTTTTCTCGTTAATTTGTCCATTTCAGCCATGTACAACAGTTTTCGTATCCATTCTTCAATTTCAGGTGTTTCTTCTCTCTTCCAGTGTTGTGCATATAATATTCTTGCCGCTGTTATCATATAGTACAATAATATCCTATCATGTCTATTAACGTCTTCCAAATGTAAAGATAACAGCAACATTTCTGGATTTTTAACGACATTATACTGGAGTATTAAAGACATCTCGGCACATATTCTAGCCCAAAAGTCTCTAGCCTTGCCACAAGTCCACCACATATGAACTAGAGAACCTTCATGCTCCTTACACTTCCAACACTTGTTAGACAGCTGTTTATTAGCTATGGCTAATTTTTTCGGTGTTAAATACCATCTATATAACATTTTATAGCCATTCTCTTTAATACTGGTACATGTTGAAATTTTAAAGGTATTTTTCCACAATTGCTCCCATGCCTCCCTCGTTATTTCATTATTACAATTTATCACCCACTTTATCATTTGAACCTTGACTGCCTCATCTTCTGTAAACCACTTTAATAACAGTTTATACATTTTAGAGATTGCTTTATTTTTATCCCCTAACAAAAGTTCTTCTAACTCTGAATTTTTAATTCTAACCTGTCTTCCTTTGATCTGAGTCAAATAAATCTTTAATCTGTCGATATTGTAGCCAGCCGTATTTGAATGGCAATTCCTCATTTGGTTTGAGTTTTAGCTCCTTATCTTCTGTTTCTGTTAAATCTTTAAAGGTAAGCCATTCTTTTCCTTTGTATTCCAAGTTCGGGTTAATCACTTCAGCTGGTACAATCCACAGTGGCTTCTCCTGATCAATGTACTTTTTATATTTCAGCCAGGTTAAAAACGAAGTTCTTCTCAAATAGTGGTGCTGGAACATTGCGTCCATTTTGTGTTTATCATATCACAAATATGCATGCCATCCAAAAAGTTTATTGTAGCCTTCCAATATTAACAGTTTATGATTGGATAAAGACACCCATTCTTTTAGCCATACTAAACATATTGCCTCATGGTATAGTCGAAGATCAGGTAACTGCATTCCACCTCTTTCCTTAGCATCACAAAGAACTTTCATCTTTACTCTTGGTTTCTTTCCTGCCCACACAAATTCCGATATCTTCTTCTGCCATTTTTCAAATTGTTTTTTGTCTTTAACAATTGGTATGGTTTGCATTAGGAACATAATTCTAGGCAACACATTCATTTTAACTGTGGCAATCCGACCTAATCACGATAAGGTTAATTTATTCCATTTTATCATATCCCTTTCAATATGTGTCCAGAGCTTTTCATAGTTATTTTTAAATAAGTCAATATTTTTAGCTGTCAGTTCTATTCCCAAATATTTAGTTTTGTGTACCACTTCACATTCTGTTACTTCCCTCAATTCTTTTTTTTAATAAATTTTTATTAATGTTTCAAACTCAATATACAAAGTTGAAAAATAACTGCAAGTAAATAGTTAACTATATACATGTGTGTGTGTGTGTGTGTGTGTGTGTGTATGTATATATATATATATATATATATATATATATATATATAAACTTGTTGTTTTTAAACATAGTTTAGTACAGAAAGAAAGTAGAGATTATGATCAGTAGTAACCACTTCCCTCAATTCTTGTTGCTTCTTTGTTGTTATTATTAGACTTATTATTATTTTAGACTTTTTTAATTTATATAGAAACCTGCCAAGTCTCCAAATTCTTTAATTCTGTCCAGCAATCTTGGCAGAGTTTGTAGTGGATCTTCTACTATAAACATCACGTCATCTGCAAAAGCTCTTAACTTATATGAAGATCCCTTTATTTTGATTCCTTTTATATTCTCATCCTCTCTGATCTGCCTTAATAATATTTCTAAGACCATAACAAACAACAGCGGTGATAGTGGACAACCTTGTCTTGTTCCTTTTCTTATTTCAAACTTCTCTGACAAGTCGTTAACACAAATTGTCGCTCTCTGTTCTTTATAAATTGACTTTACTGCTTTTATAAATTCTTTACCTAAATCCATCTTCTCCATCGATGCAAACATGAAGTCCCAATTCAAATTGTCAAAGGCCTTCTCTGCATCCGCAAAGAAGAGCCCAACTTCCTTATCTGGACGTTTATCAAAATACTCAATGGCATTTATAACCACCTTCAGATTGTCTTTTAGTTGTCTATTTGGTAGAAATCCAGCCTGATCCTCTCCTACAAAATCCATTCGCCATATTTTAAGTCTATCTGCCAATATTCTTGCAAATATTTTGTAATCATTGTTTATCAACGAAATTGGTCTGTAATTTTTGACATCAGTCAAGTCCTGTGATTCCTTCAGTATCAAGGCAATACTCGCTTCATTCCATGTATCTGGAAGTCCTTTTCCTTGCAATATATCATTCATTATAGTTTTTAATACTAGTACAAGGTCTTCCTTCATTACTTTGTAAAATTTAGCTGTTATCCCATCCGGTCCTGGTGCTTTACCAATCTTTGCTGCATCTATTGCTTGTGTAATTTCTTCTTCTGTTATTGGAGCATTTAATCTCTCCTGCATATTCTTCCCTGTCTTATGTTTCTCTCAGCAAACACGAAAGGAGGATATTGAGATATTTCAAAAGAATGGTTTGTTGGAGCCAGTTTGATGTAGTGGCTAAGAACGGCAGGACTCTAATCTGGAGAACCAGGTTTGATTCCTCACTCCTCCACTTGAAGCCAGCTGGGTGACCTTGGGTCAGTCACAGCTCTCTCAGAGGTCTCTCAGCCCCATTCACCTCACAGGGTGATTGTTGTGAGGATAATAATAACATACTTTGTAAATTGCTCTGAATGAGCATTTAGTTGTCCTGAAGGACAGTATATAAATCGAATGTTATAATTATTATTATTTGTTGTTTATATGACCCATAAAGAAAAAAACAGACGATGATGGATGCCTGTAACACCCAGTTAGGTGTGTTTTATTGCAGCTGATGTAGCTATTTCTCCATGGGTCCCATCAATAATTTAAAAGACATTTCAACTTTGTTCCGCCTTTTCTAATATAGATTGAGCCAGATCTGGGCCAAAGTATAAGCCGTGAAAATACCTTTGGACCGACATTAATCTCTTGTGCACCAAGTTGCTAGTTGTCCTACTATAAGATTCTTCATATCAGATGCATTCTTTCTGTTCATAATTTTTATGCATTATGCTCATTCAGGAACTCTGCCCCAGTAAGTGGAAAGTTATTAGGCCTCATCTTCAGTTCTTGTATGTTCTCAGTTCTTTTAGGTTCTTCAAAAGGGCTTCATGTGTACCACTACAACTGCTCTACGCAGCACCCTTTAGATCAGGGAGTTTGTGTACATTGGTGTCATGATCTGGCTGTGCCAGGAAGGCCTAGCAAGGCCTCAGAAGCCTGTTAGCAGTGGGAGTAGGCCTGCCTATGATTCCCAGGAGCCCCTGGGCTGTTTTGGCACCCTTTTGGACCAATCAGAACACGGGGCTGGTGCTATATAAGTCTGGGAGAAAAAAAAGCCTGTGTCCTTTCTCTCAGGGAGCAGGCCAGAGGAGGTTTCTGCTAGGGAGAGAGGCCCTCATCCAGGTAGGGTGAGAAGACAGGCCTGGCAGGCAAAGGGACAGTGAGTTCAGTCACGCTAAGGTCTTTGGTTTATTTTGCGTTCACCCATCTATTGTTGCTAAGGCACCTTGCTGCTTTGGATGTTTGTTTGATATTAACTGACCTCCTTATAAATAAATCCTTTTGTTTGTTGTTACTCTGCTGGGTCTTCATGCCTGTTTATTGGCCAAGCTATGGCCGTCAGAAGGGTTGGGAGGGTACTCTGGGCCTTCCCAAGGGACCCTAAATCCCAGAGTGGTGGCAGCATAAGTTGGCTCACCTCACTTAAGGCATGACAGTTGGGTTGCCAAAAAATTCTGATGTGTAGGTGGAACAAAGGGGTGGAACCAGGACTTCTTTGGCCTTTGTCGCAACTGAAACAGCAACCCTCAAGTGGTGCTAGATTAAGACACGACATGGCATTGACCTTTTGGCATGCATAGTCTTTGGGAGAGGTTATCTCAGTTCTATGATTGTTGCTTCTAACTGGCTGTTTGTTTTTTATTTGATCTGCAAGACAGTCTGTGCAGGGAGGATGTGGGAAGGATGAGGTCTCTAAAGCTCTTGTTACCTCATGGTGATCCTTGTCTGGATAGTGTTTGTTTGTCCATTGGATAGGGTGATGGATAAAGCTGGGGTGCTCCAGCAGGTGCGGGAGGTATGACAGTTGGATGAGTACTGTTTCTGAGAGCCAAGCTACAAGTGACACCTGACACAGGTTGGACAGTTGTCAGCTTCCCTCAAGTTTTGATGGGAAATGTAGGCATCCTGGTCTTGCAGCTGTAATGGAGAGCCAAGCTGTAAAACCAGGATGCCTACATTTCCCATCAAAACTTGAGGGAAGCTGACAAGTGTCCAACCTGTGTCAGGAGTCTCTTGTAGCTTGGCTCTGAGAGGTCAGCAGAAAGGCATGATTGGGCTTGCTGCTTGTGAAATCTCTGTCCCAGCCTCAGGGATGTGGATGTGCCAACTCACAGTGAACCCTACACTTTGACCTTGATGTTGTGTAATGCCAGGTCCATAAGGAATAAGATCACCCTGGTCTATGCTGTTTTAGTAGAAGATAGGATTGGCCTGGTTTATTCGACTGGATGATTTTGACAGTGTTATTCTACCTCAAATAGCATCAGTCTTCCGTCACCCTGAATTAGTATTGGGGGAGCCCTACTTTTCTGGGAAATACTTTCATGTAGAATCCTGGTGCACACTATAATCTCACATGCAAAAGGATATGAATGGTACACAGTTCAACAGGCTTGCATGCACGTGTTATAAGAATGAACATACAGTGCAAATAATGATGCTGACTTTACTCAGAAAATTCCAGCTTGACTAAAAATTATTCTGACAACTAGCCTAGAGGCCAAGAAACTGGTCAACTGTTTTTTCCCCCTGTATAGTTGGCATCCCTAAATGTATGAAGAAGCCCTGAGTCATTTGAATGTGTGTAAGTATGAGATTGAAGGCAACAAAAGTCTGGTTGTATAGTTTGTCCAAATGCCAACCTTCATCTTCCATCAAAAAAAATCAGCCCTACAACTGCTTTGAAGCCCAGAAAATCAAGACTTCAACAAGCAAGTCTTTTATAAGTGTATCTGTCTCAGACACAAATTCAGGTCTGACCTGCATTACTTAATCCAGCGAAATATTCCACAGTCCCCTGCTTTCCTGTTCCGGACCATGCAGTAATACAAAACAGCTGTGGAAAGGGAGAAAAAGCAGAGATGCCTACAAGGCACATGAAGGCAGGAGGGGGGAGCAGTTTTTGCTACTCAGAGCAGTTTGGCAGGAGGTTCAGTTGGGATTTGGTAACTGATTCTTCAGGAGTGCAGGAAGGACGTGGCCAGAGAAAGCTTTTCTGGGACCTGCTTGTAAAAGAAGAGAAATGAATAAAAACACAGCAGAAGTAATAAAGCAGGAGAAGTGACAAGACGGAAATCAGACAAAACAGAGCTGGGGATCATAAGTTTTGGGTTGGGACTGAATAGCGTACATCCCTGCTGCTGCTGAGATCTCCCTTCCAAGCAACAGAGCAGAAGCTGAAGCTCCTTGTAATCAGAAACACTCTGTAGCCTAGAGAAAGCCACCCGTCTTCCATCAGGTAATGCCTCAGTCGAAGACATTGTCCCATTGACAGTGCAAAGGAAAGTAGAGAGGGGCTCGCTTCAACAGAACCCAACTTCTGAGGCTTGGAAAACAAATCACACGCACCCTGATCCAAAGCCTGCTAAAGAAAGGATTCCCAGTGGCTTTTAGAAACAGAGACAAAGCCAATTGGTGCATTACACTTGGCTGACTGATGTTTCTTCTGCAGCTCTCATAAGAAGCACATTCATGTAAGCAGCATAGCAGGCAAGCTAGAACTCCCTCCCTCCTCCCATCAAATTTGACAGGCTTTTAACTAGTCGTATGTCTTAAAAGCCTCTTTCTGGGTTCTGTCTCTTTGTCACTCTGTAGCATTACAAAGAAATGGAATCAAGGGTGCATCTGTGCAGGCTCAGGTCTTCATGTCCCCCATTGAGCTCTATAGGACAAAAGAAGTTGGCTGCAAGACTGTTTGGGATACAAAACTGAGCCTCTGTCCCAAACTAAGGTAAGGGAACATGGCAGAGGAGGGTGGGCATCTTAACTTACTGGGAAGTTTTCCAGTGTGCTGCTGTCCTGGAGGGCCACTGATGGTCAGGAACAAACAGAGCCCAGTCAAGAGTAAGCCTAGCTCAGTGGCCACTACAGCACTATGGATCAGCTCTGCAGGGACAACCCATCAACAATGATGAGTATCAGTTTTCAGTAGGAGGCAATGGTTGAACCAATGCCTAGCATTGGTGCTTCTGGTCTGAGCTGAGTGGCTTCTTCATGCTAGCTTTCAGAGCTGCAAGGGCCATTCAAATTAACTTCCAGAGCCCCTGAAGTTGGGTCCAGTCTAGGATAATGGAACTGGCTTGTCATTCAGTAATATTAAATCTTTGCTGATAATAAAGCCTTCAGGGATCTGAAGCTTTTTGCCTCTTAAGAACTTGGGAGTATCAACTAGAGATGGGCACAAACCAAAATATGAACCAAAATTAAGCACGAACCAGGCCGGTTCGTGGTTCACGAAGCACAGTTCATCAGATCCCATTTCTGATGAACCGCCACGAACTTTTAGGCTGGTTCGTTTGGTTCTGGTTTTTGGTTCGTCACTGCAGACAGCCTGGTGCCAATCAATCAGTTTCCTGGGCAACAGGGGATGGACTTCCTGCAGACCTTCTACTGACCCAGAAGTGAACTTCTGCTGGCCCAGAAGTGACCTTCTGCTGATCCAGAAGTGACGATTTTCTGACCTGGATGTGACATTTTCACGAACCAAATGAACCGGTTCACAAACCAGGAGCGGGTTCGTGAAAGTTTGTGGTTCATGAAATTTGACAAACCATGAACGACATGGTTCGGTTTCTTTCTGGTTCTTGCCCATCTCTAGTATCAACCCTAGTCTAGCATGAACTCACCAAACATTTCCTCTGCTTCTGTATATGACTGTTGCTTGCAACATAAAGATGTATCTCAGGGTGCAGCTCTGTAAGATACAATATTGTTTCCTAGAGAGTCATGAATCACTTTGGTCAGGTGGCTGAGAACATGGCCTTTAGCTGCATCAGAAGACCTTCCAGTCCTTAGTGCATGCTCTCTGTTTTCTTCTTATTCATGCTCTTGTACGGGTATTGTATCTGTTCAGTAACAGGAAGTTAGCCATTAAAAGCAATTATGTAGGAGCAATCTAGATCATCAAGCAAGCTCAATCTTATCAGAACTCAAAAGCTAACCAGGGTTGGCCTTGATGACTTGATGACACATTCCACTACCACCACTAGAGAGATGTACCAGAAAAGATCAAAGGGTGGGTGGCAGGGAGTGAGGAAAACTTCATTGTTAACCTCTTTTATTTGTTAATCTCACAAGTGATGGTAGAATTCTTTAACCGTTCTCCCCTGCTTCCATCCCTGGACTCTCTACCCCCTACAAATCTATGTCTCTTTTATTTTCCCACACTTTCAGAGTTCACTGGACCTCAAAGAAGCAAGCTGAAGGAGAAAGGAAGGGGCATCAGAAACCCATAACAGACCAGTAAGAGAGCTGGTGGACAGTCCTGATTTATAAAGAGTAGCTATAGACTCATGATATATATATATATATATGTTAGTAATAGCAATGTGGATTCCACACAACGTATCTGCTTAATGAGAATTACCACATAGTTTTCCAGAATGCACTTTATATGCCTTTAGAAAAGATGAAAGTAGCTATATATGTCCCAAAGCAAGTGCATGGACTTATTTCCCCCAACACATTTCAACAAAAAGATTGTATTGCCTTCAGTGTAAATTAAGTGAACATTACTGTCATTCCACTAGTTAACAAAATTGCATTCTAGAGGCACTGGTACCATCAGACTCCTAGTAAAGTTAACAGAGCTGTATAGTATTTTGATTCACAGGCAGTATGTTTTAGTTCTTGATGCTTTCATGATTTTATCCAGCCCCTCCCACCCACAATCAAGAAGTGACATACATTAAATAGACATCGCCAGAAAGGTGTATATTATTTATTTTGAGCCACTTTTCTCTCTGAAGAGACCCAAAGAGGTTTACAGAAATTAAAAATGTTCTAAGTTACAAAAACATCTGGGGCGAGAGAGGGGGGGGAGAGAGAAAGTAAGAATCTGGGCTGGCCCAGGTCTGCCAAACAGATACTGCTGAGCCACCAGCTAAGAGGCAAGAGCCCTTTGGCTTTCACCCATGGGCTTACACCTCTGGCCCTGCCCAGGCTAAATATCTGCAGGAAGAGGGGGGAAAGTCAGTCTAGATGGTACTCATGATTAAAGTCTGTCTTGTTTTATAACTCATTTTGGACTGCAGGCCACTCTGAATTGCAGAATGTTTTTTAATTAGGAGCAAAATCTCCTCATTTTACATAGAGAACTTCCCACTCAGAGACAAAAATAAATCCAAACGCCAAAGAGAACCTGATGACAAGCCATTCAAAGGCGTAAGAATATTAACGAAATCACCTGGAAATAAAGTCCAACATCATGTGCCGAGTTTCAGTGTGTCTTGGGAATGCTTGGAAGTTGCCCTTGATACGCTTCTGGCGCCTGACCATCTTAACTAGGCAGTACCGATAACTGACTGAGGAACATATGAGACGCTTCACATGTGCTCTCCGTTTAAAACTTCAGGTACTTTTAGAACTGGTGAAAGATGCATGGCTGAGTGTAGCCCTGGTGAGACAGAAGACTTCCGTTCTTACAAGACTCAGGAAGGAGCTGCTCACTCTCCTGCAGACCCCCCTGCCTCTGTTGCCCATTACCGGCTGACTGGGATTGTCTGTAAATGCTTGTTAAAGCAATTAGTCAGCCAATCCAGTTAGTTTCATCATACCACTCTTTTAAACTGCCAGCCCATTGTGGTTTTGAACGTGGGGGTCACCTGTTTGGTCTCAGGAAGTGAGTTGAGATGACCAGTAAAGTTGACACTGGATCATCAAACAACTGTTAGATGGGAATTTTTACCATCTGTGGGGTCTTGACTCATGCCAGTTCTCCCTTGATCAACCACGCTTGCCAGTTCTGAGCCTGCAAGAACGAATATCTATAATGTGCATCCTGTTTTTGACAGTACAGAGGCAGAAAGGGACAAAAATGTTTTTTCTCATTCAAAGTCTTACATACTTTCAAAACATCCACTGTTGGATTATCTCTTTTTAAAACAGTAATAAATAGGAGCGTGGCCTCCCTCACATCAAAGTTATTTGCTGTGTATTGTGAGGACATGGCCTCACTTCAGTGGAGAAACGGAGTGGCAGTGGGCCCCTTGGCCTAGATCCATGGACCCTGAATGCAGATGTCAGCAGCAATTCCTACATACTCCCCAGGAGCTTGAGGGGAGCCTCTTCATCCCATTTACCTCAAGTGGCCAATAGCTTGTTATAAAATACTGTATGCTTTCCACTGAGGAAAGGACAATGGGTTTTGGTAGGATTGATCTAGACTGAATGTCAAGGAAAACCTCTGAAATGTTAGATGATTGAACATGTTTTATGTGGCGTGTGTGAGCGTTTGTGTGCACACGCACGTGCACATGTGTGTAATAATCATCTTCTCAAGGTAATAATAATCTTTTGCTTCCTTGTAAGTGGAGGACAGAAAAGTGTTTGCCAAGGCAGTTTTTCATTCGAGGCAATTAACTCAGCCACATTGTTTGTGGAGAGTAGGAATGCTAATGATCTGGGAGTTCTTTTCCAGTCCTATTATTCTACATTTCTTGAATTTCATTCAAGGACACACTGAATAATGAGAGCTATAAAAAGTTAGGGTTCCCTGTTATTAGAAACCATCCTTTAAAAGAAGACACTGTTTGAGATGGCTGCAAAATTACTCTTAATAGCCAATAGGTTTTGGGTCATGTTCACAAGATATTGCAGTTTGTCATTGTGGGAGGTCTCTGTACAATACAATGCCTGCCTCCTCTAGGATTATACCCAATAGACTGCTGTTTTTAGAAGACTTTTGGCAGCTATGGCAAACCCCAACAATGTATTGCTTATATTCCCTATGCAAATATCAAATATTCTAAAGGGAGAGAGCTTGTTTAGGAATACTGTACTGCAGGATATTTATGGAAATGTATAGTGTAATGTTGATAGAATTCAGTGTGTTTAGAATGGTATAACTCTGCTTAGGGGGTTGCATTTACATATTCCGATGAAAAGATGTGTATTCTAAATTACAACTAGAGTTGGGCACAAACTGAAATACGAATCAAAGTTCATCACGAATCAGGCTGGTTCAGGGTTCGTGAACCAGCGGTTTGTCAGGATGCATTCTTGACGAACCGCAACAACTTTTAGGGTGGTTCTTTTGGTTCATTTTTCGGTTCATCAGTGGGATTTGCCCCCTCATCTGCCGATCGTCCTGTGCACACTCCCAACTGGCGCAGTGACATCACTTCAGGAAGTAATGTCACCGTGCTGGCTCCAGGGTGCGCACGTATGGTGCTTTCTGCAGACCTTCTGCTGTCCCATAAGTGACGAATCATGAACCAAACGAATTGGTTCAGGAACCGGGCAATTTCATGCTGGTTTGTGGTTTGTGGTTCGTGAAATGCAATGAACCACGAGCTGCAATGAACCGCCATTTTCCCAGTTCATGCCCACCTCTAATTACAACTCAAATCTCCTATGAAATTTGAGTCTAGTAGCACCATCTGACGAAGGGAGCTTTGACTCTTGAAAACTCATACTCTGGAAATCTAGTTGGTCTTTAAGGTGCTACTGGTCTTTCTCTTCTATTACAGACCAACATGACTACCCACCTGAAACAATCTCCTATGTGTCTCTTCAGCCTCAGATCCTCCTTCAATCCCAGAGCAAGCGATCATCAACCAAGAAGAAAGTCCTAATGAAAGTTTGAAGCAAAAGAAACTGTTTTGCTTGCAATTGCAGAGTCTTCCATACATGGGGAGCCAGGGTCCCCTTGTACACTCCCCCTTTGCACAAGCTTTTAAACAATGATTGCATTAACATAAATTGGACATGTATCACCAGTTACCTTTTAGAAGAACTTTAAATCATTAAGCAGCAGTACATATCTGGAGAGATATGACCATACTTCCATCTGTAGAAATTCATAAGAATTTTACTTTCTGAGATACTGGATAAGGACCTCCTGTACCAAAATCAGTCAGTGACATTAAGCAATCGGATGACAGAACTCATGGTAGGGTAGGTGACTTTACTTTTGACATATGGTACAAACCCAAAGGCTTATTTGTTGGCTCTACTAGAAGAACACAGTGACAAGACTTTTGGAAAGGACAGCTGACGAATCTCATTGCAGACTGCACACGCTACCGTAATGGATTGTGTAAGCAATGTCAGTGTATTATTTATATCCCTTTATTATGCTCTACACTCCCATGGTGCCATTGGAGAGAAACAGGTGCAAAGTCAACTGTGATACAGTGGCCAGGAATGTTCTCTTTGCTCTGGGAGCCAAGGCAAAGGCTGATCAGAGTAGGACAAATCCAGAGATCTGAAATTACAGATTAATACTGGTGGGCTGGAACAATAAAGAAAAAAGCTTCACAGAACTGACTGGCTTGTGGCCCCCAACAGCAATGTGGTTAGGGAAGCAGAGAGAATTAACAAGAATTCCACAGCAAGTGCATAATCTGAGTTCACTTATATGAGGGTCAACTTGTTATAATGTTGAAAGAGAGCAACTGGAGCTGAACCCTTTAAATCAACATTGTATATTTAATTCCTAGCTCAAAGATGGGACAAGAGGAAAGGAGGGGGGTTTCTCCTGGGGTTTTGCTATGTGCATGCACCTGTGCTGAACAGGCAGCAGCACGTGGAAGAATCAATCGACTGCACACAGCTGCCCCATTACTCTCACTCAGGAATTGGTATGGTAGTGGCTGTTCTACAAAACCAAAGTACCTAGCCTAGAATTGTTTTTAAAGTTTCATGTGCAATTTTCAGGCCAAAAGGAACCAGCCTGTCCCATTCTTTGAGGCAAACATCTTGTTCCACATATAAGGAAAGGGTTGGACTAAATCTGTCTGGTGGCTAAATTTTTTGGTAAGAAACCCTTTAAGGAGAGCGAGGTCCAGAATCTCTCCCTTACTTCATTTCTAAACTGCTGTCTTCTACCCATAAAAATACACATGGGCAAGCATAAAGGGTGTAAAATTGCCACATTTGCCATTTGTTCTCACCTTCTCATGACTTCAAAGCCAAGCCACAGCCATCCTCCCGAGGCCCAACCTGTGATTCTTCAAATTGTCTCTAGTCTTGAGGCAATTGTTCTTTACAACCCTACTGTCTCCTACTCCCCCAAGGTTTTGCTGGCTCTCCATTCTCAATTCACAAGTATACTCAAGTGACAGTGGCGTTTCCTTCCTGTTCTTTCTTTAAATTCTTTCAGGAAGGAATCTTCCATTTCCTTTCTTGTCTTCAAGACAAACAGTGATATCTTCCCTGTTCCAGAGGTGTTACTCTATGTTCCCTATACACGTCCTGCATAAACCAGCTGTTTCAATCTTTAACTTGACTCAAAGTCACACAAAATAAGCAACCGCAGAAGAGAAACCTCTCCTCTGCTTCCTCTCACTTTGAATCTTAGCTTGGGCTTTAACATCTGTCTAGATAGAGTAATTGCTCAAACCTGGACTTAGATCACCACACTTTCATTTTAGAGATCTTTTTGACACAGGGCTCTGATATGGTGTCAGAGTGAAGCCAGAGGCAAAGATTTAACAGGATAATCAGAGAAAATTTATGAGGAACCAAAATACAAGCAAGCAGGCAGAGTAATATTCAAGTAAATTATAGCACCAAAACATTAAGCAGCCTGAAAATACCTGTATCCCACTTCTAACACACACTATTCTGCAAAATTTTGCTACATATATCACCAAGAATGGAGGGTTAAAGAGGGGGAAAGAAAGAGAAGGGACATTGAGGAATGTGGACAGAGATATTACTCATAATTTTCTATGTGAGGAAGTTGTATAGGATGGCTTAGGAACCTGCAAACATCCAGTGATTCAAATGGATCTCAGACTTCCACTAAACCAGAAAGACGGATTACTTAACAAGGGCACAAGAGGAAATCCGGGAAATGATTCAGGAAATAAATCCAGGAGAAATTGGGAGAGCAGACTTTAAGGAGCAGGACTGAAGAGAAGTGAGTTTAGACCCTCAAGGTCCATAGTGTTCATAATTTTGTTAGCCTTCCAGGGCATTTGGTAGGCCACAGTGTGAAACAGGATGCTGAACTAGATGTATTGCTGGTCTGATTCAGCAGGGCATCTCATGTTCTTGATTCTGAAGCTGAGGGGAAAGTACTGTAATACAGAGCAGAAAGTAAGACAAGATACAGAACAAAAGTTTGATAGGTAGTGGGGCTGGAAGGAGCTGGAAGTGTCAGAAGTAGAGAGAGGCATGAACAGCAATACAAACAAAAAAAGGCACGAACACCCCAATCTGCTGTTCGTGAGCAAGCTGTTCGTGCGGCTCCATTCCCCACGAACATGTGCTCGTTCCAAGCCCTGTTCGTGGTGTTCGTCAGCCATTTGTAAAGCCAGTCTGGCACCTTCAATTAATTCCCTTGGCAACATGGGAAGGAACTGTCTGAACTCCTCCTGTTGCCCTGGAAACCCCAATCTAAGTCCAACTTACCTTGATAGGCAAGTCTCCCTTCCAAGCATAGAGCTCCCATTTTGTTACATGGGAGCAAAGAGCAGGGGGGAGGGGGTCTTCTGTAGCCATGGGAACACCAATATCATCCCTCCAAACTCTGTTAGGCAATTCTGACTCCCAACCACAGACCTCCTGTATTTCTCTATGGGACCTCTGGTTATAAAAGGCACTGTGCTCCCAGCTCTGGCATTCAGTTTTAGCAAACAGTGGAGTGGGAGAAAGCTGTTGCTGGCATTTGAGAGAGAGAGGGAGAGTGCATTGGAGCTTGATTTTTTTCTGTGTGTGGTGGGGTGGGGCTCTACTCTTTCAGGTTCCAGAGCTGCTGCCAGGCTCTGGAGCCAAGCTATTCTTTATTATTATTACCTTTCCTGCTGCCTGCTCTGGTCAGGTTTCTGGGAGTGGTGGGGTAGGGCTCTACCCACTCTCAGGTTCCAGGGCTACTGCCAGGCTCTGGGGCCAAGCTATTCTTTACTATTATTACCTGTCCTGCTGCCTGCTCAAGTCAGGTTTCTTGACCAAACTTGGATGATGGCTGGAGGAGAGCCATCTGAACACTCCCTGCGAATATGGGTTCTCTAAGTCCCAAGCGGGCCGTTCTGGCCCCAATGAACATCCAACCATGAACATGTTCATGAACAGGTCATGTTCGTTGATGTTCGTGAATCACTATTCGTGGATGGCAATGAACAACAAACATCGTGTTCAGGGTTTTTTCCCCTGTTTGTTCCCATCTCTAGTCAGAAGTAGGCCTCTTGACTGGCTGTAGGAGAAGGGGAAAGGAAGGCTTGAGAAAGAAAGGAGTTATGTTTGTGTGTAGTTTTTAAAGAAGAAGGATTTCTGAGAAAGGAGAGCCAGATAAGAAAGGTTAGGGCGTTTTTGAGATTATCTTCATTTAGTTACAAGTGGAGCTGTATAGATGTCCATTCTGTTGGGCAAGTTTGCAATCAGACAACAGGACAGTGTGCCTAAAGGCACATTAATTGGATCAAAGTGTTTAGAGTTAATTGCAGAGCCAACTGTTCCTGGTTAAGTCACCTCTCTCTCGTGGATCGGGCCCGTTTTGGGACGCTGCAGCGTGCAGGAGCGCTCCTGCGCTCCACAGCGCCTCAAAATGGGCCCAATCCGTGGGCATGTTTTGGGCCGCTGTGGAGTGCAGGAACATTCTTGTGCTCCACAGCAGCCCCCAACGCGAGCCCCTGCAGAGCGTGGGTGCGCTGGGGGGGGGGCATGTGCAGTGTGATGATGTCACTTCCCAGAAGTGACATCATCATGCTTTGTGGGAGCTCTCCCCCCCCCTCGGAACAGAGGTAAGAGCCAGGCCCCGATTCACCGCTGGGAGATTGAGGAGGCCTGGCAACCCTACCTCAACCTATAGAGTCCTTTGGACATAAACTGCCTTACTTCCTCTCCTCTAAT